>NC_079189.1:353216423-353523923 GCF_029499605.1 Hyla sarda
ACTGTTATAATGGATTTTGAACAGATAGAGAAAGTTATTGAGCGCAGAGCTACAGTAAATGTGAATTTTACCCGAAATACACCATAAAGTAATATCCAAAAATCCACTGAAGCAGTTTTTATGAGGCATAAAATAATTGTAGTGTGTTTCTTGTAGTAAGTACGGACTCTAAATGCTAAGCGACTCTTTCTACTTATACTGAATTGAATAAGAAAGGGTGTGTTGAAAAGGAAATCAGCTTCAGAGGGCTTGATATTGAAAATACATACACATAAAATATTAAGGATAAAATAACTTGTTACGCCTAGCGCTCCGGGTCCCCGCTCCTCCCCGGAGCGCTCACGGCGTCTTTCTCCCTGCAGCGCCCCGGTCAGTCCCGCTGACCGGGAGCGCTGCACTGTCATGGCCGTTGGGGATGCGATTCGCACAGCGGGACGCGCCCGCTCGCGAATCGCATCCCAGGTCACTTACCCGTCCCGGTTCCCTGCTGTCATGTGCTGGCGCGCGCGGCTCCGCTCTCTAGGGCGCGCGCGCGCCAGCTCTCTGAGACTTAAAGGGCCAGTGCACCAATGATTGGTGCCTGGCCCAATTAGCTTAATTAGCTCCCACCTGTGCACCTGTCTATATAACCTCACTTCCCCTTCCCTTCCTTGCCGGATCTTGTTGCCTTGTGCCAGTGAAAGCGTTTAGTGTGTCCAAAGCCTGTGTACCTGAACTTCTGCTACCCATCCTGACTACGAACCTTGCCGCCTGCCCCCGACCTTCTGCTACGTCTGACCTTGCTTCTGCCTACTCCCTTGTACCGCGCCCATCTTCAGCAGCCAGAGAGGTGAGCCGTTGCTAGTGGATACGACCTGGTCACTACCGCCGCAGCAAGACCATCCCGCTTTGCGGCGGGCTCTGGTGAAAACCAGTAGTGGCTTAGAACCGGTCCACTAGCACGGTCCACGCCAATCCCTCTCTGGCACAGAGGATCCACTACCTGGAAGCCGAATCGTGACAGTAGATCCGGCCATGGATCCCGCTGAGGTGCCGCTGCCAAGTCTCGCTGATCTTCCCACGGTGGTCGCTCAGCAATCGCAGCAGATTGCCCAACAAGGACAGCAGCTGTCGCAGTTGACCGCCATGTTACAGCAAATTCTGCCCCTGCTACAGCAGCAACCATCTCCTCCGCCAGCTCCTGCACCTCCTCCGCAGCGAGTGGCCGCTCCTAACCTCCGCTTGTCCCTGCCGGACAAATTTGATGGGGACTCCAGACTCTGCCGTGGATTTTTGTCTCAGTGTTCCCTGCATATGGAGATGTTGTCAGACTTGTTTCCTACAGAACGGTCTAAGGTGGCGTTCGTAGTAAGCCTTCTTTCAGGAAAGGCCTTGTCTTGGGCCACACCGCTCTGGGACTGCAATGATCCTGCCACAGCCACAGTCCAGTCCTTTTTTGCTGAAGTCCGAAGTGTCTTTGAGGAACCTGCCCGAGCCTCTTCTGCTGAGACTGCCCTGCTGAACCTGGTCCAGGGTAATTCTTCCGTTGGCGAGTACGCCATACAATTCCGTACTTTTGCATCTGAACTATCCTGGAATAATGAGGCTCTCTGCGCGACCTTTAAAAAAGGCCTATCCAGTCGCATCAAGGATGTGCTGGCCGCACGAGAGATTCCTGCCAACCTCCAAGAACTCATCCATTTGGCTACCCGCATTGACATGCGTTTTTCTGAGCGACACCAAGAGCTCCGCCAGGAAAAAGACTTAGATCTCTGGGCACCTCTCCCACAGCATCCTTTGCAGTCTATGCCTGGGCCTCCCGCCGAGGAGGCCATGCAAGTGGATCGGTCTCGCCTGACCCAGGAAGAGAGGAATCGCCGTAGAGAAGAAAATCTCTGTCTGTACTGTGCCAGTACCGAGCATTTCTTGGTGGATTGCCCTATCCGTCCTCCACGCCTGGGAAACGCACGCACGCACCCAGCTCACGTGGGTGTGGCATCTCTTGGTTCTAAATCTTCTTCTCCACGTCTCACGGTGCCCGTGCGGATTTCTCCTACAGCCAACTCCTCCCTCTCAGCCTTGGCCTGCTTGGACTCTGGTGCCTCCGGGAATTTTATTTTGGAGTCCTTTGTCAATAAATTCAGCATCCCGGTGACCCGTCTCGCCAAACCGCTCTACATTTCCGCGGTCAACGGAGCCAGATTGGACTGCACCGTGCGTTACCGCACAGAACCCCTCCTGATGTCTATCGGACCCCACCACGAAAGGATTGAGTTCTTCGTTCTCCCCAGTTGTGCCTCTGAGGTCCTCCTCGGTCTGCCGTGGCTCCGGCTTCATTCCCCCACCCTTGATTGGACCACCGGGGAGATAAAGAACTGGGACTCTGCCTGCCATAGGAAGTGCCTCTCCCCCCCTCCCAGTCCCGTCAGGCAAACCTCTGTGCCTCCTCATGGCCCCCGTCCTGGTGTCACACTGCCCCGTGCCAGGCCTCGCCCTCTGCCCTCCCTCCCCATTCCCACTCCTGCTGTACTGCCTGCCGTTGAGGAAACCCTCCATTCTTTCCCGGTGTCCTCATCCCAGGGGAGGCAGTTACCGGACAAAGAGAAGGGGAGACCTAAGGGGGGGGGTACTGTTACGCCTAGCGCTCCGGGTCCCCGCTCCTCCCCGGAGCGCTCACGGCGTCTTTCTCCCTGCAGCGCCCCGGTCAGTCCCGCTGACCGGGAGCGCTGCACTGTCATGGCCGTTGGGGATGCGATTCGCACAGCGGGACGCGCCCGCTCGCGAATCGCATCCCAGGTCACTTACCCGTCCCGGTTCCCTGCTGTCATGTGCTGGCGCGCGCGGCTCCGCTCTCTAGGGCGCGCGCGCGCCAGCTCTCTGAGACTTAAAGGGCCAGTGCACCAATGATTGGTGCCTGGCCCAATTAGCTTAATTAGCTCCCACCTGTGCACCTGTCTATATAACCTCACTTCCCCTTCCCTTCCTTGCCGGATCTTGTTGCCTTGTGCCAGTGAAAGCGTTTAGTGTGTCCAAAGCCTGTGTACCTGAACTTCTGCTACCCATCCTGACTACGAACCTTGCCGCCTGCCCCCGACCTTCTGCTACGTCTGACCTTGCTTCTGCCTACTCCCTTGTACCGCGCCCATCTTCAGCAGCCAGAGAGGTGAGCCGTTGCTAGTGGATACGACCTGGTCACTACCGCCGCAGCAAGACCATCCCGCTTTGCGGCGGGCTCTGGTGAAAACCAGTAGTGGCTTAGAACCGGTCCACTAGCACGGTCCACGCCAATCCCTCTCTGGCACAGAGGATCCACTACCTGGAAGCCGAATCGTGACATAACTAATACAGGAAATTATGAACATTTTTTTTTTTTGTAAAGCCTTTATCTTACAGTCATAAGGTCACTGCTAAATTATTTGAAGAAGGGAAATAGCAGTGTATAGTAAGACAGGATACTATTTCTTAATGTTATTTACAAGAAAAAAAATCTTTAGTCTTGTCTTAAAACAGCTGATCCAAAATATATGAAGAAATGAAAAGTAAATGTCCTTGAAGTTTTGGGTCAGAGCCAAAAAAGCATTATGACAATTAACATAGGGGTAAATTTTATCATAGGAGGCTTAAAGCGTACCCGTCAGATCCAATAATTTATTTTATTTTTTATATATCAATCAGTATCTACTCCTGAACATGTACATCTAATTTATGTGTCTTTTTATTTATTTATTTATTAAACTTTTAATTTAGCTCACTAGTTTGAATTCCTCTCAAAGGGAGGAGGCGTGGCCTCACTGTACAGGTCTCCGCCCCCTCCCTCAGTATGCTGTCTGCTCACATCTCCTCTAGCATTAGCAAAACTACAACTCACAGCTTGTCCTCACTGACAGTAGCGGGACACAAGGTGACAGTGGGAGGATTTTTCCTCCAGCTGTGAGCCCTGCGCTCACAGCTGTCAATCAAGTAAATGGGTCCATGACGCATGGACATAGCAGGACTAATAAGTGTCCAAGTAGGCAGGGGGGCAGTTGTTTGACTGTCTTTTTCAGTATGAAATACTGAATATTTTCTAATGAAAGCAATTGCAAAACCTATTGGTTTTGCATTCTTTACAATATATCAAAAGTTTTTGTATCTGACAGTGCCCAATTTCTGTGGCTGGAAAAGAAGGTGAGCTTTGAGGATGGTGCAAAATGTCCTTCAAGTGTTTATTTCAAGATTATAACATATCTCCTGTCCTATAAAATGCTATAGAGGAAATAGTTCATTGGTGAGGGTCTGACTACTGGGAACCCCATTATTAAATATAATAGGGAAAGATTATAAGGGGCTGAGACCAAAAATGCCTACTGCATCTCCAGTCACCAAAGTAGCCGAGCACTGTAGCGAGTTTTAGAAGTCCCACAGCAAGTTAGAGGAATTGCATTGTGCAAGGTCAGCTTTCTTTTAAAGAGGAACCCCTTTCTCTCGCATATTGCAAGAGATGTCATAGAGTTTCTTTCACGCATGTCCCATTTAATAAAACTTCATCTGGGGCACCCAGCATTAAAACATTAAATGTATAAAACATTATTAACCCTATATATAGTGTATATGCTTCTTGTAGCCTTATAGGCCTAGAGCAATTCAGATACCTCCCATGATAGGTCCAGAGTTAAATGTCTGACCTTGAATTTATGAAGGTCTGGGAAGAAGCATATCTTGTTGTTTTTTGGGCCCTAATGAAAAATCTGCAACAGAGCCCGATGTGGCAATTATAATACTGGTCTCCTATGGGGCAGCTGTGCTTTTGGGCCCCCTTAGGCACCAGGACCCCAGTACGACTGCTACCTCTGCACCCTCTATAGCTTCACCCCTGGGTCTGAGATGAAGTCCTGTCTCTATTGTGGCCCTTGATTGGCTCCCCAGGGTGCAAACGCAATCTACCCCTGCACACACAGGGAGCAGCAACAATGCTACATGGGGGGATGTTGTAGATGTGCTGCCCAGCACCCTTTAAAATCGGTACAGAGGGTGCCACCAGTAACAAATGAGGGTGACATCTTTAGGACTAATTTGAGAAGTTACATTTTCATGTGGATAGCTGGGTGAACCAAGGGAAGAGATAGTACTGGGCTGCAGTCATGGGAAGACAGACTGGCTAAGACAATGTGATGTTCTTGGCAATGTACTGAAACTGAGTACTGTGTACTGGAATGTGAATGTTACTTTGACTGACACCAAATATCTAAACATTGTGCAGACCACTAACAAGTCTTTATGTCCATGATATTCCTGAAGGGCAGTTTTCTCTTTCACCAACAAAATTACAGGAATGTTTTGAGGAACATGTGAAAGAGATCAAGGCCTCTGTGGGATGTTGCCGGAGAAAAAAATCAAATGTATGGAGGCTTTACCTCAAAATGTATAAGACAGTAAGTATGTGCTGCTTAATATTCTGCTGCCAGCACCTCAGAAAACTGTCAGTGGTCTTGTGAAGCCTATACTGCAACAGGTCTGAGATGCTTTAGTTAAATGGTGTGGCATATGGTGGTATATGGTTTAAGTGCTATGACTGTTTATTGATATATGGTTTTAATGCTCTGGCTGTTAATATATGGTTTTAATGCTATGGTTTTTCGTACCTCTGCAACACTACTATATTTACTAGTATACATAAACATAGTTCTTCAGAAATATATTGTTATTGACAAATATTGTATCATATCATAAATTTTAGGGTTGTCTTGTACATTAAGGTGTCGTTTCTGGCAGAAATCATAGTAGATCAAGTAGATCCTTCTTATGGACAAAAAAATAAGTTTTTATTAAAGAGTACCTGTCATAAACCATATTTTCTAAAATAACTCAGATTTTATTCCCTAACTACTCCTAACACTCCTTCTGCCCTTAAAAATGTTTTCCGAGCTTTAACCCATTAACAACCACAGACGTATATTTACGTCATTGGCCGGCTCCCATTATGTGAAGCGCGCTCACATAATGGGAGCCTGCTTCATACCTGCTAGGTCCCAATTGCTATCAGCAAGCAGGACCCACAGCTAATACTGGACATCACCGATCGGGCTGATTTCGGTATTAATCCTTTAGACACTGCAATCAAAGTTGATTGTTGTGTCTAAACGGGAAGAAAATACTGCTGGTTAGCTCAGCGGAGGCACCATACTTTGCTCCTCGCTGTCCGATCGGCGTTTGATTGCTCCAAGTCTGAGATCTGGATTACACTGATCAATGCTATGCTATGGCATAGCCTTATTCAGTGTATGCAATCAAAGGATTGCATGTAATGGTCCCCTATGGGGGCTTAAAAAAAGTGTAAAAAAAAAAAGTGTAAATTCGATGTAACCCCTTCCTGAATAAAAGTTTCAATCACCCCCCTTTTCCCGTAAAAAAACATATATATATATACATATTTATATATAAAAATAAACATATGTGGTATTGCTGTGTGTGTAAATTTCTGAACTATAAAAATATCATGTTAATTAAACCGCATGGTCAATGGCGTACACGTAAAAAAAATTCCATAGTTTAAAATTGCGTATTTTTGGTCACTTTGTATACACTAAAAAAAGTATGAAAAGCGATTAAAAAGTCCCATCTAAACAGTTATGATACCAATAAAAACTTCAGATCACGGCACAAAAAATGAGCCCTCATACCGCCCCGTATACAGAAAAATAAAAAAGTAGTAAAATAAAAAAAACTATATAAATTGTATATCATAGTAACTGTATGGACCTACAGAATAAATATATATGGTGCCATTTTTACCGAAAAGTGCACTGTGTACTATCGGAAGCCCCCCCAAAAAAGTTACAAAATAGAGTTGTTGTTTTTTTTCAATTTAGCCCCACAAATAATTTTTTTCTGGTTTTGCCATACATTTTTGGGTGAAATGATTGAAGTCATTACAAAGTACAATTGGTGGCACAAAAAACAAGCCCTCATATGGGTCTGTAGGTGCAAAATTGAAAGCGTTCTGATTTTTAGAAGGTGAGGTGTAAAATATGAAAGTGCAAAAAGGAAAAAAGCTGTGTTCCTTAGGGGGTTAAAAAGTTCTGTATCATACCTTTCCCCTTGCTCACATTGTGTGAGCTCCCTGCAGGATAAAGTGTCTGCAACTAGAGATTACAAATTCCCTTTTATTGTAGGGTCACACAGTGCATTCACAGCATATTTCACGCAAGAAATATGCCATGGATTCTGCTATGAGCATACACTCATGACTCTCTATTTATCTATCTATTTATCTATCACAAAACTCTTAGTCTTGTCAGGGACCGAACAGGGGACAGGGAGAGTGAGCCCTAAACTGACCCTCAAACCACTCTCCCTGCCTACTTGCCCATCCACCCTAACTGGTGGATCGACAACTGGGCGCTGGTTCCTCCCTGAACTAAAGTGCAGGGGCCTAATAAAAACACATACTAATAAATAGTCGGTTCAAACCCAGAAACATCACAGGAAAATAGAACTCTATAGTATAAAGTTCAGAAGACAAAGATCAGAGAGTTAGTACAGAGAATACTATATCAGCGGACATGAACAGACTCAGTGGTTGTGAACAGAGGACACTATAGATAAGCGGTCATGAACAGAACCCCAAAAGTCTGAATAAAGAACTAATAATCATATAGAGTTCAAAAGTCTGAACATACTCCAGAACAAAGCAGGAATAAGCTTAATCTCCTAGAAAAACCTCCGGTAGACACAGGAATAACATTACCCTCTGAGCCCCCATGGACAGGTAAACGGTATATATCGCTAAACAGAAATAATCGCAATCCCTCCGAACACCTCCAGTAGACACGGAGTCCCCAAGGACAGGTAACAGGGATGCCAAGTTACAACTCAGAAAAACAGATACAACAGGATATAATTATAGAACACTGTTCACACTGAACACAAGACAGGATAAATCACAATCACTCAGAACACCTCCAGTAGACAAGGAGTCCCCATGGAACAGTAACAGGGATGCCTAAATACACAGGATATAGATATAGAACACTGTTCACACTGGACACACAAACTGCACACTCCACTCCACTAATGAAGTAACCATTAATAATAAATCAAAATAGACTACTGGCCAGCGGCACACCCCATGGTGTGGTCAGAAGCTAACCCAGTAGGAAAACAGAAATATAAAGCACATAACTTCATATAAAAAGATACAAGAGCAAATATTGTGTGAACAGACACATAGCAAAAAGAACATATAAATCCTAAAACCAACTAAACAAACACAGCTTAAAATCTACTAAGAGCATGCCATATAACATTGGCTAAAACTAGAAAATACAAAGTGCATGCTAAAACAGATATAGTAGATTTAAAGCTCAAACAAAGAGTGTTTCACCAAGAGCTCCATGCAGCATGTCCAGCATCTTAGCAAGTCAGGATATAACAAAGTATCATGAGCCCTGAGGCTAGGCTGGCTTTCTTTAAATAGACACACCCTAGGAGGTAATGGCTAGCAAGCCAGAGACATTAACTATTCCCTGACCGGGGAACATAAAACTGTTCACACACAACCAAACCAATAGCTGTGTGTGAACACAGGCCAATACAGACATGACACGTCTAAAGCAAAACATGTCTTATCATATTTAGCTCATCTGCAGCTTATTTCCCACTGTAGGAAAATATGCTATAGATTCTGCTATGAGCAGAAAGTGCCGCCTTGCCACAGCCCTGTGTGTGCACTAAGGGTTGGAGGCAGGCATGCATGTCACAGTCATGTTGGAGTGCTGGGCCATTTTCCAAACTCTACTCCACACAAAGGACTGAAGCAATGTAGCCCTCTGTGTCTGCTCATAGCAGAATCCGCAGCATATTTCCACTGCACAGCAGAGTAAAATATGCTATGGATGTGCTACATATTACCATGCCCTAAAGCCTAAAAAAGAATGGTCTTGTGCTCAAAAAAAATCAGGGATGGTTGTTATGAGATGCTTGCTTTAGACTAACGGTTTTGTGATAGATGGATGGGTACATAGATGAAAATATAGATGGATAGATAAATAGATAGATAGAAACGCACAGATTGGCCCCACAAAGTCCAATGTGTTACAGGAATATCAGCATGAGAGATGATGGATCAGTTAAGATATATATATATATATATATATATATATATATATATATATATACAATTTAAATAAAGCCAATTATATATATAGATTAGAATAAATCCGCAGCACACAAGTCCAATTGAAGTGAAAAAATTCAAAAATGTATTCCATAA
Source organism: Hyla sarda (assembly GCF_029499605.1). Lineage (NCBI taxonomy): Eukaryota > Metazoa > Chordata > Amphibia > Anura > Hylidae > Hyla > Hyla sarda. The sequence goes on from NC_079189.1 coordinate 353,225,653, forward strand.
ACAGGTGAATGTAACAGCTGTAACATTCACCTGTTTATGGAATAATTTTTTTCATTTTTTCACTTCAATTGGACTTCAATTGGATCCGTGTGCTGCGGATTTATTCTAATTTATTATTTACATCTGGACCCCTGCCCAAGGACCGTGTCTGCGTGCACCAACTTCACTTTTTTTCCCGAGTGCTGCTACCCTCTTCAATTATATATATATAAAGGTAGATTATCTATATGCTATGTATAATACTGCAGATTGTACAAAAAATGAAAGTAGTAATCTGTTAACATGAGTAATCCAGCCATGTTACTGGAGAAGATGCTAGAAGGCTTCTGCTCCCAACAAAGGGAGAAGCTTCAGAGATAATATACAACATTTATGTTTTTGAAAGCATCAACACTATTTCATTTCATATTTATGGACTGATGTGATCTAAACTTAACACTGTATAACTCAATTTCAGACGAATAAAATTTACCAAGTGGAACTGAATAATGTTAGTACATTTTGTCACAGCAATAAATTGGAAAATGGCTTTATTTAAATAGTTCCTATCTATACATTTTCTTAATAGAAATGTAGGGTTTTCTCTATAGACAAGTGTTAAAATCTCAAATGTTATTTTAGCAAGTACATCCCAAAAACTGTCCTGAAACCCTTTCCTCTGTATAGTAAAATTATTGGCATATGTTCTTGCGAACTGTAGATAATAAAGTCAGACCAGTGTAAAATGTCCCTGTTCAAGCCATATATCCTTAGAATCCAGTCGCATATGCCAGAGAATTAATGGAACCACAATATAATTTTTCTATCCAGTAGAACTATCTGATAAGGTAATGTCTGATGATAAATCGGGTTTATAGTCAACGGCTAGATTCAATCTATGGCTTTAAATCTCGGCAGCTAACTTCTCTTTACACCCAAGACAAAGTCAGAACAGAATACAATAAAAGTCTCTGGAATCAAATCTATCGTGACAATGTTTGATCTCTAGTGAGACCTGCGTTTAAATAGAGGTTAGATCCGTTCCTTGTAAAAGCTATTCTGATACACAATGAATACTTCTCCCAATATCACCTTTTTAAGTATTCCTCGGCACATTTGCAGTTTATTTTAAAATTGCATAGTAAGCACACCTTAATATTTTATTATGCTATATAGTTATAGACATGGTTTAATACCTTAAAATCAAATATTCCCTGAAGTGCAGTGAGTGTGTTATTGCTTGATGTGAATTACTCTGCTGTGAAACAAGAAAAGCCATGTGATCTTTATAGATCCAACGAAACCAGATTATTACCAAAATTTTATATAATCATAACCTCCCGGGGTATGAGAAATAATGCAGACTCAAAGAGTGAGTGGAGGTTTATTCAATCGCTCCGCATAACACGTAAAGATGCAAAATATATCTGAGATATAATAAATGGAATGATGAATGATGAGCTGGATTTACAGTACCTTAACACAGATTCTGTTCTATATATGGCACCTGAGGAATTGATATTGGCATTTTCTGATGGGGTTTTATTACACACATTGTTATGTAAAGTAAAACCATATATTTTGATACAAAATATTTTAAAGAAATAACCCTGGCAGAGGATTTTGATTACCCTCAAATCATAATTAAAGAGGATCTTTCATCAGGCTTTATTTCTCTATGTAAAGAAAGATAGATTGATTTAGAGGGGCTATCCAGGAATAATGATTCCAGAAACAACACCACACCTGTCCTCAGGTTGTGTGTGGTATTCCAACTTGGCTCCATTTACTTCAAGGGAACTGATCTGCAATACAACACACAACCTGAGGACAGGTTTGGTGCTATTTGTGAAAGAAATCAGCTATGTTTTCTCTAATCCTTTTAGTCACAACATTACAGTAATGTCTGCTGCCGTGTTTTGGTGTTTCGGCACACCATCAAACAGCAGGCCATCAAATACTGGTAGTATTTACTTTACAAATGTGGTGCTCCTACTACTCTATAGTATATTATGCACAGTGAATAGTTGTTGCAGAAATTTGCTATTTAGGCTATGTTCACACATTGTAAAACTAAACTTTATTTTTTTTTTTAACAAAAATATAGCCATTATTTAATTATCAAAATTTTGTATTGTAAAATAATGTGTTCTATTAATGTCTTAAATAATGGCTGTGATTCCTAACAGACATTAAAATAATGAGCATGTTCACTATTTGTGGGCAGTAACAAGAAATAGTCGGAATAAACAAATCTGTACATAAATCGGTAAAATGCAGCATACAAATTTCAGTAATGACCTTCTTCCTGGGTAGGTAACCACTAGGGAGAAGGTCATTACTAGAGATGAGCGAACTTACAGTAAATTTGATTCGTCACGAACTTCTCGGCTCGGCAGTTGATGACTTTTCCTGCATAAATTAGTTCAGCTTTCCGGTGCTCCGGTGGGCTGGAAAAGGTGGATACAGTCCTAGGAAAGAATCTCCTAGGATTGTATCAACCTTTTCCAGCCCACGGGATCACCTGAATGCTGAACTAATTTATGCAGAAAAAGTCATCAACTGCCGAGCCGAGAAGTTTGTGACAAATCAAATTTACTGTAAGTTCACTCATCTCTAGTCATTACCAAAACAGTGTCACCAGGGTTGGCACTCAGGGGGGTCTCCCGCTATTACAGTGTGATGGTAAATGCATTTACACCGAAATTTCCATTTCTGCTGTATTTTATTTGCACTAGCACTTTACGTATGTAACTTTATGGCCTTTTTGGACTAAGTTCAATTTACACATCTTTCATAATTGTATTGGAGGTAGCCAATCAGGTTTTTTTCTATGTACCTATAAAACCTATGCAAACTTTTGTGAGATGTGCCTTTTGTATCTGTTGCTGATATCGTCTTTTGCCATTGTTGTCATGTTTTAAAAACATTTCCACTAAATATTTTATATTATAAATCTATCTATCTATCTGTCTATATATATATATATATATATATATATATATATATATATATCTCAATGGCCCACATTTATCATTGTAGTGTAAGTGAAGCATTTTTCTACACTTTCTTTGTGTGCTGGTAATGTGTAGGAGCACCAAATCTATTAAATGGTCACAGAGCATTTCATAAATTTTGTACAGGTCACATTTTCTGAAATTTCTCTCTTCACATACACCAAAAAGCTAAGCTAAGTGTGGGCTGGTGTAGTTTTAGAGACTTTCAGTGGCTTTGCGACTTTTTTTGCGCCTTTTCACAAAAAGGCACAGTTCATAAATCCCTTCCATATCATGTGTATTGCCAACATCAGTGGATTACAACTCAAAATCAGCAGAAATGTGTAAACCAAAAGGCGCAAATAAGACGTAAATAAACCCTGCGTGTGCCTTTTTTGCGCCTTTTGTAGACACAAAAAACTGTCTAAAGACAATAATAAATGACGGCCAATGTGTGTGTGTGTGTGTGTGTGTATGTTCCAGCTTCACGTCCAAACGGCTAAAGATATTATCATGAAACTTGACACACATGTTACTTATATGTCAACAACAAACATAGGATAGGTAATTTAACCCTTACCCACCCCCATTTTTTTTTTTTTGGAGAAAAATTTTCAGGATAACAGATCATTTATTCTTATAAAATCTCATTCTAGGCTAAGTAGTCATGCGGGTGATACTGCTCCCAGTGATTGACAGCTCTATATATGCCCAGATAACTATTAATCCTTGTGTAGGACCTCGTACAACACTACTTAGTCCAGAATGAGCTGAGGTTTGTAAGAATGAATAAGAGTAAAAGACAAGTTATCCTAGAACTTTTCCCACAAAAATATACGTCAATCTACTAAGCTCCTCCTTATCTATAACATGATGTCTGTAGATTGCATTTTCAATGTAACAGGTTACCTGAAAGAGTTGTTCATGTCTCCTGTGATTTAATGATATCAATATTAAATTTACTGTGCTATAATACAGTTCTGGCTTGTTCTACATTGTGAGGAATCTCCCCCTTGATCATCCACCCTTTCAATCCAGCTGGACATGTTTTCCATAAATAACATGGCACCCTATGGAGGAGCATGGGACCAGATAATGCCACGCAACCTCCTTCTGTGTTAGTTTCTTGCATGCAGAGTGTTTCTATGGTGAAACTGAGTGATGTTATTGTCACATGCTTTTTCATAGGGTGCTATGTTATAGATAGGAGAGCCATCTAAGTAACACAGAGGGTGGGGTAGGGGACTTCATTATGCAGAATGAGCTAGAACTGTATTACAACAGTAAGTTACATTATTATTATTATAAACATAAGTAATTAGATTGCTGAAAAAGTGGCCAACCATTTTAAATTCTTGAAATTATATGATTATATGATAACAAAGAATATGCCATTAATGTTTGCGTATCTCTGAAACTATTAAAAGTGATGTTTTCTCAGATATTTTAGTAACTCCCATGGTCTTAATCAAACACTGTGATTTTCTTTGGGTCTGATTGGTGATCACATGACAAAGTTACAATAATAAATACATAGATGCAGTTGTGCTGAAATGAAACAAATGGCACTGCAGGAGTATAGATAGTGAGTGGACAGAATATGGAAAAAAAATACACAGAGTGCTTCTTTAAATAAAGAAACCCATAAACATCACTGTTCGCTATTGCCATTCACATTAATTAGCCAAACCATTCTTATGAATGGTGGAGGTTCCAATGGTAGGAATCCCATCCAACAAACATGTCTTTAAATGTTCACACTGCAAGCTTTAATCCTTTGGTTTTTAAGTAGGTTATTATCTACTTTATCATCTTCTTATTGTTTATTGTTGTTTTTGCTTTAACTGTTGTACCTATATTGTGCCTTACTGCTTTTGACCCATGGCACAATTTAAATGATACCAACAGCAATATCAATGATCCAACTGTGAAAAAAAAAAAAAAAACATTCAAAAGAGATAGATAAAGCTAAAAAAAATCTTGATAGTCAAGTGTTAAAAGTGGTTTGTTTTGTTAATACTAAAAAGGAAATAAATTACATCTTTCTCCTTTGCCCTCTAACCGTTGAATATATCATTAAGAAATATTTATGCATCATGAATAAATAACATTTTCTGAGCAGTGTAAATAATGTGCAAAGTTTATTTTATTATATACTGTACATCAATATGCTTTAGTTATGACCCCGAGGTAGAATATATGCAAAGTGAACTTTTATAGTAGTAGGGTTTTTGTAAGGGATTTAATGTAGAAGGAGAAATATAATGTAACCCTTCTTCTAAGTTTAAGTATAAAATGAAGACACAATTTTTTTTCTATTAGTTTAAAGGGGTTATCCGATTAATAAAGTGTCTGATCACAGGGGGTCCAACCGCTGGGACTCGTGCAATCTCCAGAATGGGGGCTGTCTTTTCAGCTCTTCAGCCATCACTTTCTGTGACAAACTAGTCTTATGAGTGACAATCTGCTCAGATAAAGCTGGTTGAGATGGAACACCATAGCCGGTGGTTGGCTGAGCAAGCCGTCACTGCCAAGACTAGTACATCTTGGAAGAAGATGTGGGCCAGGTGTTTGCACTCAGTTCTTGAGATTGCGGGGGGAGGGGGGGTTATGGTCACAGAGATTGGCTGGGGACCAGGCAATAAGTTTTGATAGCCTGATATCCCCTTTAACTGTTTAAAAAATGCTTCTTAGGAAAATAGAAAGGCTGTTTGACAGTAGACCATTACATTTTTACAGCTTATCTTTAATTTGTTTAAGAACTCATGAAACCCATTCAACACGATATCACGACTTCCTATCAGAACGAAATCTCAAAAGATTTTATTTACATAAGCGTGACATTAGACAAACGCAGTATATACACCACACGACAGAGTGTAAGGTAAGAAAGTATTACTGAATACTAAAGAAAAACAAATGGCACCAATACCTTAAATTGCAGACCTTCGAGATGGATAATATGGCACCTGGACAGGTAACCAAACAATACTCCAGCAGTGGCGGTGCTAGAACAAAACGAACAGTAATCACTAGTATGAATGCAAGAGGATACAAAGGTGTTCTGCACTCACCGCTTAAATGCTGGCTATACGACTTCCATATCGGGCTGATAATCTGGCACGGTTCTCAGGACACCGTCCTGAGAACCGTGCCGGATTATCAGCCCGAGATGGAAGTCGTATAGCCAGTATTTTTGCGGTGCAGGACGCCTTTGTATCCTGTTGCATTCATAATAAGAAAGTATTACAACTGTATGTTAGCCATAACTAATAATCCATATCTAAATCAATCTGTATACACAGTTTACTTTACAATCAGCTGATTTCTTTGTACAAAACCATACTGCTTATGCACAGATTGAACCAATGGACAAACCAGTATAGAAATGCAGAAAGCAAGGGAACTGCATGAAAACAACATCACCAAGACAACCATAAAAAGAATGTACTGTCAAAAATGACCCATTGTTTATTTATTTTTATATGAAAGGGGTTTTCCAGGACTTAGGAAAGGTCATAAATATTCTATCAGTTAAGGTAAGACTCTGGGCACCGCAAGGTAAACTAACTAAAGAGGAAGTGGTATTGCATTATTTTGATTGTTTAACCAATACAGCTCTGTACCTTTGTTTTGCAGCTCAATCCTTTTTTGAATTGGACTGATCTGCAGAAAGATGCAGTTCCAAGGCAACAGACGTACCACTGCAACACCAATAACTGTTCTAACAGCCCTTTAGATGCTGCTTTCAACTTTGACAGCAGGCATCTAAAGAGTTAATATCTGTCCACTAATGCACGCCAACTACTAGCACCTGGCTACTGAAATCAGTCAGTGATCCTTAACCATCCCATAATGTATGGAGCTGGCTTGAGGCATGTCCTTAACCACCCGATGAAGTATGTTTGTTTTTTCCCCAGGATGATTGTAGATAACATAAGATCCACCACTGACATTAGAAGATTGTTACAGCCCATGTGTATGAGAAAGAGAGAGAAGCACTAGTACTTACCTTCTTCCTAGTCCTTCCAACGATGTACACATGCTCTTTAGTTCCCCTTAATATTAATAGAAGTTCAGGGTGTTCTTCTTCTATTTTTGTGATTCAAGTATACTTAGTGTTTTTTTTTTTTTTTTTTTTTTTTTTTTTTTTACATTGTAGGCTGAATTGGAGAACATATGTATCTCACCAGCTATTGAAACTGGACAAAACCTCAAAGTTAATGAAACCTACTCTCCACTGTAGAGAGCATGATGTCTATAATACATATGCCCTTGAAACTGATAACAGTAGACACAGATTAGAGACAAAGAAAAAAATATCATTAGATAGTGTTAAGTATCAATCCTTTAAAACGTTTCTAAATAAGTAAGCTATTATATTATATCTTATATAAAAGGCTTGTGAAATGTTGTTAGATGAAGTTAATAAAACAGCTATTAGTACTGTAAAAAAAAAACAGTTTTGCAATTATAAAAACCATCTCAGACGTTCTCAATTTTCATTCCTATCTAAAATATAGTTTCATTCTAATTAACTTGTTCTATTTCTAATTAGCAAAGAGATAATCAGTAATTACATTTAGAATAAGAAGCTGATATTGTTATTTAACCACTGGGCTTTGTTCAGATACATTTAAACATAGTCCATATTACATTCAGGACAAACGCATCAAACCATTAAACAGTATATATATATATATATATATATATATATATATATATATATATATATATACGGTATATATATATGTATAATCCAAGCTCACCAAAAATTTACTTGAATACATGCTGTCTGCCATTGGTGTAGAAAAAAGATCTTTAAAACATGAGGTTCCACAAAACATTTTTTTTAATATGGAGTGTAGAAGCATCCCACTGTTCACTGACCCCTAGTCTCTGTAGATAATAGTATCTAGATTGTGTGGTATAAAGGATGAGAGAATGAATGATGTAACATGTTCGGGAATTCAAAAGAAAGCACAAAGCCAGCATATTGTACATTTGCCTGCTTTTATTGGACATGTGGTGTATAGATATCTATTAATTATAACATTTTTTCACTGCTGAAAAATTCTTGCTGAGTATTGCACCTGCAGTTCCAGAATGTTGTAATGAGATCTAGGAATATTTGATTCCAGTCAATAGAGAACTATTTTTCACCACTAAAAAATTCTGCAGAATTGAACTAAGTGGAATTGTAATTAAATAGCCTGTTGAGTGCTATAAATTGCCTCTGAGAAATGTGATAATACACAGATCTGAAATGTAATAATTGTTATAAAGATGGATGTTTCAGTATTGGCCAAAATGTGTACCAATTATGACCCCTACTGCACTCATTTATGCTTATGATAGGTCCTGTGGTGAATTACATATCTTTTTTTTATCCTGTCATGCAGAATCTGTGGCTTTTAACAAATACATGGTGGTTCAATTGGGTTGTCTGTCGGTTTGGGTGATGAATTAGGGCACCTCTGAATAATATATTGCTGCCACAAACCACACCTTAGTATTTAAAGCCTAGGATAATGTACTAGCATAGGTGCAGCAACTCGCTTTTACTGGTCACTGCTATTTTAAACAACTTTACTCCCCTATAGCCTATCTGATGCCTAAAATATTTGGAAATTACATAATTTACCAAAATTGACTCCTTGCCCAAGAGAAACAGATCTGAAGTCTTAGCACATAGGAAACTCTTTTCCTTGGATTCTGCTGTTTACTTCCTGTTGTTAGGAGAAATCTGTCTCTAGTAACAGCTAGATCAGGACAAATTACAGGAATTGGGGCTGGGGTAGACATGCACTAAAGGAAGACTAGGTTATGTACCTGCAGGTGGAGCCAGTCTGCCTTCTGAAGTGCCACACTGTTCCTGAAAAGTAAATAAAGGCTTCCCTCTCATTTCTGACCATCCATAAAGCTTAGGAAAACTGTTCCTAGTATAAATAACTGCTGCTGTATGTCCACAGTGCTGCCATGTAATCTCCCCCTTCCCTCTAGCTTCTCAGCAGATGCAGCAGTGGTTCAGTGCTTAGTGAAACCCCTTACCAGCTTCACATCTGCTACTTCTTTCATTTCTGCTCACATAGTACAGTACTTTGTAAATTCAGTACATGAGAAACTCCTTCTCCTCTGTATGCTACCCATTGGAGTTGACAGGTAAATCATCAGCAAGGTGGAGCTTGTTCAGTCCAGTGGTCTTTCATCAACAATATGGCGTGAAATAACAGAGGCTTATGTGCTGCGAATGATTAGAAAAGTATGGGATAGGAATTCCTGTGTGTGTACTACTGGCGAACAGTCCAGCTCTGGTCCCACTCCTGAAATGGAAAGAATGAGAAAAAGCTGTGCACCATGTAGGGGACTCTAAGGGGCTCATTAATAGCAGTTAGATGACTAAAATATGTTTTCACCACTATGAAGGGTCAATGTAACAACACTAGGCAAGTTATTAAAAATCATATGAAATTAAAGGTACACTTTATAGCGATAAAACTGTAAAAAAAAATAGTAGTAGTTTGGACTCTAGCAGCACTTGTTCTCTCCACAGCTTGATGCTCTTGGCGGGTTAGGACTGTCTTTTGGCATCCCAGGGTTTCAATGGCTGCCAGCCTCACTGTGAGCAGAGTTGGTCAGCCAATCAATGCTATAGATCAGCAGGCCAATTAAGACTCTGACTAAGAATCCAATACTGGTGGCATACATGGGGTAGATGCCTGTGATTCGCATATCCTTCAGCTCATTTTTGCATTATCTTTCTGTATAGCTGACCCTTAGCCTGGTAAATGAATGACTGCTGACTCTGAGTATATGTTACCTCCTAGCTTTGAACATTGGACTGAGTGCTTGTAAACCTCTAGTCTGCCAATTATGATTATATGTGCCCTCCTGGTATCTTGCCTTCAACTTTTTATGTGTATCCTCCTGCCTGCTGATGTGCCCTTCTGGCTAGTCAAACACTTTATAACCTTCTCAGGCTACTGTGATAGTTGCAGCATTTTTGACCAGTGTCATTACTCTACCTTAGCACTCTGCAGTCACAATCTTGGTTCCTGGCAGCCAAGTCTGTCTGACCTTGCAGAAGGCTCAGTTGAAGTCACAAGGTTTTTTCTAGACTCTGCTAACCATAGTGTAGTGAAGTTGTGATTGATCGTTTCGGTCATTTGGTTGACATCCAGATCAGACTCTAGGATCCCAAACTGCCATTACAATAACATTGATAATCTATCCATAGGAAAAGCCATCAATGTGTGAATGTAGAAGGCCCCACCTCTGGGACAAGCAGAACAAAGCAGTTTCAGGCAAAATCTCATAAATTAATTGGTAGCAGCAGTTAAATATTTCTTTTTCCATTACATAATTCCCTGAAGCCTGTTTTGATACAATATGCAAATAAGTAATTGGTGCTTCCATTTTATATATATATATATATATATATATATATATATATATATATATATATATATAGGCTTCTTAGAAACAACAGTTTTCCATTCCAGCACACCTAGTCATTAGACACAGGAAAATAACACAATATAGCCAAAAATCTTATTTTAGGCTTTATGGACAAAAAACACTTTCCTGCAGGTTAGTTTTCAAAGTATGTTATATTTTTTAATTTTTTTTCTTGTATGTCTAAAAAAGGATTACAATCACATTTTTTTTTAAAGAATATTGGGGTGAATAAGGATACTCAGTATGTGCTTGGCACACATAAAAGTCTTACTTTGCTGTAATACAATCTGGGCAGTGAAATTTGTATTATAAAATGTCTTTATGGACAAGTCTTTTACCTTTGTTGGTGCCTTAAGAAAAGGAAAGGAGGTGGGTGAAATCCTTTAATGTACATCCAGATGCAATTTAAAGGACATTGATACATGGCTTCCTTAATTTGCTGAGTCAAATACAGTCATTTCAACTCTTCTGCACATTCAATTCCTCTGTCCTGTCCTGTTATTCAGAGCATATTTACTCTTAAAAACATTTCTTCAAAGCTGCTATTTCAAGGTTGTTTCCTCCAGAAATCTATTCCTTAGTTTTAAATTGGCCTCTGAGAAGAATTATAGAATTGCACATGTTTTTATTTAAATGTCTGTTTACTCGATTTCATCCAAATGCAATTTCCTTTGGAAGAAGAAAGGTTTGAAACTTAGGTCAAGTCATCATTGCTGAAAATTGTATTGTCACCTTTTTAGACCTAAACAGAGGAATAGCTGGGATTTAGGGCACGATAAAATGTCTCAAGATCTGTCAATATTTGCTTCACATAAAACTATTTCTAGATTTTCAAAATGACTTCTTGTCATGCTTGACATGAACACAACGGGTCAACATTTTTTATTTATTTTTTTGTTCGTGCCTTTCAGTCTACTGTAAAATAAAGACTATTTTTTTTATCACATCATTGACAGAAAGATACTCAAAGTAGATGACATAATTCTTTGTACATCTGAAAAGCAATTTTCATTTCTGTCTTTCAAAAACAAACAAACCTGCAGTAGTGTTACTCTGAGGGGAAAGAAAACGTTCTAAAGACAGCAGTGCACCAGGGAAGGAGGAAAATAATTTATATTTGAATATGCTGATAAAAAATAAGTGATTATTTGAAATTTTACTTTTTTTGTGAAACTGTTATCTGTATTCACTGTGAAATTCATACCAGAATAAATAAATAACTAATATAGTTGGTTTAAGGTCTGGAACTCATAGGGTGTTAAGTGGAAGGCTTCCCTTTAAACTCATTGAGTATGTTAATCATTTGGAGGTCTCCAAAGTACCGTATTTTCCGGCTTATAAGGCGACTGGGTGTATAAGATTACTTTTACAGTTAAAATATAGAGTTTGGTATATACTCGTCGTATAAGACTACCCCCCCCCACACTAGGTAGGCAGCATAGTTCCCCCACATTAGGTTGTCAGCGTAGTTCCCCCACATTAAGTTGGCAGTATAGTTCCCCAACATTAGGTTGTAGTTCCCCCACATTAAGTTGGCAGTATAGTTTCCCCACATTAGGTTGGCAGTATAGTTCCCCCACATTAGGTTGTAGTTCCCCCACATTAGGTTGGCAGTATAGTTATCCCACATTAGGCTGGCAGTATTTTCCCCCCACATTTCGTTGTCCGCATAGTTCCCCTACATTTGGTTGGCAGTATTGTTCCCCCCACATTAGGTTGTCAGCACAGTTCCCCCATATTAGGTTGGCAGTATAGTTCCCCCACATTAGGTTGGCAGTATAGTTTCCCCCACATTAGGTTGTATTTCCCCCACATTAGGTTGGCAGTATAGTTCCCCCCCACATTAGGCTGGCAGTATAGTTCCCCCCACATTAGGTTGTAGTTCCCCCACATTAGGTTGCAGTTCCCACACATTAGTTGGCAGTATAGTTCCCCCACATTAGGTTGTAGTTCCCCCACATTAGGTTGTAGTTCCCCCACATTAGGTTGGCAGTATAGTTATCAGAACCTATAGGGTTAAAAGGTTCTGACAGGTTCTTTGTTTATTTTGTTGCCGGGTTACACCAAGGCTTTCTAGCTGGTCAGCTGACCACTTGATGAGAACACCTGTGAGTTGCCTATTTAACCCAGCAGTTGGCTCTCAGTCAGCGCCTGTGAAAGAGTCTATTTGCTCCAGTAACTAGCGTATTTTCCCTGTTTCTCCTTTTTACCTGGCATTTTTGACCTCTGGCTTTGATCTCGACTTCTCTCTGATATTAGCGACTTGGTACTTCTTACTTCTCCTGGCTTTGACGTGGTTAGTTGACTCTGGACTATTGTGTGAGTGCTTTGTTATATTTTGTCTGTCAGTTATCTCACTGATCCCGGACCTAGTCAGTTTCATTGTAATTTATTGTTTTGACTATTACGCCCCGCACATATACAGGAAGGGGCTGTCTTCGTGGTTACGGACATGTCATTTAGGGTAGGTACGTAAGTAGGCAGGGATAGGGGAGCGGGCTAGAATGGAGTGCACTCTTTCCCTGCCCATACGTGACTTTAGGTAGGCAGTGGACCCCACAGACATACAGCCTTCAGCCATATACAGTGTATGGCTGGAGGCTGTATGTCTGTGTACTGCCCCACTTCGGTGCTCCAACCACTGCTCCTCCAATCCGTGGTCACGATCTACTGCTATGGCCTATAGGCCATAGCAGTAGGTCCCAGAACCGGATGAGAGGTAGTCGGAGCACCAAAGATGACATGCTGGTAACTTACCATGCCCGTGCGTCCTCGCTGCTCCACTCTGCTGTTGCTATGGGCGCCAGTGACATCCCTGCGTGCACCACCTCCCGGCGGGCCCTGCATTTTTTAAGTTATTGTGGGGCCGCAGAAAGGTAACCAGGACATCCTTGTGTCCCGAAAAGATCTTTCGGGACACAGGGATGTCCTGAATGTGACGGGGGAAGTTAATCTTGGCCAGGACGCCCGGGGTATGGATACTCCATACCCCGGGCATCCCGGCCGACTGCAGCATGAGATGACACCCGTCTTATTCGCCGGAAAATATGGTAAGGAAAATACCTTCTAATATTCTGGTTAAATAGGAGAATCCAATGAGGAACCTATAAATAATACTTAGGCATGGACTTATAGTTAATGAGAAAATGGAATACTAAATGTTTTTTCTCCATACCAGAATGTCTAGACTGAATGCAGTTGTCTAGCTGTATGTTGCCATGCTAAGTTAAGATCACAGCAACACCTGAAAGACTTAGTAATAATTATGTTTTATCTATAGCATGTCAAAACAGAATATTTCTGATTGACTGCTATTATGTACAATTATTGAGATATGATTTCACACTTTTGTCAGCTGATAAGTGATCTTTGACATGTCAAGCAGATATGGCTGCTTCAGCCAAGCCTTAACAAAATGTTTGTTTTGGACAGAACTAGTTTTGTCCAACCACAATTTTCTGTATATAACTTTTAATAGATTCCTTGGGGGCTGGGGTAAACATCACTCAACCATGATAATCTTTACCATAAACTGCACAGCTAGCCAACCCTGCAATTGGAAATTGGCTTGCTGCCAATTTCCAATTGCTTTCCTGGGCAGAAACAAAATGTTTTTGTCTGTACTGAGGAAACCAAGTAGCAGTCATCTCAGACAATACTTGAGCAAAGAGGTAAGTAGGGTTTTTTTTATTTGATTTCTTAGTTTTTTTTTTTACTAATTAAAAGGGGGAGGGGGGATATTTCAATAAAGTTTTCCTTTAAGGGAAACTGACAGCTTGTTCACCTGCACTAAAACCAGTATACTGGGTTATAATGCAGGTAAACACCTTTAAACAAAAGGGATTACTTACATTAATCCTTATAGTAGTTGCAAAGTTATAGGTATTTATTGATTTTGCTGTGTGCAATGGAGTCAGGGAGACAGCTTGCCCAGCTCTCCTGCCTCTTCAATATTTATGGCCCAGCCTGCAACAGTGATGGATATTCAAATGTCTCTATTAGCCTCTTGGTGGTGATCATTCTATTCTTTGAGCAGAGCACAGTTGCTGCTGCCTTTCAGGTGTAGCAAGGCAGCAGGCGCCTGCATTCTGCTCAGAGAGCAGGCGCTCATGTCCTAGTGACATGAGAGTGAAGACATATATATAGTTATCACGGGGCGGGCGGAGAATATTGAGGAGGCAGAGGAGCTGGTCGAGGCAGAGGAGCTGCCTCAATCACGCACACCAGCATAATAGGAAGGAATAATTAAACACCCATAACTTTGAAACTGCTACTATAATTAATCTAAGTAACCCCTTTTTATAAAGCTGTTCACCCACACTATAATCCAGTATATTGGGTTTAGTGCGGACGAACAAGCTGTCAGTTTAATTGGCTATGCACGTCTTTTAGTAGTGGTAGATTTCTGATAGACAGTTTGTATAACTAAGCTGGGGTTAGCATTGGCTCATAAAATGATGTTAACCCCTTAGTATTAACCAATACCCACCAGCACCAGGGGTACTGGGAAGAGCCCCTTTTATTTTCCAGAACCAGCCAGGTACAAAACCTGGCTTTACCAGGGTAGTATAGGTCATTTTTTTTATAATACCACTGGCCAGTCCTGAACCATTTTTTTTACAATCTGCACCTGGTGGTACCCATCTATTTTCAGTACCCCTGTGCCATTGAGTACTGGGATAATGATGGAGGTTTACGTCAGCAGTTTTATGGATTAATCAGTTGATATGTCTAATATGTCTATAAGACAGGTCCCTATACTAGGGGGGAAAAAATATTCACAAAAAGTTGGTCATCACCTCAGTTTTAGTGGCTCCTTAGCTGTTGCAAAACTACAACTAACATTATGCCTAGAAAGCTTGATGTTTGTTGGGAGTTTTTCAACAGCTGGCTAACAAGTGCTGTATAGTATATCGTACTGTTCTCCAGCCTGTGGCTTTCTAGAAGTTGGATAACTGCAACTCCTGCTATGCCTGGAGAGCCTTATGGGAGTTGTAGTTTTGCAACAGTTGTGAGCTCTACATTGACAGCATCTTTTCCCCAACCTGGGGCTCTCTAGCTGTTACAAAACTACAACTCCCATCATGCCTAAAACTTCCATCATGTCTGGAGATCCACAAGTTGAGGAACAGTGTTATAAAAGTAAAGCTGATTGCACATAATGGGACTAGTTGTTGCATTCGGCAACCCTGAATTGTTACAGGAGATGGGCTCTGCAGGCTAACTATGGAACTATAGTTTTTGTCTTCTGCAGTGAGATGGGGAGAGCAGCGAGCAGGGGAGAGATATATGCTTATTTTATATTTTGTTTTTAATTTACAACTTTGCTAATAGATAAAGTCTGGCTATTACTATTGGCAATTGTTTTTTCTCTTTCCAAAGGCTTAACCAAATAATGATTGTGGGTTTATAATGTATATTATTCCTTTGGGTCTAATAGATAAAATTTCCCCTTATATTATAAAATCTGGCTTCCAAATCTTTCCAATTAGTAATAAATGCCACAAAAAAATACTAATTATTGCTTCCTTGTGTAATTAATTATTGTTTTTGTGTCATTTGTTATAACCTGGTGAAATGTTAATTGAATGTTCTATGCACAGTTTATTGACCTACAAATTAAAGAAAAATTATTTCAATCACATGTTATGGATAGCGTCTATTCGAACACCTGTTTCTGCAAGCACAATTCAAATAGACAGACATTAGGCCGTGAATAACATCTCTTGGTAGTTAGCAGTAGAAATGTTTACGAGACATAAATTACTGTTTTATTTTCCAAAAATGTTTTTCTATGACTCATGTGCATAGTTGTGTGCCAGAAATGTGCTCATGATTAAAATTAGATGATATTATTATTATTATATGCATTCATAAGAGATATCTTCCATAGGAGTGAAACACATCTATTGATAATGGGTTGCACTGAGAATAGAGTCAAATTCATTGTGAATGCATTAAACATAAGCATTGGTAATATAAAAGATTATTGCATTGATAAAATGTTTAAGTACTTTTAGATGTAAGTGCAGATATACTAAACAATAATGCAATACTTTGCAGAAGAATGAGTGAGAAGCGGTAACCAAGGATAACTTAAAGCGTTTACATAGCCATAATGTTTAAAAGTAACATATACTGTTTATAATAATATGTTGTGCAATGGAGCATTTTAATGATTTTTTTTCTCTTATTTTTTTTAATCATTTCATTTGTAGTAAGTGTAGTAAGTAACCCGACTTTAACACAGCACATGATGGTCAATACCTTTAAAATCCAGATACAAAATTTGTCCTCAAAAAAGCATTTCAGGGAGAACTGGTATTATACTTGTACCTGGAAGTGTATCCCTGGATTCTAACATGTTACATGAATTAAGGTTTTTGTATGGGCTGCTATAAATATATTATGCATATATTTTATATGAACATGTGTGCACAAATCACAGCTAAGAAGATTCAAGGTCCAAATTTAATGTAAATATATTACTCAAATACAGTTCAGCCTTTAGCTTTTTAACCCCTTCTACATTTCGATATAGTTCTAATATAATTATTTTGCAAACATAGAAGGAGGCATTTATAGCTGACACTTATTGACAGCAGCCAAGATTCGACCATAGTCCACTCCCAGACGTTTAACCCACTAGATGCAGCTGTCAAAAGAGACTGTGTCATCTAGGCGGTCTACTAGTCCAGTATTGTCCTAGCAATCACATGATTATAATAATCTATTATAGCAGAGAGTCAAGTGCCTGCAATGATAGATCTTCTGTTATGCTTCACCATGGCCAGAGTGAGATAGGAAAGTTTTACAGTACACTGCTAAACTTGTATATTGTAGTGTATGTGCAATTAAACAATCACATGTTCACACAAGTGGAAGTAAAGAAAATAAAAAATTAACAAATGTTTTTAAAAATATCACTATTCTTTTTCAAATAAAATACTAAGCTTGAAAAATAACACACACACTTAAAAAAGTATTTTATATCACTGCGTGTGGAAATACTTGAACTATTAAAACATAATATTATTGATTCTGCGTGGTGAATGCCATACTCTGAAGAAGAAGAAAAAATACAAAATTTCAGATTAGGCAATTTTTGCTCACTGCCTAAAAACATGGAATAAGAGATCAAACGTTTCACTTACCGAAAAATGTTATTAATAAACACGACAGATCACCATGCAAAGAAAACAACCTCTCACAGGTCCGTAGATGGAAAAAAAAGTTATAGTGGTCAAATTATGGTGATGCAAATTTTTTCTTTTTTTTAAATATTTTTAAAATATCAAAACATAAAAAACATTGTATCAATTGGGTATTGCTAAAATAAACCTGACCCTGAGTAAGTTAGGTCTCTTGAAAGCTGAGGAGAGGAAAAACTAAAATGGAAAAAAAATAAAAATTAAAAGAACATAACCGAAACAGTTTTTCGGCAACAGGTTAGGAATTTCTCTATTTGCCTTCTTTTTGTTATATATATATATATATATATTTAATACAGGTCCTAGTATTAAACGTGTATGATCACCCCTTGCCTTTATGGCATACAATCGGGGGCACACTATTTCCTGCATGGACACAGGAGAACTCATAATACCATGTACACAAAAAGAAAATCGAGTTCAAACAACTCCTTAATTAAAATCATGATTTTATTAATACAAATTTTAAAAAAACACAGTGTGAACAGACGCCAAAAATTGAAATTGGGATTAGGTTGAGTTCCAGTACAAAAAAAGTAGGGCTACTGCCAGCTGCAATGGGCTACCATATAATATGATGTAACAATCAATATAGTGTCTCAGTCTCTAAGAGAACTGCGCTGCATCTTTGGTTATTGCTACTAAAGTGCTATATATACGGTATTCAAAGTATATAATGACCACAATTGTGGGTATAATAGAGTATAACTTAGTACAAACGAATAAAAATAGATTTCAACTTGCATGTGCATATATATACAAAAATATAATATTGCGCAATAATAGTGTAATAGTATAATGATAGCACAGGCGCTTATCTATGGATCCATGCAGACTGCAAAGAGACACAAAGACTAGTAAGATAAAGTGCATATAGTAAGCTTACCCATGTTAGACTGCAGAGCCCAGACCCCTACGATCGTTTCGGTTTCCCTTTATCAAGAGGTACTACTGAACAACACCGCACCACACATTTTATAGTGCTCGCTATTACTTACAATTAATTACAGCTGTGGACGATTCTTCCGGCGCATGCGATAATAGTCTTCCGGATGTAAACAACCGCCCCACTTCCGGCGTCCACACCGCTATGCGCATGCCCGAAAGAAGTAAGCTAAATATATATATATAGATACTTTTTTTTTCTTTTTCTTAGAGCTGTGAGACAAAGCCTGGAACAGAAGCTTAATGGAGAATTGAAAGTCACAGTGCAATGTTACTTTTCTGTTATACTTTTCACTATGACTCCTCCATGACTTATTAAAGGGGGGATCTAGTGAATTGACACAATATTGTTAAATTCCATTTCAGAAAGCAAATAAAAGACATTTTTAGGTTGGATTATTGATGAAAGTTAAAGGCGTTGTTGGGTGAAAAGTATATTAACAGGATACGGTATCTGATCATGGGGGGTCTGAGCTTTGGGACCCCCATGATCTCCAAAATGGGACCTTAACATTCAAAGAGAGCACATGCTGTAGACGTCACATACTTCATTTATTTGTATGTGAGCGTTGAAGATACCCTAATACAGCATTCAGGCATCTCCTACAATCCGATACAAATGGATGGATTGCATACTGTCTATAGCACGTGCTGTGTCTTAGAGCCAAGGTCCCTTACAGGAAATCGCAGAGCGTCTGACCACTGGTCAGATACCTTTTCCCTATCCCGTGGTTAGGGATAATGGATTTTTCACTGGAAAACACCTTTAATTCTGAGTATTTGGAAAATTCTGAGTATCTGAAGAAAAAAAAAAGAAAAAAAAAAAAACAATGCAATTAACGCTAGTGTCATTCACTTAACCCCTTAAGGATTCAGCCCATTTGGACCTTAAGGACTAAGACAATTTTATTTTTACGTTTTCGTTTTTGCCTCCTCCCCTTCAAAAAATCATAACTCTTTTATATTTTCATCCACAGACTAGTATGAGGGCTTTTTTTTGCGCGACCAGTTGTCCGTTGTAATGCCATCACTCACTTTACCATAAAATGTATGGCGCTACCCAAAAAATACTATTTGTGTGGGGAAATTAAAAAGAAATCTGCAATTTTGCTAATTTTGGAAGGTTTTGTTTTCACGCCGTACAATTTATGGTAAAAATGACATGTGTTCTTTATTCTCTGGGTCAATACGATTAAAATGATACCCATGATTATACACTTTTCTATTACTGTTGCGCCTAAAAAAAATCGCAAACTTTTTAACCAAATTAGTACGTTTAAAATCCCCCTATTTTGAAGACCTATAACTTTTTCATTTTTTCATTGGTATGAGGGCTCATTTTTTGCGCCGTGATCTGTTCTTTTTATTAATACCATATTTGCTTATACAAAACTTTTATTACATTTTTTATTAATTTTTTTGGGAATAAAATGTTATAAAAAAGCAGCTATTTTGGACTTTTTTTTTTTTTTTTTTTTAGTTCACGCCGTTCACCTTACGGGATCATTTACATTTTATTTTAATAGTTCGGATATTTACGCACGCGGCGATACCAAATATGTATATAAAAAAAATTTTTTTACACTTTTTGGTGGTAAAATAGGGAAAATGGGACAATTTACATTTATATTGGGGAGGGGTTTTTCACATTTTTTTTACTTAATTTTTTTACTTCTTTTAACTTTTATTTTTACACTCTTATAGTTCCCATAGGGGACTATTTATAGCAATCACTCGATTGCTAATCCTGTTCAGTGCTATGTATAGGACATAGCACTGATCAGGGTTATCGGTCATCTTCTGCTCTGGTCTGCGGGAAGGCAGATAAGAGCAGAAGACTCCCGGAAGGCAGCGGAAGCAGGTGAGGGGACCTCCGTCTGCCGTGCAGGATGATCGGATCGCCGCAGCAGCGCTGCGAGCGATCCGGTCATCCTGTTAAGTGACAGCGATGCTGCAGATGCCGTGATCTGTATTGATCACGGCATCTGAGGGGTTAATGGTGGACATCCGCGGGATCGCGGGTGTCCACCATTACTGGCGGGTCCCTGGCTGATGCCGGCATCGCTCTGATGCCCGCGGTTATGCTCAGAACGTAAATGTACGTCCTGGTGCGTTAAGTACCACATCACCAGGACGTACATTTACTCCAGTGGAAAACATTTTCTTTTTAGATCAACTGGTGCCAGAAAGTTAAACAGGTTTGTAAATTATTTCTATTTAAAAATCTTAATCCTTGCAGTACTTATCAGCTGGTGTCTGCTCCAGAGGAAGTTCTTTTCTTTTTGAATTTCTTTTCTGTCTAACCACAGTGCTCTCTGCTGACAACTCTGTCGATGTCAGGAACTGTACAGATCAGGAGCAAATCCCCATAACAAACCTATCCTGCTCTGTACAGTTCCTGACATGGACAGAGGTGTCAGCAGAGAGCACCGTGGTCAGATAGAAAGCATACAGTAGCTGAGAAGTACTGGAAGGATTAAAGGGGTTATCCACCATAAGGTGATTTTAGTACGTACCTGGCAGCAGTGGCGTTGCTAGGGTTGGTGTCACCCGGTGCGGTAGAAAATGGTATCACCCCTATACCTACCCCCTCCCCCAGTAAGTGTTTAGCCTGTTGTGACAGACACCACTGTTGTAGCGCATTGTGAGAAATTCCAGTATAATAATAAGATATACCAGTTGCCACAGAATAGGAAAGTGTTAAAGAAGTTTTCACCATTTAAATATACAGCTCCCAGAATTACTTAAAGGGGTACTCCACTGGAAAACATTTTCTTTTATATCAACTGGTGCCAGAAAGTTAAACAGATTTTTAAATTACTCCTATTTAAAATCTTAATCCTTACAGTACTTATAAGCTGGTGTATGCTCCACAGGAAGTTGTTTAGTTCTTTCCATGTCAGGAACTGTCCATAGAAGGAAAGGTTTGCTATGGGGATTTGCTCCTACTATGGACAGTTCCTGACATGGACAAAGGTGTCAGCACAGAGCACTGTGGTCAGACAGAAAATAAATTAAAAAAGAAAATAACTTCCTGTGAATCGCTTATACAACAGCTAATAAGTACTGGAAGGATTAAGATTTTTAAATAGAAGTAATTTACAAATCTGTTTAACTTTGTAGCACAAGTTGATAAAAAAAAATGTTTTCCAGTAGAGTACCCCTTTGAGCAGTGGTGAGGTTATGCTGGGAGTTGTAGTTTCACTCACCATAACTGTAGAGGAGTGAGGAGAATGTACAATGATATCAGTGACTACAGGTGACGTCTTCTCTTTAGTCTTCCCTTATCTAATTCAGATGGTACATACCGCCAGGACTTGTTCCAGCTAAAACTTCTGTCTGCAGAATGTGACGCCCAGACGTCTCCTCACTATGTCAGCGCATTCTCATCCTCTATATGAAAACAAGTATTATTATAAACCTGCCAGACACTGTATCCTCTAAATATAATACTACTATACACTATACTCTGATTATAAATCTTCCATACACCAAACCCACTGAATATAATACTACCACACACTGTACATTCTGAATATAATACCAACACATACTGTACACTCTGAATATAAATCTGCCACATACTGTTCCCCTAAATATAATACCGCCACACACTGTACCCCTGAATATAATACTACCACCTACTGTTCCCTCTGAATATAATACTACCACAAACTGCGCCCTCTGAATATAATGTTGCCATACAGTGCACCCTCTGAATATAATACCACAACCGCAGTAACACCCCTCAACATCCGTTAGCTGATGCTATTACCACGGGAGGGGGGTATTGGTGGTGTTGCTAGTGGATGATGGGGGTGCTACTACTGGGGGGATGTTGCTGGAGGATGATGAGGGTGCTACTGGCCATCCCCCCCTGGCAGTATCACCCCCATCATCCATCGGCAGGATCATCCTCCTGGCAGGAGCACCGCCATCATCCACCATCAGGATCTGCTGATGGAGGTGCTACTGCTGGGGGGGTAGTTGCCAGTGGATGATGAGGGTGCTACTGCCAGGGGGGAGCATTAGGTAGGCAGCAGTCCCCCCACTTTAGGTAGGCAGCAGTTCCCCCACATTAGGTAGGTAGCAGTTTCTCCACATTAGGTAGCATATTTTCCCCACATTAGGCAGCATAGATTCCCCACATTTGGTACCAGTTCCCCCACATTAGGTAGGTACCAGTTACCCCACATTAGGTAGCAATTTCCCCACATCAGGTAGCACAGATTCCCCACATTAGGTAGCAATTTCCCCACATTAGGTAGCACAGATTCCCCACATTTGGTAGCATAGATCCCCCACATTAGGTAGCAGTTTCCCCACATTAGGTAGCATAGACTCCCCACATTTGGTAGTAGTTTCCCCACATTAGGCCGCAGGTTCCCTTGCAGGTTCCCCACAATGGGTCAAAGTCTCCCACATTCGATCGCTGGTTGAAATCCCCCCTCCCCCCCCCCAAAAAAAAAAAAAAAACACATACAACACAGTGAGACACACACACAAACACACACACACAGTCAGTCAGAGAGACACACACTCATAGGCAGACACACACACAGAGTCACAGTCACACACACACACACACACACACACACAGAGTCACAAACACACACACAGTCACACAGTCACACACACAGTCACATACACACACACACACACACACAGAGTCACACACACACACAGAAAATAAGGCATACTTGGCACACCAGAAGGCCTCTACATAATTCCAATACAAGAAATTATTGTGGGCAGGGGTGTAGCTTAAAGCTCCTGTTTCCCCCTGCAACACACACACACACACACAGTCACATACACACACACACAGAGTCACACACACACACACAGTCACACACACAGTCACACACACACACACACACAAAGTCACACACACACAGCGTCACACACAGTTACATACACAAACACACACACAGTCACACACAGACAGAGATAGAGACAGACACACACACTCACCCATCCAGCGCAGCGATCCTTCTCTCCGGGCACCCTGCGAGTGACTTCACTGATGTCCTATGCGGTGGTGCTGACGGACGGGCGCACAGTGGCGATGAAGGCCGGGGGGGGGGGTGCTGACGGACGGGCACACAGCGCAGGTGAAGGCTGGGGTTGCTGACGGACAGGCGCACCGCACAGCGCAGGTGAAGGCGGGGGAGGGGGGGGTGGGTTGGTGCCATGCTGACGGATGTGAGGCCCAGATGGGGGGTGTCGGTGTAGCTGGGGAGGGGGGATGGGTGCTGCAGAGCGTCTTGGTGTCACCCCATTAGGTTGGTGTCACCCGGTTCGGGCCGCACCTGGGTCATAACGCCACTGCCTGGCAGACATTACTGGACATGCTTAGGAAGGATCTGCGCTTGTCTTGGGGCTAAATGGCTATGTTGTGAGATTACCATAATACTGTGGCTAGCTTTTTGTGAACTTGTATTTCCTGTTTGACTTATGTTTTTTTTTACTACAAATCCCACAATGCCATTTTCCTCCCCCTCAAACATCAGCCACCCCACCCATCGAAACAAAAGACCTGTGGTTTTCAATCAGGGTGCCTACAGCTGTTGCATTAGTTGCAGATTGATCTCTCTCCCACCAAGTGATCCCTCCACCCATTGAAGCAGACAGGCTCCCTGTCAACAGCTGACTAGTGACTCAGGTCTTGGCCGCATTGCAAGCTGGGAAAAATCCGAGACAACAGTAATTTTGCATGCTGTTAAAAATGTATGCTGGGGTGAAAATCATGTAAGAATTGTGAGAAAACTACTACACTATATTATGAACTATACTAACTTTACAGCCCCTGTAGCATAGTCAAAGAAAAAAAAATTCCTGGAATACCCCTTTAAGATTTTTTAAGAGAATTAATTTACAAATCTGTTTAACTTTCTTGCCACAGTTGATTTAAAAAAAAAAAAAAATTCTACTGGAGTACCCCTTTAACTGATTAGGCCAAACCCAAGCTGAACAGTAATACATCCCTGTGACCAACCTTATAGCTAGAGAACTCTAATAGCATGCTAAACCACATGTATCAAAAGACTGGTATTCCCCATGAGTAAATAATGTCATGTTTGTCCCTGACAATGTCATTGCTTCACCTACTACATGAAGCTGCCTTTACCCCTCAAGAATGCAGCTTATTTTATCATTGAGAATCATATGAAATGTATTGTTTTTCTGACCACATTCTGGCCAAAAAGTGTTTGTTTTTTTGTTTTATTTTTTTCTGATGATATAGCTGTAGGAAAACTTGAGGGCAGCTGTCAATCGCAGAGAGCAGGAGATGCCTTCAGTGCCATCTCTCTGACATAGATTTATGGTTCTGGTCACTAACAACATGCTGTAAAGATGATGGAGCACTCTGCCTCCATTATAGAGCCATCAGTATACCCCATGATGAATCCTCTTCCATGCTCCCATGTTGCTCTTTTCTTCTACAAGCCAAAGATCAGCACATGACGAGGAAGACTTCCCAGCTTAAATTGTTACAGAATCCTTATAATTCCAATGAATTGGCAGCGGTGTAATGTGTGTAACAGGTATACAAATGAAATAGAATTATCTATATATTCAGGTGCTCTGAAGTCTGTTTGCCAATTAAGTGGAAATTATTTGCACTATTCTATGATGTGCATTTTATGCTAATATTTACTGTAATTGCATTTCTGTTTTCCTGTCTAGTCCTTGACGGGGACTAATTTAAGAATGCAAATCTGACACAGATAATTGCTTATCTTATGTGCTTTACAAACTGAAGTAATAAATATCATTATATGCTCTCATCAATGATAATCCAAGTATGTAGATGACTGGAAGTAACGGCACGCTAGTTACTATACAGTTATAACAGTGCTGTATATTCCCAAATTATTATTTAAATGGGAAATTTCTATTTATTGTCGGGCTACAACTAATGTGATGCAGTAGGTCTGTAGATATTAATGGTAGTGTGTTATGCTGCTGTGTAGGCATCAGAAATTTATGAGGATCTGTAAACATAATCAGTCAAATATACATAAATAATATATTGATATTGAAGATAAATTGCTTGTTTAAGAAATATTTAAACCCCAATGCAATTTAAATGATCATTCTAAACTGTGCTGTGCTGTGTATAGAGATTTTACAGACATCTGTAATCCAGAGAGAATGCTCTATATAGAAAATGATTATGAATACTCTAGTATGATATGTAAGTGAGAAAGGTGAAGAGGACATGGCCTGCTGCAGTAAAAAGTGGACACACATTGCCGGAGCTCATGCTTGTGGAACCTGTTTACCTGGCTTTGCTGGCTTCTCCCCTCATCTGATCTGCATTAAAATAGACCCCTCTGAACATTTGTGTGGGGGAGTAGGCTGACACCTTTCTCTGCCCATTCTGCCGCTCTGCTCACTTGTGTTCCTGTGCACTACATTACAGTTGTAGCCTTTTCTGTCACCTGTGGCCGGAACCAAGTCCTGGAGCTTTTGCTGCAACGGCACCCTGGGACTATGCAGAAGGCATTAGGTGCCTCAGTTGACCTTGATCAATTGAATGAAGCTGTGAAAAAGGCTACAGCAGGCACCAATCCATATAGTATAATTTGCAGCCCCCAGCTTGGCCCTTTTACCTACTTGGCCAATCTGCACAGTACTGCTGAGGCACTAGATCTACTTGATTGAATCTACTCAGAAGTGAAGCTACCTCATTGTAGACATGCGTCTATTAAGTCCACTCATGCATCTAGCTTCTCTACATTTACTGTTACTGTTTTGTGAATCCCCCGACTGCCATTAGTAGACCACTTTCATGAATTTTCTGGTGCACTTGGCTGCCCTACTTGAATCTTTAATCTAATCTACAGACAGGTGCTGCTCCATCTCTCCATTGGATACTCTCCACCCAGACCTCCCCCCTATACCCTCCCTTCATCTCTAGAATATTAATAGGGGACCTGGCCCAGCCATGATGTGGTGAACACTTATCCAAAGGCGATCTGTCTGCAGAAAGTTACTCAACTGCCATGACTCAAAACCATATATGTATATATTTTTGCACAGAACAAGAGCACTGGCCACTCTTGGTCAAATTGGGCCAATGCTGAAGGAGATGCTTATAGCCCTACACCTTCAGGCCCCCTTGACAAATCTGAGCTCTGCACGAACTCTTCGCCCTCCCCTAGCACCCTGTCCCAGCTTTTCTGAGACAAGAAAAGGTCTTATTTAGGCATAACTCACAACTTCCTGGATGTTTTATCAGTTTCTTTAATCTTTGATCAATATGCTGCATTATCACAGAGCAACAATGAATGTTGATGCTTCAGCTTGAATATCAAAATGTGTTTATTTGTAAAAAGCATATCTACAATTATATAAGACTATGAAGGAAGAATAAAAGAAACTGATGAAACGTCCAGCAAGTGTTGTGACTGCAACAACCAATCACAGCTCTGCTTTCACTTTACCAGAGCTTGTTAGCTGAGCTGTGATTGGTTGCTGGGGGGAAAATCTCTCTATTTTTTCTCTCTCACAGTTTGATAAATCTGGGCCACAGTGTTTATTACAAGTGATTTATTATGAAGTAGCATAGAAGTGCATTATAGAGCTCTGAAAAATATAGGGTGGGGAATTGGAAGTGTACTGAAAGTAACATGATTAGGGAACTCTGATACCAGGGCCTACAGAGTTTCATCCTCCTCCACTCCTATAGATGAGTTGTGTCATCTGCACTATTATACAGATATTGAGTACATCCACAGATCCATGAAGTGGATTACAAACTTTTAGCTCACTCATCTGGAGTGCTTGAGAAATTATACTATCTCATGCCACAGATTAATCCTACATTTTGGAGATATGGCATTGTAGAGGATACCTTCCTCTGCTTTTAATGGGCATACCTCCATCTGGCACCTTTCTGTTCCAACTTAAAACTAGTTTTATGTCAAGTCACTGATCTGTCTCTTGATTTTGAATATTTGCTTCTTCTCCATCACAGTGGGATAAGATCCAAGATTAATAAGCATTCTTTCCTCTGCCATCAATTCACAGCGACTAGAGCCTGTGTCCGATTATTGTGGGGGGAAAAACTACCCCCCCACCTCTGTGCCCTAGTGGCTTACAAAGGTCAATAAAATCAAGTACATGGATGAACTTCTTGCTTTATTTCATGACACCAATGACTCCTTTTTAGGGACCTGAAACTACCCGATGGAGTTTCAGGATTCCTCACACTCAAATTGTCCTCAGTGGGGATCACCTTCTTTAATAGCTTGCTTTTTATGACTATTTATCCTTCTAGTTGGTATTGTAGAAGATATGGGGTCACATATGGGTTCAGATATAGACTAGTTTTATGCTGTGGGCGCTGATTCATTGGCCTTCCTTTACTTTTGCAAACCCGACATGTTTTGTCGTGTTGTGCGCCAGGTTCTGTCGCATTGCGCCAGAAATTTTGTCTGTGCCAGATTCTGCACCAGAATTTGTGCCAGAATTGAAAAAACCCTGACTAACTCTCCATTTTGGTAAGAAAACCCGGAAAAGGGGCGTGGCCACATGGGAAAGGGGTGTGGTCTCCAAACAGGGGCATGTTCCCGACATTTTCACCAAAAAACAACATATTTACTAAGTTTTCCAGATAAAATGTGGTGGATTTGAGCTGAGGAAAACCCCACAGATCAGAGCATGAGTAAAAAAGCAAAGTGTAGGGAAAGTGGAAAATGTAGGGAAACCTTACTAAATCCCGTGGATAATAAATTGTAGGGAATTAATACCCACAAAGAAACCTACATTCCACTCTTAGTAAATCAGGGCCATTGTGTGCAACTTTTCTCTGAAAGTCTAAAAAAGTAAAAAAAAAAAACATTTAAGCTCCGTGATTTACACACAAACAAACAACACCATGTCACATCAGCCCTGGAAAGCAGTCTAAATGAGTAGCAGTAGCATCAGTACCGTGGGGGATAGGGGAAACACATCCCCCGATGAACTGAGGTGGTGTTGGTCCTCTGATGCCCCCCCCCCCCCTCCACCTCAGTGGTGCCAGCAGGATAATTTAGGATAACGAACGGAAGGGGGAGGATGATGATGCCGAACAGGCATGTAAGGCAGCCTGTTTGTTTCCATTGCCTGACACTTGGCTGTTTAGTTTATTTCTAGTGCCGCACGCTGACGAAACAGGTGGGAAAAATAGGAGGACTCTGTTGTAATGTTCCCATGCGCCAAAGTCATCAAATGGCGTGAGTTTTTTTGTGAATTTGGTGCAGGAAGGTGTATTCTTAGGTGGATTTCACATCTATAATAGCACAAATGCTAGTAAAATATTGATGAATGCCCCTCTTTTTCTCTTGGATATCATCCCCCTGATTCTCTCCTCCCCCTTCTCTAACCTTATGATTCCCCTTTGTCATATGAACCTTCTTCTCCTTTTCCTTTTTTCTCTTTCTTTGCTCCCCTATCACTCCAGTGTAAGGGACCATAACGTTTTCCTTAAATATTGCAAAACCAGAGATGTGCAGCAGAGCGCATACTCATATACTCATTTCATGGTGTCTATTGGACTGTGAAGTTTAGTTTACATTGCCCTGTTTATTTGTGTCCTCATGGTTAAACATTTCCTCTTTGTTTTATGTTCTTTGTGACTTAATTTTACCCATACTCTGTACTGCTCATCTTGGAAAAAGAAAAGTAGAGCATATATACTATACACTGCCATTTATCATTGTCATAAAGAGAAATGTCAAATTATTGTGTAAACTCTTGCAACTAACACTTTTGTAAGAAACATTTATTTTTAGAAAACATTTAGGATTTAGCCCTATGCAGAGGCACTGGAAGAGCCTATATGGAATTTCCTAAAATAGTACATCTCATTATGGCTAGTGGGAGAAGTGTTAGTCTAAAATCATGACAGCATATGTCATGACTGAAATTGTGCTAGCACCCATTACTTATTAGTCTGGAAAGATGTGACCTGGGGCAGGCTCATATTTGGTGTCTGCCATCTGTTTGTTATCATTAAAGGGAAATTGACAGCAGGTTAGTCCATACTAACCTACAGGTATAGGCTGACAACACTCCTCACACTGATGTCCATGTTACTTTTCCAATGGCTGCCCACTGTTTAGTTACCGTATTTAGAAAAAAACGATTAATAGCACGATACAAATGAGCACGTTCAAAACATCGGGGGCCTTACTTAGTCCCTACATGCATTGCTACGCCCACCCGTCAGCTCCAACAAAAACATCTCCTTATGTTTCTTAATGGGCGGACATAAAAGTTAACGTAACATAGACATCAGTTTGCGGAGGGCAATAAGCCTTTAACAGCAAAGTAGTATGGACAATGGTGCTGTAAGTTTTCCTTTAGTGATGTTGTTATAAAACTGAATTTAGAACAATAAACATGAATTAAATAAAAGACAGGCTGGTACAGAGAGAGCACACTCTGCCCATGAAAGTGTGCAGTCTACAAGGTGATGAGAGGGAGACAGAAGTGAGGTAAGCAGCTATCCAGAAAGATGTTTTTGAATGCTATAGATTATGTGAGTGAAGGTGTTGGGATATCAGTTTAGAGATGTATGGAGGAACAGGATGAGATACTGTAGCTTTGTATGCCATTATTAAAAGTTTGAACTGTATTTTCTGGGTAGGGACTGGCATAAAAAGAACTAGGGGATTAATGCATTGGAGTTGAGGGTATATTGAGGAGGAGCAAAGTGTTAGATGGAAGGCCAAAGAGAAAAGTGTTGCAGTAATCCAGGCAGGATATCTTCAGGGCATTCACTAGCAACTGTTCAGCAAAAAATATTGAGACAGAAGCAACTGTGACAAATGTTTTTGAAGGTAGTAAGGACCTTGATGTGCAGATGGAAAGATAGCTCAGTATCAGAGGTTATCCTGAAGCAGTGGATTTGTGGGACTGAGAAGATGACTGGGACTGAGAAGTGAAACCAAGTGTGGGGTTGGAGCAGGATGGGGGAAGATAATGAATGTAGTTTTCCCTATGTTAACTTTTAGAAAACAGAAAGTGAGAATGAAAATATAGTCGATAGAAACTTTGGGTCCCTAGATAGCAGGGAGATGACATCTGTACTGAAGAGGTAGATTTGAATGTTATCAACATAAAAGGGAAACTTTAAAAAATATCTCTCCCAGACCACGTAACAGCTTTAAGGGAAGCCAACTCAGAAAATATGAGAAAAAAAGAGTATAGAAATAAAGCTATAGAGTTATAGCAAAAGGGAGTGGTCAACTGGGCTAAAGGCAGAAAATGGATGAAGAAGATGGAGCACTAAGTAATGGTGTTAGCCTGAAGCTTTGGAATTGACATATTCTGCTTTGCTTTTTACTGTTCTTTTATAAGGGTACAGCCATGCCTGCAATGTACCATGCCGTTATGACTGGTGAATAACTAACCTCTGGTGAATAACCAACTCTCATAGAGTTCAGACTCATACATGAGCCCTAACTCTCATAGTGCAGCCTGGACACTGACGAGCACAGAGCAGCTCCCTGCCTGTACACCTCAGGTACACTGAACACTGCCTGCAGTGAGCAAACTTTGAAAGAGGATTATGAGGGAAATACTAGGTGAAAATGAAAAAGAAAAACTGCGGGGGAAGGTAATGAAGAGGGCAACATACCAACCGCATAATATAAAGCAATGTAGATGGTGGCAGGTACTCTTTAAGCAGCCAGAGAAGACAACAGGGGTCACAGGAGCCATGCATTTTTCAGGTAGGAACATATTGAGGTAGTTTGCTGGCTTTAAAGCATATATATATATATATATTTATATATATATATATATATAACATCAAGGGACTACACAAACAATGTAATTTAAAGACCTAGATTTAGCTTTACTTTAAAAGTTGTTAAAGTTCTTCATAAAACTTAAATAATCAAAAACATGTGAACATAGCAATGACTAAGATGTTATCTTGTTACTGCACTTGTGATATCACACTTCTTTAAATACTTAATTATTCCGCATGAGAAAATCTTTTTTTACACATGTACTGTGAAATATGATGCTGGTTTGATCATACTACAGATTAGGTCCATAAGCCACATGTTATATAGATTTTGGTGTAAAAGACTATTAATACCTTACAACACGTTGTTGCTTATTATGTCCTATGACACATATAGTTAGTAAAAATAAGTGATGTATTAGTTTATAGTAACCACTAAATGATTACCTCAGCATAGACTCATTATAGAATCACATATTCTTATTTTTGCTGTTCATGCCATAAATAAAATTGAACAATTTCCCAGATATGAAACTGAATCTCTAGTCAGAGCAAACATCATGTCTTTGTGTTGCTTGCGTCTGCATCATGCAAATCAGTGGGTGGCAATAAACCAATTGGCATTTTAGAATTATATGTCAAGTATTGCTTAATTTAGACAACAATATAGAGTAAAACGTTGGATGACTGGCCAGAAAGCTGCCCCAATCCATTGCCCATCTGCATGTATTATACTGGGGGAAATCATTTTGTTAAAGATGTGTGACTATATAAGCACTGTCTGACATTAGAAATTGTTGGGTTCTATTTAAGTATTAACTGCAAATATAGCTAAGAGAAAGTATAGTCAATGCATTACTGTTTATTGGCAGCATAGTATAGATTGATTGGCAGAGTAGTACATGCTTGCAATGCTTTATGAAGATTGTTGATATTCATTAGCGATGGTAGAATCTATTTATGCCCGAGATTGCTCGGAAAGCAGAGTGATTCACATTTTGGACACACAAGGGAGGAAATTACATTTAAGTACATATTTTCTCATCTTTAGTAGTTGTTATGCGAACAGGCCTAGTATTACCATAGTCTCCACTATCATTGGACACTATTCTAAACATAGAAACATAAAATATGTCGGCAGATAAGAACCATTCGGCCCACCTAGTCTGCTCAATATTCTCAATACTATGAATAGTCTCTGGACTTATCTTATATGAAGAACAGCCTTATGCTTATCCCATGCATGCATTAACTCCTTTATTGTATTTGCAGCGACCACTTCTGCAGGAAGGCTACTCCATGCATCCACTACTCTCTCAGTAAAGTAATACCTCTTGATATCACTGTGGAAACATTTGCCCCTTCTAATTTAAAACGAAGTCCACATGTGGTACTTTTTCATCATTTACAATGATTTAATGGCTTGCAAAACTGAGTGTGAACGTCTCCTGGCTCAATCTACTGATCAGTGGAGGTCTGAATACTCAGATTCCTGCCGATTAAAAGTTTTGGCATGTTGCTAAGACATGTCAAAAGTTTTGAAAAATCACAGTGGCCATTTAAGTCTAATTTTACACCACCTAGTGGTTTTCGTAACTTGCACCAATTTTTTGTCCCTTACCTATAAACTGTGATGACCCTTACAAGGCAGGCAATACAGATGTCTAATTCATAGTAAATGAGGTACAAGACATGTATGCCCATTTTTTTTAGAGTTTTTATTACAAATTACACCAGTGTGTTGATGAATTTGTAATAGTCAATGGCCCTTATTTACTAAGAGTGGCAGGTTTTTATTTATGTGGATTGTACAAGGCTATGCTTTTTTTTCCCTATGTATTTATCAATGTGGCGCACAGGTTTTACAATTAGTGGTGCACAGGAAATTATGGTCGCAATGTGCCCAAAACAAAAACCTGAAAAAAAAAAAGAGAGGTTTACATTTGCCAGACAGAGTGCATACCTCAGGTTCTCACTGACACAGCACGCAGGTTCTCCGCCATCAGATTTCTCCCCAATTTTGTGGATTATACAAACAAAATGCAAAGACAGGCGGTTTCTCTGGCCTTCGCTGCCTTTCTGGAGAAGTAAACAAGTCCTCAACAAGCTTCCGCTAGTGCAGGCGCTGCTGCTGAGGAGGCCCAAGTTAACAGGATTGTTACAGAGGCTGGTTGGATTATGGTGGTTGGTTTTACCAAACAGCATAGCAGAAAATTGGTGCAGTTGACCATAGTAAGCAATGGGTTCTGTTTAAAAGTTAATGGTAAAAAACCCTCAAAAATGAAAGACGTGAACAGATTGGTTGCTCTGAGCAACTGCACCACTCTTCAGCTACCCAGGTTTAACAAAATCTCCCCCTATGCTCTTCAATTTTTAAGGTAAGCCTGCACAACAGGCTACATTTTGACAAAGTGCCATTTTCAAAATGTAGGAAGCCAATCAAACAAAAGGAGTGAAAGCAAGGTAAAGGATCTGGAAGTGAGTCGGCTGGAGATGAATTTTCATTTGGTTGGAGAGTTATTTGCTTACATTTAATTAACAGGACTAACCATGGGGTCCATAGGAAAAATGGCCAGTGCCTAAGTCTTGCATGACCAGCGCTACCTCTCAAACAGCTAAAGAGCCAGATATGAGACTAATTTATAATTGATGTAACATTTTTAAAACTTTCTAGGGTGATTTTTTCAAAACCAGTGTTGAGTCAAAGTTGCACAGTTGTCCATACCAAACAATCAGATCACTTCATTTATTCTGCCAAGCCTTTGTTAGAAGTTAAAGAAACCATCATATTGGTTGCTATTGGCAACTAGACAACTTTTACTTTGCACAGGCTTGTAGAAATCTCACCCAGTGGGCTTGATAGGGTAGATATGCCACAACACTGGAAAAAAAAACACACTCAAAACATGAAAAAAATAGATAAATGAGCCATCCAAAGTACCTTGAGGGCAATGTTGAGCAGAATTTTGAGCACAGGGAAAGGTACAGTAACAATATTATAAATAAATATTTATACCTAAGAACCTTCAGGTGTATGACACAAAGCAGTTGTGAGGGCTACCTCATAGCACATTTTTCAAATAGTGTGGCAAGTCCAGAGGAGAACTATCATGGACACAGTTGTCTTTCCATCATACCTGGCAAAAAAAAAATCAATTGACTCCAGAGTGGACATAAATTTCCCTACATTTACTGAGCTTTTTTACAACTGCTTGGGACATGAGTGTTTTCCAAATCACAAACTTTATGGAGTATTGTAGTTTGCAAATGGAGGGTGTTGGTCAAAATGACAGGAGGATGCCCATTTTGACGGGACATACGCCCCTTTTGTAGGGTTATAAAATGTCTCCGAGTTTTTTTTTTGGTCGCAAAACCCGAGGAATTTGGGTGCAAAACCTTAGAAAAAGCATTGGGAAGATGTAAGTAAATAAGGACCAATGTGTCTCAATGCCTTTTTCTGAAGCACAAAGGAACAAAAATGCCCATATATACCATAAATGCCTATTACTTGTTTGGGGACCTTGACAGGCAGCTCTAACATTACCTGGCTGAATTTACTTTAAAGTGCACTGCTTCTATAATGAGCAGCATGTCATCATCATCATTCATGCCTCCACCTACCTACATATCTCTTACTATCTTTGCCAGTATCAATATAATATTTCCCAACAAATTTGCTGTAGCTATTGCATTAAAACTAATGACTAGTAGTGACTAATAACCAAATCAACATTTTAGGAGAGCCACACCATATCTTTTCTGAACAATAGCATCTCATCCTGTTCCTCTGTAACCAGAGTCTGGACTTTGGATAAAAATGATGAAGCAGATAGCAATATTTCTCCAACGTCAAAATACAACACAATGCTTTACTGTGTTACTGTGGCTGAGATGTGCACTTATAAGTGTTGTGATTGACTAAAAAACACAACTGTGCATTTGGTGGCGCACTACTGAGATGTTTTCATTGCATAATAAAGTTAGTATGTATAGTACTATGAAATGTTGTTTGTGGAATAAAATATAGATCACAAGAATGATTGATTGATTGATAGATAGACAGATGATAAATAGATAGATAATAGATAGATATATATGAGCTATGAGATATATATGAGGTATATATGAGAAAGATAGATAGAGAGAGATTAGATAGATAGATATAAATATATGACAGATAGATATGAGATAGATAGATATGTAATAGATAGATATGAGATAGATAGATATGAGATAGATAGATACAGAAATCCCAAATAGAACAGCACAACCGCTCCGATTTTGTCCGTAGTTAGGTGCACACCTTCATTCAGATTCCTGGTCAGGTAACCCCATGTATATCCATAGGAAAAAGATCACAGCACACAAAGAGGTCTTGGGCTAAAAAAAAACGTGTGGTGTTTATTCCATCCTCTTACAAAACAATGCAATGTTTCCGCGGCCTCATGCTTAAAAAAGGCGGATGTAAGAGGATGGAATAAACACCACAGGTTTTTTTTTAGCCCAAGACCTCTTTGTGTGCTGCGATCTTTTTCCTATAGATAGATAGCTATGTGATAGATAGATAGATAGATAGATAGATAGATAGATAGATATGAGATAGATATATGATAGATAGATAGATAGATAGATAGATAGATATGAGATAGATGGATATGAGATAGAGGGATAGATAGAGAGATAGAGATAGATAGATATGAGATAGCTAGATAGATAGATAGATAGATAGATAGATAGATATGAGATAGATATGAGATAGAGGGATAGATAGAGAGATAGAGATAGATAGATATGAGATAGCTAGATAGATAGATAGATAGATAGATATGAGATAGCTAGATAGATAGATATGAGATAGATAGATAGATATGAGATAGATAGATAGATAGATAGATAGATAGATAGATATGAGATAGATGGATATGAGATAGAGGGATAGATAGAGAGATAGAGATAGATAGATATGAGATAGCTAGATAGATAGATAGATAGATAGATAGATATGAGATAGATATGAGATAGAGGGATAGATAGAGAGATAGAGATAGATAGATATGAGATAGATAGATAGATAGATAGATAGATAGATAGATATGAGATAGCTAGATAGATAGATATGAGATAGATAGATATGAGATAGATAGATAGATAGATAGATAAAGATAATAGATATGAGATAGATAGATAGATAGATATGAGATAGATAGATGATAAATGGATAGATATGAGATAAATAGATATGAGATAGATAGATATGAGATAGATAGATAGATAGATAGATAGATATGAGATAGATACAGACAAAGAATAAGTCAGCCAGCACTTTAGTTGATACCAAACTATTATATGGACCTGGCCTACAGGTGCACGCTACTAGGCTAGATATACAGCAACAGAAGAATGCAGCAGCACACTGCCAGCACAAGGATATAGGTGCAACAAGACGGTCCAAGCTATTTGACCGCCGGCGGAGACAAATTTGCGAGCTAAGTGCCTCACTATTTCATAGTTTCACATTTGCATCTATTACATCATAGCTGTATAGCTCTTCATGTTTTAACTGCATATTCATGTTGCACCTATATCCTTGTGCTGGCAGTGTGCTGCTGCATTCTTCTGTTGCTATGAGATAGATAGATACAATTCCAATATATGCAGCACACCAGGTAGCAAGAAGAAATGATGTCAGGGTGCAAGCAAACTAGAGCCTCGGCCGGCTGGCTCCTTCATCCACATATCCAAAATAGATGCAGCACACCACCGGATTCAATACAAAGTGAAGAGGTTTATTCCATGATGTATTACAGACAACGTTTCACCAGCCTCACTTGAAAAAGCCAGCTTTTGTATTGTATTGAATCCGGTGGTGTGCTGCATCTATTTTGGATATGTAGATAGATAGATAGATTTATATGAGATAGATAGATAGATATGAGATAGATAGAT
This sequence comes from Hyla sarda, assembly GCF_029499605.1. Lineage (NCBI taxonomy): Eukaryota > Metazoa > Chordata > Amphibia > Anura > Hylidae > Hyla > Hyla sarda. Next base: position 353,262,936 of record NC_079189.1, read on the forward strand.
AGATAGATATGTGATAGATAGATGATAGATAGATATGTAGATATAGATAATTGATATGAGATAGATAGATATGAGATAGAGGGATAGATAGATAGATAGATATGAGATAGATACATAGGAGATAGATAGATGATATATATATATATATATATATATATATATATATATATATATATATATATATATGAGATAGATAGAGATGAGAGAGATAGATAGATATGTAGATATAGATAATAGATCCGAGATAGATAGATCGATATGAGATAGATAGATAAATATAGATAATAGAAATGAGATAGATAGATAAATAGATATAGATAATAGATATGTGATAGATATGAGATAGATAGATAGATAGATAGGAGATAGATAGATATGAAATAGATAGATATGAGATAGATGATTGATAGATAGATAGATATAGATAATAGGCATGTGATAGACATGAGATAGATAGGAGATAGATAGGAGATAGATAGGAGATAGATAGGTTATAGATAGATAGACCTGTGTGGGATCCACCAATTTCCGAAAGAAAAGTTCACAGCATTTGTCATGAATATGAATAATGTATTTCCTTGCCTCTAGATAAAACATTTGGAATCAATGCTGTGTATAAATCAAGCTTTACAGATAGAATTTATAGCCAACACAAAATTAAGCTGCAATGTTGTATTCAGCAATACCAGTGCTATGTCCATAATGGTAAAGGAAAAGTGCTTCATCAGGACCCTATCTAAAATAGATTTTTAATAGAAAGAAAATGTTTACAGCCATAAATCATGTCTGTTTTCTGTAGGAATGGTGTAGAGAATGCTACTCCACTGGGATCCGAGTGAACACTATAAGCTCATTTTATATCCTGGTACATAAACTCTTATATAGTTCCAAACTGCAATTGAGGTCAACATGGACAAACTGAATAAGCATATATATATATATATATATATATATATATATATATATATATATATAGTGAAAAGTGCTTTTCATAAGCTTATTTGGAAAAGTCCTCCAGCGCACCACTTTATATTACTTGCACCGGATTATGCACATTAATGATTGTAATTATTAATATAATTAGTAGTACAAAATCATCTGACAAGAAAATCACTATAGTGCATCAGGAAAAAATCATTACATGGTATTCTTCATGTTTTAACATAATTACTGTGTAAAAGTATCTGCAAATTCAGTGAATGCCAAGCGTAGATGTTTGGATCAATAATCTTTGGTATCACAGCAGTTTTGAGGTTAATGAATGGTGTTATCTATAGTCAGTTAACTATAGCTACATTACTGAGAGTCCACTTAGGGCTCATGCATGCAGCTAAATTACTGTTCCATACGACCTCTGTATTAGTATCCCATGCAGAAAAACCTGAAAACATGACCTGTTGGGAGTACTCAAGAACCATGCTTGGGAAGCATTGTTCTACATTGAAGAATTTTAAGGCATTCCAAGGGTAAACTGCAATAATCTTTTGGGCATCAAGAATATGTTCGTGTATGCACTTTTTCAATTCCCGTTGTGTGCAACCAACATAAGGCAGATCACACCCAGTGCATGAAGCTTTGCTACTTTGGTTTGAATTCAGACTGGACATTAATGAAGTTGTTTATAAATAGCCGATCTTGGAGATAATATGTTATGCAAAGTTGAAGATGTTTTATATGAAACATTACATCCATCTTTCAAAATGTGCTTAAGAATACGGTCATGAAACAACACATTCAACTATTTACTTATCTGTCTAATGTGGCTAGATTCTACACTGTATCTGTAGGTTTAGTATAAGACTAAATACTGTATTATTGTATGCTGTCTACAGATCAGATGTTTGTTTGAGATGCACCTTATTCCTTGCCTGACCCCTATGGAGATACCCTTAAAGGGGTACTCAGCCCCTGAAGGATAGGGGATAAGATGTCTGATTGCGGGGATAGGATAGGGCATAAGATGTATGAGCCCCAGCTGCACCCAGCATTCGTTTAGAGCATCAGGTGCCGCTCCGGAGGCTTCTGACATCACTGCTGTGCCCCACTCGTGATGTCACAGCCACGCCCACTCAATGAAAGTCTATGGGAACGGGCGTGAAGGCGGTCACACTCGCAAGTACCCAGACTACCCCTTTAATGGTATGAATTGAATGACAGGAATTTGCTTTCAGAATAGCATTACCCAAACTTTTTTTTTGTAAATGGTGGTAACCAATTCACTATTGTTCTTATTAGTGTGAAAGCTTACGGTCAAAAAACATTGTTTACTTTTTATTCTAAGAATATGTAAAAGGCGACCAGTTCCATTATTATTGATGAAATGAATCAAGCACTGAATGGCCGCCACACTGGAACACCAAACAATAATTATGTCATCTATGTAGCGGCTGTATAATGCCACCTTTATCAGAAAAGGATTACATTTGGAAAAAAATATATTGGTCTTTCCACCATGCAACATATACGTTAGAGAATGATGGGGAAAACTTTGCTCCTGAACCTGTCCAGGCATTTGTATTAAATATACTGGGTTGGGGCGTGGCTTGGCGCTTGCTGGAGATGGCGGCTTAGGCTGAGAGCTCCGTGCCCGAGCGACTACTACAGCGACTTGTGGACTGTCCACAGCGAAGAATTACTACCCCACCTGATCCATACCACCAGCTATGTCCTATAGGAACAGAAAGAGGGTGAAATCTGGAGTGAAACTCCGAAAACTGACCGATTTCTACATCTCGGCAGATCCTCTGGACTCCCAAGATGGCGCTTCTTCTCCGGCGGCCTCGGAGTCCTCGGCGTGTCACCAAAGTCCGACTGCACACCTAACCGCTACACGCGCAGCTTGCAGAAGCTCCTCGGTACCTCCATCCTCACCACCGGAGGCCCCGGTGTCTTCGTCTGGGAGATCCGTGCTGGCAGCGGGAAGTCCTCATCGGGTCGCGGACAGGGCGTCTGCTTCAGCCCCTGCATCTCCCCTGTCTGGAAGCCCAGCGAAACAACGCCAGCGACTTCAGGAGGCGCCGGGGGTGAGTGTTTCTCCTGCCCCATGTATTGCAGACTGCCTAGCGAGCCACCCCACTAGTGAGGATCCGATTACGGGTCTTACTCTCAAAAACATGCTGGTTGCCTTACAACAATCCATCCATGCTGATGTTGCCTCCATGCTAAAACCGGTGCAATTAGACCTAGTGGAGGTGAAGCAGAGAGTCGGGCATGCTGAAACAAAGCTGGGTGAATATGCTACCTCACATAACGCCCTCATTGATGCACACTATGAGCTAGAAGCTGAGGTGGCTACCATGCGGGCTAAAATGGCGGATTTGGAGGACAGGTCCCGTAGAAATAATGTGAAGTTTAGAGGGGTACCAGAGTCTGTCCCCCCCTCCGCTCTAAAGAAGTTCTTGCAAGATTTCATCAAACAGCTACTGCCTAATTGCTCTCCTCTCGACCTGACTATTGATAGGGCACACAGGGTGCCTAAACCCAACCATCTGGCTGATGACATCCCCAGGGACGTACTGGCTAGATTGCACTACTTCCATGTTAAGGACGAGCTCATGGCTACCTCTCGGAGGGCTCCTCCACTGTCTGGGGACTTTGGAAAGATCACTCTCTTCACAGACCTCTCTGCTGCCACCCTGCAGCAGAGAAGATCATTTTTCCCTGTCACTTCCATACTGAGGAGGAACAAGATCATGTATCGTTGGGGGTTCCCTGTTCGTCTTTTAGTTCAAAAAGACAACACTATGCATGTATTGAAAACGGTTGAGGAGGGTCAGCAGTTGCTAGCCAAATGGCGGCTGCTGGAAGAAAATGAAGCTCCTCCAAGTCGCCCTCCACCTAATAGGGTAGACCCGGTATGGTCTACAGTGGGATCTGTAAAATGAGTCCACACCGGTTATCCAAGGCACGGACCGGTCTGACTGGCTACACCGGCACAAGTAGACTATGTCCCCTGATGAGTTGTCTGCGGGAGCGGTACACTGCAGACTTTCCCACACTGATGCTATGCGTTGGTTCTTTTTATTTTTTTGTTTTACTTTATGTTTGTTTGTTCTGTTCTACTACTTTGTGTTGTTCTGTTCTAGGTGGATAGATTGTCTTCCAATTGCCCATGAGGTACTACAGTCTCAGTTATGTAAACAGATTAGGATGTATGCATTTTTAGCAGAGGATAAGTTGCTGTCATGGTGTTGACATTTGTGTCACTTAATGTAAATGGACTCAACAGTCCGTATAAAAGGGCGATGCTATGGTCTGAAATGAAACAACTAGGTGCTGATGTCATATGTATTCAGGAGACGCATCTTTTACAGGGTGACGCTCATAGATTAAAACACCCCCAATATGCTAATATTTTTCATTCCCATGCCTCCTCCAAGACAAGAGGTGTCTCAATTGCAATTAAAAATTCAGTGGCTTTCACTCTAAAGTCATGTATCGAGGACCCTTCGGGTAGATACATCATTTTGGTGGGATCCCTGAATAATATACTCTATACACTTGTATCGGTCTACGCTCCTAATAGGGGTCAGGGGAGGTTTCTGAACAAAATACTTAAGAGGGTAAAACGCTGCTGTGAAGGCAGGCTGCTGGTATGTGGAGACTTCAACACTGTGATGGACGGGGAGTGGGATAGCACTAAGGGGTTCCATTCGGGCTCCTCTGATTTCATTAAAATTCTTCATGGTGCTGATTTGTTTGATGTCTGGAGAACCCAGCATAGCGGCGAGAGGGATTATTCCTTCTTCTCGTCGGCCCATAATAGTTACTCCCGACTAGATTTTTTCCTATTAGACAGAGCACTATTACTAGACGTGCTTACGTCTTCTATTGGTCAAATAAAATGGTCGGATCATGCACCAGTTCTGCTAACGATTAAAGAAACCTCATGTGTACCTCTGACGTACCTTTGGCGTACAAACCAATTCCTGTTACACCACCCCGTCCACTCGCAAGTGTTGGAGTCTGACCTAAGAGAATATTTTGACATACATTCCTGCACTACCACACCTGCTGAAACTATTTGGAATGCCCATAAGGCGTTCATCAGGGGCACATTCATTAAGCTAGGCTCCAAACTGAAAGCCGCTAGGACAGCTGAAATGAATAGGTTACTTCAAGATATCCGAGACATAGAGTCCCTCAATAAATCCTCCCAAACCCTAGCACTTAAAACACGTTTGTTAGAACTAAGAACTACACTGAGGGAGAGACTATTCGTTGACCATGAACGACGGTTACGGAGAATGAAAGCAACTTACTACACCTGCTCCAATAAGGCTGGCAAACTGTTAGCCTTTGCACTTAAACGTAGGCAGGCCAAATCAAACATCCCTTTCCTCTGGAATCAGGATAAATCAGCCAAGCTGACACATCCGAAGGAAATAGCAAACCGATTTAAAACCTATTATGAATCTCTATATAATCTTAGGGATGACGCCAATACCCCTCAGCCGACAAGTGACACCATAGAGGACTTCCTAACATCAATTAAGCTCCCCTCTTTACAACCCGACCACCTCACTATCCTCAACTCCCCTATCACTACTGACGAGCTTACTAGGACCATAAAATCCCTCCCCATGGGGAAGTCGCCGGGGCCGGATGGTCTGACTAATGAGTATTTTAAAGCCTTTACCTCGGTTCTGGTGACCCCCATGCTGAACCTCTTTCAACATGCCATAGACCATGGTTCATTGCCCACAGAAAATCAACAGGCACTAATTGTTGCCCTAACTAAGCCCGGAAAGGAACCTGATACCCCCCAAAATTTCCGCCCCATATCTTTGTTAAATTGTGATGTTAAGATATACGCAAAACTGCTTGCGTCTAGACTCTCTCAAGTTCTCCCATATCTAATTGCTACAGACCAAACTGGATTTGTAAAGAACCGTCAGTCCTCCGATAATTCCCGCAGGGCCCTCAATCTTATACATTACATCAACCACCACAAGTTGCCAGCCCTCTTAGTTGCTTTAGACGCGGAAAAAGCGTTTGACCGCATACACTGGTCTTATGCCTTTAAAGTCCTTGAAGTAATGGGTTTCTATGGCCCCATAGTATCAGCAATTAATGCTCTATATACACACCCCACCGCTGCCGTCTATGTCAATGGAACTCTATCAGACTCCTTCCGCCTGACCAATGGGACTAGACAGGGTTGCCCCTTGTCGCCCCTTTTGTTTATTCTCTCTCTGGAACCTTTGGCTCAGGCGGTACGGACACATGTTGATATCCACGGCATACGTATGGGCAATCGCACACATGTTATATCACTTTATGCCGACGATATACTTTTATCTTTATCACACCCTGACAGTTCCCTCCCGGGGATACTTTCCTTACTGCAAAGATTTGGAGAAATATCATATTATAAACTGAACCAACTAAAATCCCAAGTACTACCCCTCCACCTTCCCCCCTCTTCCCTTGCTTCCCTTAAAAGGAAATACCAATTAGACTGGCAATCCGGTGGCATTAAATATCTAGGCGTTACTCTTACCCCCTGGCTTCACACTCTCTACAATGCTAATTACACTCCCTTTCTCCAATCTCTACAAGCAGAACTTACACAGATGGGCAGGGTTGAGGTTTCATGGCTTGGTAGAGTTGCGGCCTTTAAGATGTCCACGTTGCCCAAACTACTATATCTATTCCGAACATTGCCTATCACTATCCCATTATCTTTCTTCTCGAAGGTTAGAACATTGGTCAACTCTTATATTTGGGGAGGGTCCAGACCCCGCATCCATCACTCTATAGCGACTAAACAGAAGGGAGTGGGTGGTCTGGGAATCCCAGATATACGCAGGTATTACTTAGCCACATTGGTCTCTCTTTTACGGCCCCTGTGGGAGGACAACATGGCAATCCCATGGGTTGCTATAGAAAGTTTCTGTGCACGGGGAGTCAGCCCCAAAACCCTGCTGTACATATATGCATGGGGCATCACACCCCCTCCTACACTGTCACCCCTAACCCTGGCAGGGCTCCACTGTTGGAAATTGTCCCATTCCATGAGTTCGGCGAAAGACATATCCTGTAAATTACAGGCTCCATTGGAGCTGTTACGACTGGCTATACCTGACTTAGACGTGTCACCTTGGCTACAGTGTCGTATCACTACGGTAGGTCATTTATGTGAAGGTGATGCGATTCTTCCTTACCCCACATTGCAACACAAATACAACTTACCACCGCGCTTACTCTTTCCCTATCTTAGGATTAAAAATTTTATACAAAACTGCCGCCCCCCTCCACTGAACTCATCTTTGTTTAGAGCTTTTTCTCTTAGAAAGGTAGGTTTAAAACCCATCTACTCCGAATTAAGCTCTCATTGCGACCTCACACTTACACCGGTAATGAGAGCCTGGGAACTAGACCTTAATGAAGTGTTTACCCCTGCTCATTGGGCTTTGGCATACAAATATATCTATAAATCCCTTCAGAGTATGACTCACATTGAAGCGGCCATGAAAACCCACCTCAGGTGGTACCACACCCCTGCACGGCTCCACCGCATGTACCCGACTTGTTCTGATCTATGCTGGAGGGGTTGCTCATACAGGGGTACACTTTTACACATTTTGTGGAACTGCCCGATAATCTCATCATATTGGAAGGGCGTAGAACACCTCCTTACAGCTGTCCTTTCAATTAGAGTACAACTGACCCCAAGTCTAGCTTTATTGCTGATAGGTCTGGATCAATTTCCTCCCAACATCAGATGCCTGATATGTAAAATCTTAATAATAGCCAAATTGATTCTCACTAGGCATTGGAAAACTTCCACCAGCCCATCACTTAATGAGCTATGCACAGTTATTAATCATGCCTATGTCATGGAGGAGATCTGGGCGATAGGCCAAGGTCGACATCGCCGATTCCGTGAAATGTGGACCGGTTGGAAAAAATATTGGGATGGGACTAGATCCACTACCTCCTTACCAATACACTCCGTGATATGATAGAATGTTAGAGTTGACCACATGTCTCTCTGGGTATCCTGGGAGCCTTAGGCCTTCGTCCTTTTCCCTCTATTTCCCCACTCTCCATTTCCTTCCTCTTCTCCCTTTCCTACTTCCCTCCCCCTACCTCCCTCCCTTTGTGTTCTCTCCACTTCATATCGCACTCAGTACCCCGGGAACCCCTTGGAGTCCACCTTATCTTTTATCTTCTATTCCAGTAGTACCGTAATATGTCATACTCATAATCCTGGGTAGATGGGCTGTTTTCTCACTCTCCACCTTCGTTACTTAGGTTTACTGGTTATTTTATGGTTGTCTCATTTACCATCACAATTGTGAGATGTTTCTTTTATTACTTGTACATGTGGATGTACTGCATGTTGTTCAGAGCAGGTTTTCTATTCTAAGCTAATGGGGCGACCGTGGGAGTAAACTTTTCTGTATCTCCCCCATTATATGCATGTACTCCTGACCATGCTAACCTGCAAGTTATGTTTTATTTTTCCTTATTGTTTCTTTCCTTCACTTAACTTGTGTATACTATACATGTGATGTGAAACATGAATGAAAAAATCGGGTACTTGTTAAGACATGATTGATATGTTTGTACACTACCTATGAAGTATCCTGAATAAAATACTTTGAACCATAAATATACTGGGTTGTACACTGCTGAGGGAATGTTCACACACTATAAAAATACTAGAGTATTTTATTTGTGGACATATTTTCAGCCAATTACATTAAAATAATTGACAATTTATAAACTTTGTCAAACTGTTTTTGTCCATTTCTAAATAAAATATGACTGTATGTTTTATTGTGTGTGAACATATGCTTACTAGATGACTGTCCTACATAGCATATCCCCTTAATGGGCATGTAAAATTAGATTTTCAAACATTTTAGTGAATAGATGTTTTAATAAACAGCAAGAATATAGGAAATATATATAAAATATATATAAAATATGTGATGTGTCATTCGTTTGTAAAAGGAAATCGTTTTTAGGCATGTTCTGGTATTCATTCATGCTCTTATTGTGCAGTTTTGTATATAGTATGAAGCAAGCACAGTAAGTAAGTCCATCTGACCTCAGAGCGAGGGGTGCAGGCACTCTTTGTAGCAATTCACTATTAAATTATATACAGACTTTCAGTAGAATATCAACAATAGATGTCTTTTATCAGGAATTTGGAGATGTAGCCAATATTAATGGATTTTGTAATTTTACAAAACATACCATTCTAAACTTGACAATGATGTTATTCCATTAGGTATGAGCCCATCTGTGGACCTGAACACAATATATGTCTATATAAGTCTCTCTTGTAGTATGACAATGGTGCACCTGCAATTTAAAATGTAGATGAGGAGTCAGTACTGTATGCTCTGGTTGTAATTTCTCATAAAATATTGTAAGAATGTTAGAAATGTAAATGTAGCCAGCTTTATTAAAATATTTGGAAATGAAAATGGTTGATTTATAAAAAAAAAACTCATTTCTTTCTTACAGATGTGAAAATATTTCATACCAAGGTAAGTGTAAATACCATTTCTATATGATGAAATCTATTTATTGTTATCATTTTAGCACTTGATAATGCTCATAAATAAAGTGAAAACTAGAGATTGTCTAAACATTTTAATTACAGATGAGTATATATATATATATATATAGAGAGAGAGAGAGAGAGAGAGAGAGAGAGAGAGAGAGAGAGAGAGAGAGAGAGAGAGAGAGAGAGAGAGAGAGAGAGAGAGTCATGGCGGTAAACGTTGGCACCCCTGAAATTGTTTGCTCTATACCTGTTTATTCCCTTTGTGTGTATTGGAACTAAACCATAAAAGGGAGGGAAAAAAAGCAAATTGGGCATACTATAACACCAAATTCCAAAAATGGGTCGGACAAAATTATTGGCACCCTTAACTTAACATTTGGTTGCACACCCTTTGGAAAAATAACTGAAATCAGTCGCTTCCTATAACCATCAATAAGCTTCTTACACCTCTCAGCCAGAATGTTGGACCACTCTTCCTTTGCAAACTGCTCCAGGTCTCTCTTATTGGAATGTTACCTTTTCCCAACAACAATTTTAAAATCTCTCCATAGGTGTTCAATGGGATTTAGATCTGGACTCATTGCTGGGCATTTCAGAACTCTTCAGCGCTTTGTTGCCATCCATTTCTGGGTGCTTTTTGATGTATGTTTGGGATAATTGTCCTGCTGGAAGACCCACGATCTCGGACGCAAACCCAGCTTTCTGACACTGGGCTGTACAGTGCAACCCAGAATCAGTTGGTAATCCCCAGATTTCATGATGCCTTGCATACATTCAAGGCACAGAGGGAGCAACACAACCCCAAAACATCATTGAACCTCCACCATATTTCACTGTAGGTACTGTGTTCTTTTCTTTGTAGGCCTCATTAAGTTTTCGGTAAATAGTAGAATGATGAGCTTTACCAAAAAGCTCCATCTTGGTCTCATCTGTCCACAAGAAGTTTTCCCAGAAGGATTTTAGCTTACTCAAGTTCATTTTGGCAAAATGTAGTCTTGCTTTTTTATGTCTGTGTCAGCAGTGGGGTCCTCCTGGGTCTCCTGCCATAGTGTTTCATTTCATTTAAATGTCGACGGATAGTTCGCGCTGACACTGATGCTCCCTGAGCCTGCATGACAGCTTGAATATATTTGGGACTTGTTTGGGGCTGCTTATCCACCATCCAGACTATCCTGCATTGACACCTTTCATCAATTTTTCTCTTCTGTCCACACCCAGGGAGATTAGCTACAGTGCCATGGGTTGCAAACTTCTTGATAATGTTGCGCACTGTGGACAAAGGAAAATCTAGATTTCTGGAGATGGACGTGTAACCTTGAGATTGTTGATATTTTTCCACAATATTGGTTCTCAAGTCCTCAGACACTTATCTTCTCCTCTTTCTGTTGTCCATGCTTAGTGTGGCACACACAGACACACAATGCAAAGACTGAGTGAACTTCTCTCCCTTTTATCAGCTTTTAGGTGTGATTTTTATATTGCCCACACCTGTTACTTGCCCCAGGTGAGTTTAAAGGAGCATCACATGCTTGAAACAATCTTATTTATCCACAATTTTGAAAGGGTGCCAATAATTTTGTCCAGCCCATTTTTGGAGTTTGTTGTGATTTTATGTCTAATTGCTTTTTTTCCTCCTTTTTTGGTTTAGTTCCAAAACACACAAAGGGAATAAACATATGTATAGCAAAACATGTGTTACTGCAATCCTTTTCTGTGAGAAATACTTAATTTTCTTAGAAAATTTCAGGGGTGCTAACATATACGGCCATGACTGTATAATGTGTACCTAAAGTTGAATTCCGGAGGAAAAAAAAAAGTTTACAGATCAACTGGCTCTGGAAAGTTAAACAGATTTGTAAATTACTTCTATATAAAAATCTTAATCCTTCCAGTATTTCTCAGCTCCTGTATACTACAGAGGAAGTTGTGTAATCCTTGCCAATCTAACCACAGTGCTCTCCAGTGCTGTCCAAAGCAGGAGCAAACGACCATAGCAAACCTCTCCTGCTCTGGACAGTTCCTAACACAGACAGAGGTTGCACTGTGGTCAGACTGAAATAACTACACAACTTCCTCTGGAGCATAAAGCAGCTGATAAGTACTGGAAGAACTAATATTTTTAAATAGAAGTAATTTAAAAATCTGTTTAATTTTCTGGTACCTGTTGGCCTGTTCTTCAGAGTACCCCTTTAATTATGGTACTCTACAGTCTGCAAATGTGGAGCCGATGATAGGAAATAGAGCCTTTGACTTCCCTAGAAAATATTAGTTGATAATTTCCATCTTTATCTGTCTCATATTTTGAAAAACATGTCATTAAAGGCGCTACATGCATTTCATGGAATACACTGAAAAACCCAAATCAATTTACTTGTGTTTTCTTCTAATAAGGCTTGATATTCAAAGTAAAGAAATTCAGGAAATTTTAAATTTTCATTAGTTTTATTAATCTTGTTTCTGTAGTTGATTGGGTTATTTTTTTTTACTGTCGACTACTACTGTCTCCTATAACATTTAGTATTGTCTTTTCCCTTTTTTGAAAATGTTATTGTATGTCAGCAATGATAAACTTAGAACTTGTAGTCTACAGGTTATAGCTGTTGAACCTTGCTTTAGAAAAGGTTTTTAAATGTAGCAGGGCTGAACTGTTGACTGTAAGGGTACGTTCACACGAGCGGACCCACAGCGTATTTAACACTACGGATTCACCACTGAAGGTCCGCTGCATGGTGGCTTTACATGTGCCTGCTCGGAGTGGCAATACATCGCTACGAGCAGACACACTGAAGCGATGTGCGAGTCGCCGCATATGGGCGGTGTACTCACACACATCACAGCCATTCCCCCAGCTCCATGAGCTAGGCTGAGAGCTCCCGTGATGGATGAGCATACTGCTCATACTCGCTGCACTTCACATATCACAGTGTGTCTCGGCGTATTGCCGCTCCGAGCAGGCATATGTAAAGCCACCATGCAGCGGTCCGTCAGCGGTGGATCCTCAGCGTAAAATACGCTGTGGATCCGCTTGTGCAAACATACCCTTAGACTTAAAGTGAAAGCTACTAAGTAAAGATTAATTCTTCTGACTTTTGCATTTAAAGGGGTACTCTGGTGGAAAATCAACTGGTGCCAGAAAGTTAATCAGATTTGTAAATTAATTCTATCTAAAAATCTTAATCCTCTCAGTACTTATCAGCTGCTGTATAATATAAAGGAAGTTCTTTTCTTTTTGAATTTATTTTTTGTCTGACCACAGTTCTCTCTGCTGACACCTCTGTTCATGTCAGGAACTGTCCAGAGTAGGTGAAATTTACGATGGGCATTTGCTACTGCTCTGGACAGTTCCTGAGATGGACAGAGGTGTCAGCAGAGAGCACTGTAGTCAGACAGAAAAGTAATTCAAAAAGAAAATGATTTTCTCTGGAGAATACAGCAGTTGATAAGTACTGGAAGGATTAAGATTTTTAAATAGAAGTCATTTATAAATCTGTTTAACTTTCTGGCACCAGTTGATTTAAAAGAAAAAATAATAATTCCACCGGAGTACCCCTTTAAGCCTGGAAAATTGAAAAATCTCCTGATACATTATATAGCACAAAAATGCCCAAAGACTTCTTTTGTCAACATATCTAAAATATATGTTATTTTGAGAAGTTTGGCCGGTATCCATTGGGATTTCACAGCCCCAATAGTGTAAAAATAAAAATCATATAGAAGAAACATTTAATAATTTTTCAAACCATGATGACAGAGCAATGGTTTTATATTACCATGAGTATACGATGATATTTTTATTAGCAGGTTTATCAAATATATTTCACATGTTTGATCTTACTGTATATATTGTACATTTTAAACGTAAATTCAAATGCATGCATCTGTATACTATGATGTAATGAGCACATCAGGAATGGGGGTCATGAAACCTAAAGGGACTTTGTCAGCTCTATTTGGTGCTGAAAGCTGCAGACACTGTTGGATAGCTGTTAAGATATAAAAGCAAATTTTATCTTTCTAAGAGCTGATGTGGTTGTAAAAGTATAAACTTGCCTTTTAGGGTCTATCCACACGTACAAGATTTGATGCACAGGATTTCAGGCTGTGTTCAGTTTACATTGAAATCCGCAGCAGAAAATCCTGCGCAGGAAATCTGCACGTCAAATCTGCACAGAATACTGTACGTGTAAATAGACCATTAATTTGCCAGCAAAATGTCAAGAAGGAGGAGTTAAGTTTATCAAATCTCACAGCCTGGCAATCCCTTTTTGACTGAAGTGCAGTTCATAGTAAGTCAGTCAATGTGTGAAGGTGGGGCTGGGAGGTGAGAGCAAGTGAGGAGGCCTGCCAGGCTGCGGTACTTCAGCAACCTAGCTCTGCCTCCTTGACACTTGGCTAAGAAATAACAAAGGATGTTCTATAAGTGAGGCAGACACCATCAGTTAGTTTTTATAACCCTAGCAGCTATTCAATGATGTCTAAAGCTCTTAAAGGAGTACTCGGATAACTTTTCCCTATTCACAGGATAGGGAATTGGTGTCTGATTGCAGGGGGTCCAACCTCTGCCCCCCCCCCCATCTTCGGTACGGGGTTCAGTCAGTTACCCATCCTCGGCGCACTGTAGCCCCAACTTTTTGAAACGAGGAGGGGCGATAGCCTGCTCAGCAAATAACTAGCTAAAACGGGACAGTTAATGCGTTTTAGTTACCCGGAGTACTCCTTTAAGAACTGCAGACATCATTTGTATAAAAACTACTAGTATACATTTACTTTATTAAATTCTTTGTATGTTCATAACAAATGAAAGTCACAATTAAAAATATAGCATTCCCCTGTAGGGTAGGGTAACATGTTGCAGACCGGCCAATGACTGACCCTATAGTGTGCCTCCTGCTGTGCCTGCTTGTAGCAGTAATCCACTGCTATGAACAGACACACAGGGACGTGTGAGTCGCAGCATACATGCGCAGTGCACTCAGACATTGCGGCCGCACTCAGCTTAGCTCAGGGAGCAGGGGGAGCAACAGCAAGGTCTCTGAGTACCCTGCGCATGCGCGTGACGACTCACAGGTCCCTGTATGTCTGCTCATAGCGGCAGATTGCTGCTACGAGCAGGCACAGCAGGATGCACACTATAGGGCCAGTCATCGTTGGATTTGCAGCGTAAAATACACTGCAGGTCCGTTATGTGCGACCCTACCCCTATGAAACATTAACGGAAAACTGATCACCCGCACTACTAATCAATACAATGCATTATAGTGAACTGGATTGAAATCATGTATTATTCACCTTGACCACTGCTACTCTTCTAGAGATACACAGTGTATTAGCCAGAATTGCTAATATGTTAATCGCTGGCTTTGCGCAATGGAGATGGGAGACGGCAAACCCAGCATCCCTGCTTCCTTTCCCTTTGCTCCGATATGCCTATCCACCTCATGAATATTCATGGTAATCCCTTCGCACATGTGAGCATGTGTGGGTGGGTATATCGGAGTAGGGGGAAGGAGGCAGAGATGCTGGGCTCCCACCTCCAGCGAATAACATATTAATAATACCGGCTGAGTAATATATTAATCGAGTTTACCCCCATTATAAACCTGTGTATTGGGTTTAGTGCAGTGAATCGACTGTTAGTTACCCTTTAAGGCTTACCCAGGCCAGTTCTTTGGCCCCACAATGTATGTAACATACACAATATTTCAGTAGAAAGCGCAATGTGAGGTGTATTACTTTATCTCAGCAGCATGAACTGTATTGTAGTTTTAAAAGGTCCAATGAAATCCAATTTATTTTCACAATAGAACCGTTAATAGAAGAGCTACTCTAACAATAGATGAGTGTGTACATCCATTTGCAATGATATGTGTATACTGTTAAAACAATGTGTATTATATTTACAGTTCAATTTGCATTCTAAATAATGTTACATTAAACAAAGCTTTGATTATGAGAAAGGAAAGATGTTGGCTCCCATTCAGTTAGGAGCCAGACACAAGAAAATCTATTAGAAAGTAAATGTACAGTATGTTTGTATATTGAGGTTTTGGTGTGATGATGCATGCTATGGATTGATTGCATTCACTTTTTTAATGCAGTCGCTGTAATAGTTATATATAGTTATACTGTATGCTGGGTTTAAGCAATATGTTGAAAGCTCCAACACTAATAAACCTCAGTAATTATCATTGTAGTTGTCACATTTAAGAAAATACAGTCTCCATCCAAGTTTTAAGGCATTATGACAACCCTGAACAAAGCCAAATATCAGTGTTAATCTACTATAAGGTCTTACAGTCTCCACACAGTTATGTCCCTGTGCATGAAGAAGTGCTAGCAAAACAGTAATGCCAGCATACTCATATAATGTTGTCATACCCATACAAACAAACCAGTGCTTACCACATAGCTTGTGCTGTAATGTATTGTCATAGCAGTTCCCATAGTGTCAACCTTATATGGTGGTACCATTGTAACAGTGGTGTTATTAGTACTGAAAACCTGGATCATGCCAGTTCGCCAAATGTCCTATGGTGCTCTAGGTATCTTCAGACTCTTCCAACATCTCTTCCTTCACAGGCAATAGACTTGTCCCATGTCACACTATATCCATGCTTCTTTGTCAAGGAAATGACATGCAAATGTACTAAAAAAGACACAAGACAATTATGATCTTAATGTGCATTCTTAGGAGCTCCCTTTTCTGTTAATTTGCCAATGTAAAAGGATCAGCGATCAGTTGACGAATGAACAAATGCTTTCTTGTCAGCTGATTGAACCTCTAGTGCACCCAAGAAGATCTTTGTCATTGGCCGAACCTCGTCTGTGTGAACAGGTGATGTGCGGCCATCAATCACGAGGTTTAGGGCCACAAAAATGATCCAGTGATCATTTATGCTGTCTGGCCACATGACTGATAAAGCCACATAAGGCTCAAAGATCGACTCTTGTTATCGAGAATCCATCGGCACATGTAAAGCCATCAGTTCTTGTATGTTTATGATTAATAGTTCCCACCCCCCCAAAAAAAAATAAAAAAAATAAAAAATAAAAACAATGCAAGGTGATAAATGAATAAAAAAGTATACCTTATATGGTGGTACCATTGTAACAGTGATGTTACTAGTACTGAAAACCTGGATCCCCCCAATTTGCCAAATGTCCTATGGTGCTTCAGCATCCTTCAACATCTCTTCCTTCACAGACCTCTTCCTTCATGAATTATTAGTTTAAAGCCATGTATTGTGGTGCAGCCTGAGACATATTAGACCACTGTTGTGTGGCTTTTTACGATTTAGCATATCGGTCTTAATAAATCTCCCTCATAAAGTTTTGACACTTTTAACATTTAAACATTCCAGTAAAGAGTTAGGAAATTTTAAGTAGCAAGTTAACAACCTGCCATGAAGACATATTCATTCATCAGCATTTTCCAGCACTGATTTTACATACGACTAGTGATGGACGTAGGAGTTCCATAGAAAAAGTAAAATTAGGTCATTTTGATAAAGTTCTTTGCCCCACTCCCACTTTTGTTACTTGAGTACGTTTTACACTTTATTTGTTGAAACTGTGGATAACACATTCCTTTTTAGGGTCTTACCACTCCCTGAAATTGTGACTGGATCAATCTAGAATGGACCTCTATTCTTTGGGGGCCTCATTGTGTCCCAGTGGTCTATGTCTATGGTATATATGCCCTTGCACATGACTTTTATAGTCTGAAGGAAGTATATCCCACAAACAGCAGATTTAATTCAGCAAAAAAATCTCTGTACATAACATTTTTATAAGATAAAGTGAAAAATCCCTGTTACCTGATAACGCAAATCTGGCTTGTATCATATATTATTTTTTTTTTCTAGGGTAAGTAAACTCGACAGAAAGGCTTTATTGTTTTAATGTTACATTTTGCTGAAAAGTCACTTTCCAAAGCCAATACTACTAGGAACAATTTCTGCAATGTAGCCTGGCACATTATAATCCATAGCTACATTCCTATAAATACAATGGTATATACTGAAAGAATGGGAATATTGAAAGAATGGGGGGAAAAACAAGACGAATGCACCTTTCCTGGCATTGGGTGCAATATAAAGGTAACAATTTACCTACGTATGGATCCGAGTAGCAATGCACAGCTATAAATGTCATAAAGGAAAACTGAATGGCATATTAAAAACTGCTTTTACTGGGTAATAATAAGAGAGGCAGCAGTCAAGGTAATTTTATGTTACTTAGAATTTTAACAATAAAACTATAGGGAAATGTCTATTAAAATCTATTTGGTTACTTTTAAGATTTGTTAAAGCTTTTAGTGACTGTCACGATGCCGGCTGGCAGGTAGTGGATCCTCTGTGCCAGAGAGGGATTGGCGTGGACCGTGCTAGTGGATCGGTTCTAAGCCACTACTGGTTTTCACCAGAGCCCGCCGCAAAGCGGGATGGTCTTGCTGCGGCGGTAGTGACCAGGTCGTATCCACTAGCAACGGCTCACCTCTCTGGCTGCTGAAGATAGGCGCGGTACAAGGGAGTAGGCAGAAGCAAGGTCGGACGTAGCAGAAGGTCGGGGCAGGCAGCAAGGATCGTAGTCAGGGGCAACGGCAGAAGGTCTGGAAACACAGGCAAGGAACACACAAGGAACGCTTTCACTGGCACAAGGCAACAAGATCCGGCAAGGGAGTGCAGGGGAAGTGAGGTGATATAGGGCAGTGCACAGGTGAACACACTAATTGGAACCACTGCGCCAATCAGCGGCGCAGTGGCCCTTTAAATCGCAGAGACCCGGCGCGCGCGCGCCCTAGGGAGCGGGGCCGCGCGCGCCGGGACAGAACAGACGGAGAGCGAGTCAGGTAGGGGAGCCGGGGTGCGCATCGCGAGCGGGCGCTACCCGCATCGCGAATCGCATCCCGGCTGGCAGCGGAATCGCAGCGCCCCGGGTCAGAGGACGTGACCGGAGCGCTGCAGCGGGGAGAGTGAAGCGAGCGCTCCGGGGAGGAGCGGGGACCCGGAGCGCTCGGCGTAACAGTACCCCCCCCCCTTGGGTCTCCCCCTCTTCTTAGAGCCTGAGAACCTGAGGAGCAGACTTTTGTCTAGGATGTTGTCCTCAGGTTCCCAGGATCTCTCTTCAGGACCACAACCCTCCCAGTCCACTAAAAAAAAATTTTTCCCTCTGACCTTTTTGGCAGCTAAAATTTCTTTGACCGAGAAGATGTCCGAGGAGCCGGAAACAGGAGTGGGAGGAACAGATTTGGGAGAAAAACGGTTGAGGATGAGTGGTTTGAGAAGAGAGACGTGAAAGGCATTAGGGATACGAAGAGAAGGAGGAAGAAGAAGTTTATAAGAGACAGAATTGATTTGACACAAAATTTTGAAAGGACCAAGATAGCGTGGTCCCAACTTGTAGCTAGGGACACGGAAGCGGACATATTTAGCGGAGAGCCATACCTTGTCTCCAGGGGAAAAAACGGGAGGAGCTCTTCTTTTCTTATCCGCGAACCTCTTCATGCGTGAAGAAGCCTGTAAGAGAGAATTTTGGGTCTCTCTCCATATAATGGAAAGGTCACGAGAAATTTCATCCACAGCGGGCAGACCAGAGGGCAAGGGGGTAGGGAGGGGGGGAAGAGGGTGACGGCCGTACACCACGAAAAATGGGGATTTGGAGGAAGATTCAGAGACCCTGAAGTTATACGAGAATTCGGCCCATGGAAGGAGATCTGCCCAGTCATCCTGGCGGGAGGAAACAAAATGTCGCAAATAATCACCCAAGATCTGGTTAATTCTTTCTACTTGTCCATTGGACTGGGGATGATATGCAGAGGAAAAATTTAATTTAATCTTGAGTTGTTTACAGAGAGCCCTCCAGAATTTAGACACGAATTGGACACCTCTATCCGAGACAATCTGCGTAGGCAACCCGTGAAGACGAAAAATGTGTACAAAAAATTGTTTAGCCAACTGAGGCGCAGAAGGAAGACCAGGAAGAGGGATGAAATGTGCCATTTTGGAGAATCGATCAACGACCACCCAAATAACAGTGTTGCCACGGGAAGGGGGTAAATCAGTAATAAAATCCATACCAATCAGAGACCAAGGCTGTTCGGGGACAGGCAGAGGATGAAGAAAACCAGCGGGCTTCTGGCGAGGAGTCTTATCCCGGGCACAGATAGTGCAGGCTCGCACAAAGTCCCCAACATCCGTCTCCAGAGTCGGCCACCAATAGAAGCGGGAGATGAGTTGCACAGATTTCTTGATGCCCGCATGACCTGCGAGATGGGAGGAGTGACCCCATTTGAGGATTCCGAGGCGTTGGCGTGGAGAAACAAAGGTCTTTCCTGGAGGAGTCTGCCTGATGGAGGCAGGAGAAGTGGAGATCAGGCAGTCAGGTGGAATGATGTGTTGCGGAGGGAGATCAACTTCTGAGGCATCCGAGGAACGAGAGAGAGCATCGGCCCTAATGTTCTTATCGGCAGGACGAAAGTGAATCTCAAAATTAAATCGGGCAAAGAACAGAGACCACCGGGCCTGGCGAGGATTCAGCCGTTGGGCAGACTGGAGGTAGGAGAGGTTCTTGTGGTCGGTGTAGATAATAACAGGAAATCTTGATCCCTCCAGCAGATGCCTCCATTCCTCAAGTGCTAATTTAATGGCTAGAAGCTCTCGATCCCCGATGGAGTAGTTCCTCTCCGCTGGAGAGAAGGTCCTAGAGAAAAAACCACAAGTGACAGCATGCCCGGAAGAATTTTTTTGTAGAAGAACAGCTCCAGCTCCCACTGAGGAGGCATCAACCTCCAATAGGAAGGGTTTGGAAGGGTCAGGTCTGGAGAGCACGGGAGCCGAAGAAAAGGCAGACTTGAGTCGTTTAAAGGCGTCTTCTGCTTGAGGAGGCCAGGACTTGGGATCAGCATTTTTTTTGGTTAAAGCCACGATAGGAGCCACAATGGTAGAAAAATGTGGAATAAATTGCCTGTAATAATTGGCGAACCCCAAAAAGCGTTGGATAGCACGGAGTCCGGAGGGGCGTGGCCAATCTAAGACGGCAGAGAGTTTGTCTGGATCCATCTGTAGTCCCTGGCCAGAGACCAAATATCCTAGAAAAGGAAGAGATTGGCATTCAAACAGACATTTCTCAATTTTGGCATAGAGTTGATTGTCACGAAGTCTCTGAAGAACCATACGGACATGCTGGCGGTGTTCTTCTAGATTGGCAGAAAAAATTAGGATATCGTCCAGATATACAACAACACAGGAGTATAACAGATCACGAAAAATTTCATTGACAAAGTCTTGGAAGACGGCAGGGGCGTTGCACAGGCCAAAGGGCATGACCAGATACTCAAAGTGTCCATCTCTGGTGTTAAATGCCGTTTTCCACTCATCCCCCTCTCTGATGCGGATGAGGTTATAGGCGCCTCTTAAGTCCAATTTAGTAAAGATGTGGGCACCTTGGAGGCGATCAAAGAGTTCAGAGATGAGGGGTAAGGGGTAGCGGTTCTTAACCGTGATTTTATTAAGACCGCGGTAGTCAATGCAAGGACGTAGGGAGCCATCTTTTTTGGACACAAAGAAAAATCCGGCTCCGGCAGGAGAGGAGGATTTACGGATAAAGCCCTTTTTTAGATTCTCCTGGACGTATTCAGACATGGCAAGAGTCTCTGGGGCAGAGAGAGGATAAATTCTGCCCCGGGGTGGAGTAGTGCCCGGGAGGAGGTCGATAGGACAATCATAAGGCCTGTGAGGAGGTAGAGTCTCAGCTTGTTTTTTGCAGAAAACATCCGCGAAGTCCATATAGGCCTTAGGGAGACCGGTTACTGGAGGAACCACAGAGTTACGGCAAGGGTTACTGGGAACCGGTTTTAGACAGTTCTTGGAACAAGCGGACCCCCAACTCTTGATCTCCCCAGTGGACCAATCCAGGGTTGGGGAATGAAGTTGAAGCCAGGGAAGTCCAAGGAGAATTTCCGAGGTGCAATTGGGGAGGACCAAAAGTTCAATCCTCTCGTGATGAGATCCGATGCTCATAAGAAGGGGTTCCGTGCGGAAACGTATGGTACAGTCCAATCTTTCATTATTTACACAATTGATGTAGAGGGGTCTGGCGAGACTGGTCACTGGGATGTTGAACCTGTTGACGAGAGAGGCCAAAATAAAATTTCCTGCAGATCCAGAGTCCAAGAAGGCCACAGCAGGGAAGGAGAAGGCAGAGGCAGACATCCGCACAGGCACTGTAAGACGTGGAGAAGCAGAGTAGACATCAAGGACTGTCTCACCCTTGTGCGGAGTCAGCGTACGTTTTTCCAGGCGGGGAGGACGGATAGGACAATCCCTCAGGAAGTGTTCGGTACTAGCACAGTACAGGCAGAGGTTCTCCATACGGCGTCGTGTCCTCTCTTGAGGTGTCAGGCGAGACCGGTCGACCTGCATAGCCTCCACGGCAGAAGGCACAGGAACAGATTGCAGGGAACCAGAGGAGAGAGGAGCCGAGGAGAAGAAACGCCTCGTGCGAACAGAGTCCATATCTTGGCGGAGTTCCTGACGCCTTTCGGAAAAACGCATGTCAATGCGAGTGGCTAGGTGAATAAGTTCATGTAGATTAGCAGGAATTTCTCGTGCGGCCAGAACATCTTTAATGTTGCTGGATAGGCCTTTTTTGAAGGTCGCGCAGAGGGCCTCATTATTCCAGGACAATTCTGAAGCAAGAGTACGGAATTGTACGGCATACTCGCCAACGGAAGAATCACCCTGGACCAGGTTCAACAGGGCAGTCTCAGCAGAAGAGGCTCGGGCAGGTTCCTCAAAGACACTTCGGATTTCCGAGAAGAAGGAGTGTACAGAGGCAGTGACGGGGTCATTGCGGTCCCAGAGCGGTGTGGCCCATGACAGGGCTTTTCCGGACAGAAGGCTGACTACGAAAGCCACCTTAGACCTTTCAGTGGGAAACAGGTCCGACATCATCTCCAGATGCAGGAAACATTGGGAAAGAAAGCCACGGCAAAACTTAGAGTCCCCATCAAATTTATCCGGCAAGGATAGGCGTAGCCCAGGAGCGGCCACTCACTGCGGAGGAGGTGCAGGAGCTGGCGGAGGAGATGACTGCTGAAGCTGTGGTAGTAACTGTTGTAGCATAACGGTCAGTTGAGACAGCTGTTGGCCTTGTTGCGCTATCTGTTGTGACTGCTGGGCGACCACCGTGGTGAGGTCAGCGACAACTGGCAGAGGAACTTCAGCGGGATCCATGGCCGGATCTACTGTCACGATGCCGGCTGGCAGGTAGTGGATCCTCTGTGCCAGAGAGGGATTGGCGTGGACCGTGCTAGTGGATCGGTTCTAAGCCACTACTGGTTTTCACCAGAGCCCGCCGCAAAGCGGGATGGTCTTGCTGCGGCGGTAGTGACCAGGTCGTATCCACTAGCAACGGCTCACCTCTCTGGCTGCTGAAGATAGGCGCGGTACAAGGGAGTAGGCAGAAGCAAGGTCGGACGTAGCAGAAGGTCGGGGCAGGCAGCAAGGATCGTAGTCAGGGGCAACGGCAGAAGGTCTGGAAACACAGGCAAGGAACACACAAGGAACGCTTTCACTGGCACAAGGCAACAAGATCCGGCAAGGGAGTGCAGGGGAAGTGAGGTGATATAGGGCAGTGCACAGGTGAACACACTAATTGGAACCACTGCGCCAATCAGCGGCGCAGTGGCCCTTTAAATCGCAGAGACCCGGCGCGCGCGCGCCCTAGGGAGCGGGGCCGCGCGCGCCGGGACAGAACAGACGGAGAGCGAGTCAGGTAGGGGAGCCGGGGTGCGCATCGCGAGCGGGCGCTACCCGCATCGCGAATCGCATCCCGGCTGGCAGCGGAATCGCAGCGCCCCGGGTCAGAGGACGTGACCGGAGCGCTGCAGCGGGGAGAGTGAAGCGAGCGCTCCGGGGAGGAGCGGGGACCCGGAGCGCTCGGCGTAACAGTGACACTGTATAAAAATTAGATTTTAGCCTTTATGATCAGTTAGGGGTTACAGTTAACAATTGATTTGTCCCCTTTAAATTCTCGCACTTGTCACATTCAGTAGTGTTGAGATTGAGTTACTTTACAAGATGTATCATACTGTATCTTAAAAACAGGTTAAGGAAAAAATGTGGGTGGCGCTTGTTTCCATTTATTGCTGTTTGACCTAAAAACTCTTTTACAAAGCACCAGAGTCTACGAAACCTTCATCAAAGAGGCATTTTGTCAAATGTCATGATAAAAGTTAGAATGCACAGACATATAAAAGCTTTAGGGGGTTTTAGGAACATAATAATACAGCATTCTCTGAGCCGTGCACTGACAGCACATATTGTAAGTGGGATGTGGAGTGCATATGCGTCATGACT
This sequence comes from Hyla sarda, assembly GCF_029499605.1. Classification (NCBI taxonomy): domain Eukaryota; kingdom Metazoa; phylum Chordata; class Amphibia; order Anura; family Hylidae; genus Hyla; species Hyla sarda. Next base: position 353,286,822 of record NC_079189.1, read on the forward strand.
GTGTGATCCAAAAAAGATAAATTCAATATTTAGATGCGTACCATAATTTTATGCATCATACATGCCATTGTACATCGCATAGCCAACAATTATACTGCTGTATATTCACATACAAGAGCACAATAAAAAGACCGAGGGAATATACTGTGCAATTTGTAACATGTTTGTAGATTTTGAACTTATTATTAACCCTACTAGCTCTTATTGACAAGATATGCTTATTGAAAGTGATGAATTGATATTTTATTGGTGGCTCCCTTGTTTAATATTAACTGAGGACTGTTTTTGTGTCTGAATCACTGACTCCATCCTCATCATGTCTATCTATCTATCTATCTATCTATCTATCTCATATCTATCTATCTATCTCACATCTATCTATCTATCTCATATCTATCTATCTCATATCTATCTATCTATCTATCTGTCTGTCTGTTTGTCTGTCTATCTATCTAATATCTATCTACTTATCTGTCTGTCTGTCTATCTATCTATTATCTATCTATTTAGAAGGATCTCTGCAAATGACTATAAGACTCATGCACTTTATGCACAGCTGGTTCCACTGAATATTGCCCACTGTGATGTTTACAAAGAAAGTATGGAATAGGCCAAACTAGCAGTGTTACTATTGATGGGACATTCTCTATTGGACATGATTTCTACTTGACAGTAACATACCACTAGTCAAGTGTCCTTCATTATTATTATTTATTTATTTTAATTCATATGTGTATTTGAGATCCACCAGGGCCCGGTGGTTCTCTACATTGCATCATTTTTAAATAAACATAATTACTATTGTACCTGCACCTTTGTTATCCACCACTATCAGGCATCTTTGTTCTTTTATTCCACTTTTTCTCCTTTTTTCTCCTTTATTTCTTCCCTCCCTTTCTTCCCTTTTTTCCCCACTCTTTTCTTTACCTTTTTTCTACTCATTTGTCTATTTTTACTTTATCCTCCTTCAGTGATCTCATTCATACACACATATCTTCACTCATTCATTAATTCCTTGTCCTTGAGAACCAGTCCACTTCTTCTATATATTGTACCCACATTCACTCTGCAAAACTTGGTGTAGTTTATTGGAGACTACATGAGACTAGAGTTCTCGGACACCCCGCAGATTGAGCACACCCAGCACAACCACTATATATATATATATATATATATATATATATATATATCATACAGAATCATATTACACTGGTGCTCTATGGTGCCATAGAGAGGGAGCAGGAAGCTGTCTAATAATGCACAAGTAGTGGAGTGAGCAAACATTCGATACAAGTATTTTGGTGCCAAATTCATACATTTTCATAAGTGCCTAAAACTTTATATTTGAAACAGAAAAAGAACAAGCGCTCCATGGTGTGATATAGCAAAGACCCAGTAAGACCCATACAAACTAGTTCACTTACCAAGCTCAAATATGTAAAATATAAAGGTGATGGACACTGCTGCAGCCTTTCCCAGAAAAATACGTAATAGAACGCCAAGACTTTTCCTGCAAACAATGGAGGGATACAAACAGACTGGACTATTATAAGGTAATAACTCACTGCGTATTAGAGGTATTCTTGTTTCTTAAAGTGGACCTCTAAAGTTTAAGAACTCCAAAACATTTCCTCTTTGCAGCACCTTTTTGTATCCCACCACTGTTTAGCGGAAACATTTGGGAGTTCTAAAACTTTAGAGATCGACTTTAAGAAACAAGAATACCTCTAATACGCAATGAGTTATTACCTTATAATAGTCCAGTGTAGGTAGAACTTTCACACACCAAACAAGCTTTGACTGTACTTACTTCATCTTTTTTACTATTAGCCTGGGGGTAGCATTACACGGTAAGGTCAAGAATAGTAAAACTCCAGAAGCAGGAAATATTACACAAGTGCTGATGAAGCAATGCTAATGTTACTGTATTTAATAAGACATGTGACCAATATTAAATATAACAAGATCTCAAACTGCAAGGGCAGCAAATACCAAATATAGCTGTATTATTTCTGAAGTAAGAGTCTGGGTTTCAGACAACCAAGGACATTTTATTTGCAGTACAGTAAATCCCAGCAGTTTAGAGATGTTTGCTAGGAGGACTTTGCTATAAGATCTATATAATAAATTGCTGCATATTTTTGGAAAAAACATTTCATAGGGGAATATTCAACCTAAGGAAAACAAAAACCCAGTTCATCTATGACATTATATTGATAACTATTGTGAGACAGAAGTGGGAAAGATCAGTTATGAAGTTTCCCACCTTCAAAAAGACAATGGTCCTCATTTGTCAAGGATACGTAACGGTAAAACTGTTCTTGCTGCTCATAAGTCAATAAATCACAGCTCAGCTTTTATATCTCCAGAGCAGTTTGAGAAATGAAAGCTGAGCTCTTATTGGTTACCATGGGTGCCAAGGCGATTTTTTTATGATAGTTTTGATAAGTAAGGCCGAATATATTTTGCAAAAGTGTATTGGCAAGGATACATACTTTACTTATTGGCTGTTTATTTATTGGTCTTTTGAAAACTCTCCCCACTCCAGTCTAACTTAAATACAGCAGCCAGACAGCTCATATGTATGTCCGACCTATACCTCTCTTTTATTATAATTATTATTTTTTATGGAGAGCCCTTAGTTCTATGCTTATGCACATATACTATATCTCACATAAGTGAGTACACTCTTTACATTTTGTAAATATGTTAATATATCTTTTCATGTGACAACACTAAAGGAATGACACAGAGTGGTGAGTCTACAGCCGGTATAACAGTGTTTAATGTTGCTGTCCATTCAAAATAACTCAACACACAGCCATTAATGTCTAAACCTTGGCAATAAAAGTGAGTACAACATTAATGTCCAAATTGGGTCCAAAGTGCCAATATTATGTGTGGCCTTCATTATTTCCCTGCACTGCCTTAAGCCTATTGGGCATGAGTTCACCAGAACTTCACAGGTTGTCACTGATGGTTTTCACAGGAGTCCTCTTCGGCTCTTCCATGATGATATCACGGTGCTGGTAAATATTAGATACTTTGTACCTCTGCACCTTCCCCACAGATGCTCAATATGCTTGGCCAGTCCATCACCTTTAGCCTCCATTTCTTTATTAAAGCAGTGATCATCTTGAAGGTGTGTTTGGGGTAGTTATCATTTTGGAATACTGCCCTGCAGCCCAGTCTCTGAAGGGAGAGGATTATAGTCTGCTTTAATATGTCACAGTACATGCTGGCATTCATGGTTCCCTCAATGAATTGTAGCTCCCAAGTGCTAGAAGCACTCGTGCAGGTGCAGACCATGATAATCCCAGCACCATGCTTGACTGTACACAAGACAAACCTGTCTTTGTACTCCTCATTTGTTTGTTGCAACACACGCTTGTCACAATCTGAACCAAAAAAATGTATCTTGGTCTCATCAAACCCAAGAAAATGGTTCCAGTATTCTATGTCCTTAGTCTATTTCCCAAAGAATTCAACTGGACATGACGCCGAGCATGTGCACTCTGTGCACTTCTTTAGCGAGGCCTGTTCTGAGTGTAACCAGTCCTGTGATAGCACTTTAACTCAGTTTAAGGGTCTTGGCAATATTCTTATATCCTAGGCCATCTTTATGTAGTGCAACATTTCTATTTATGGTTCTTCAGAGAGTTTTTTGCCATGTGGTGCCATGTTGAACTTCAGTGACAAGTATTAGAGAGTGTAAGAGCTCCAAAACACTAAATTTAAGATACCTGCTCTCAATTCACAACCAAAAATTTTAAACACTAATGAGTCACATTACATCGGGGAGGGCAAAAGGCTACTTGAGCCTAATTTGGACATTTCTACTTAAGGGTGTACTTCTTTTTTTGCTAAGGTTTAACTATTAATGGCTGTGTTTCGTTATTTTGAAGGGACGCAACTATTATATTACATTGTAATAGAATTTCATTTCTTCAGTGTTGTCATATAAAGAGATATAATAAAATATTTACAGAAATGTGAGGTTGTACTCAATTATGTGAGATATTGTAATATGGCTTAATATACATAACTAAAATGCAGATACAGTGAATCTGAAACAGAGTAAAATTGCAGACTGATATAGATGGAGAGAAGACTTACAATCTATGTACAAGGAGAAGGGAGGGAAACAGTAGGTGAGGATGACAGCTGGTCATCTGTGAGATGCACCCTTTCCCAGTGCAGTGGCAAAAGGTTATTGGGGGTCATGAGCTTCAGGGTCTTTTTTGAAAAGACTAGTCTTCAGGTTGTTTTTAAAGGTCTTGATGGTGGGTAAAAGCCAGGGGTAAAAAATGTCCCAATATTAATGGACCTGACTATAAGATTAACCTCCTCTATAATCTGAACCAACTGTTCTTCTATTCAAGACTTTTTTGTGCTGTACCAGTTCTCTAGAATGCCTAACCCTTGGTAATCCAATGAATTCCTAACATACACAGTTTTAAAAAGGCCAAATCTATGACTTCTATTTCCCCCACATTACTTTAAGGGTATGTTCAAACTGCGGAATCTCTGCTCGCGGAATCCACAAGTGGAGATTCCATTAGGTGGCCGCCGCCAAAAATACTTTGGTGGTAAGACTGTGGGGCACTGCGCTGTCACCATTGATGGCTATGCAGTACTCGCGGAATTCCATGCAAAGAATGAACATGTTCTTTATTTGCGTGGAACAATTTCAATGGCACAGTGTGAACAGGTCTTGCGGAAGATCCATTCACACTGATGGTACTGTTCACTGCACAGAATTCCTCAGTGTGAACATACCCGTAATGTATCTAGAGGTTATCAATAATGTAAAATATATAGCTGATGATCAGGGGAAACACAATAAATGGAAATAAGATAAAAGCTGGCTTCACAGTGGTTTCTCTTTAAGAATGAATTTAGGTTTGTCGTAACAGAGTGTTCTTTTGCAAAACAATAGGAAATGAGATCAGATACAAACGTGTACATCTGGCTGGTGACAGGTGCCTATTTACACAAAACACTATTCACATCTTTGGTTTTATCAGTGATTGCTTCTGCAATCACATTCTGTTTGTGCTGCCTTTCTGCATTAGATGATAGTAAAAGAAACAAAAGATCCTATGTGGCGAAAAGAAAGTCTTAGGGAAACACTGTAGACAGCATAGTTTACTAATTGTGCTGTACTTGGACTTCTAAAATCTCAAAGATTGCAAAAGAGATACAATTAATATGCAGTATCAATGGCAGTGCCCTGAACAATGTGTTCAGTGGCTTATTACCGAAATAGTTCATTACACTATCACATCCTGTGGTTAAAAAATAATGAGGTCAGCTGCAAAATACTTACATGGCTTCAAGATATTGTGGATTTCCATTTCCGTGCGTCAACAATGTATTGTGTTGCTCACCTATAAAATTCACTTTGATGATGATTGAGAGCTGAGATTACCCAGAATATAGCTCTGACAGTTGTTTCATGATTCCGCTGAATACGCTACCTCTGTGGTATGAAGCTGGTAACCTGTAAATAGTGAATCTATTTCATATGTATCCCTTTCTAAATATATCCCAAGCAAAGCTTAACATTATTGCCATTTGACCATGGACTGTAATAACTCTTTAACGTGAAGGTATAAAACAATGTACACCGGCTGGGCACACACAGGATTGCGCATTGCAGGGGAACATATAATGCACTAGTAGAGAGACAGAAAAGCATTTTCAGTCATGGTTGTCAAATACTGGAGAAAATATGAGTTTCAATCAGAGCCAGGACAAGGCATTTGGGTGCTATAAGGCAGATTAGGAAAAAAAAAGTGTGCCTGCAGTTTATAATAAGGCTTCCCCTTTTAGATATTTGCCCTGCAGTACATATTTACAGTAAGTGGCCTGTGGTAAAAGTTTTTTCTGTGTGTGTGTGCGTGTGTGTGGGGGGGGGGGGTTAGGGGACACGTATCTTCTTTACGCTTCCATGGTCTGTTTCTCCCCTGCTCTTCTGAAGACATGACATCATCCTGCAAGACCCAGAAGTCCTGTGCTGCTGCCCGAGCCAAAGCTTTCCGATGCAGCACTAATAACATGCGCTGCCACTTGTACCAACCCTAATGTTTGTACCACTCATTCACTGACAGCCACCCTACTCACTAAAAGAAGGTGCAGGACTTCAAGTTACCCGTTGATCCTGCACTTTCTGTCAGTGAGTGAGTGCTGGTGCCAGGCAAGTTTGGAAAAGCTTCAACTGAAAGGCGCTGGCTACAACTGGTGGCAGCTACAATAAAAAAAAGGACATCTTTGTCCCCTCATTAAACCTTAAAAAATTATCCCTCAAGCAACCAGTGTCAATTTACCTCCTGTGCTCAAGCCTGAGCTACGAGCCATAATGCAGATACAAAAATGCATCTGCAATATGCCAGTGTGGGCCATAGGGTTAGTGTAGATTCCTTGTCAAGCTCCGGTGAAGCTGCTGAGCTCATTAATGGACTACATACATAGATTTTTCTACTAGTGTAGCCTGGATCAAAGAGGCACCAAGTGAGGCTGGTGTGGGACGCCTGTCCATCTGGATGTTGTTTATTTGAGATTATGCATAGGGACATATCCTTCTTATGTTTTTGTTAGAGTCCAGATGGGCAGGTGTTTATTAGATGTTTAGTAGCATGTTTCATATGGTAAAAAAAAAGGTTCTACACAACTTTCTTGGCACTGTATATTTTGGAATTTATAAAGACAAGTTTGGACTTTTAAACGTAAAAAAAATAAAAAACATGATATGGCTGCAGCATTTTATTACACTCTCAGTCCTAGTAAGAAAGGTTTGAAAAGGTAAATATCATATTTAGTTTTTTATTTGAAAATTCTGTGTGCCCATATGGATTCATCACTTGCACCTAAGGTGGTGCACATTCAGCATAATGATATGCAGTATTCCAAGGGCAAGAAAACGAAAAATTTACAGCACTCACCAGGCAGTAGTGTTTTTATCACCAAATGGTCAAGAGAAGAAAATACAGGTGATGATCGACTTCACGATGAAGTTTTGAACAAAGTGAAACTATAAGCCTGTATTTTGATCTCATGACCATTTGTTTATGTAGACACTACTACAGTATATGACAAGTGCTGTGGATTTTTTTTTTCTTGCCCTTAGTTTTAAACTGTAATTCCCAATTGTGTTTTTATGGAATAAAATAACGTTTGGAACCCTAAGGCTAGGTCCACACTTTCTTAATGCTTCCGTCAGACATATTTCACTGAAAACAAGATGCCGACATATAATGTAACAGAGGGGGACAGATTCCATCCATGTCAATGGCTTGCATATGACATATGTGCTATTTTACGTGTATTGTGTTAGTTATTCAGGCCGCTTAAAATATTAGGAATCAATAGGTGACTTAATTCAGGCCATTAAAATGAATGGCATTCATTGCCCTCTGGATATTAACGCAGTGTGGACCTAGCCTTACTTTTCTTGCCTAAGTAGCAGCTTGGTGTGGGGGCAGCTAAAGCATTCTTTAAAGGGAAACTGTCATAATTTTTATACTGCTAAAACCATGGGCAGCATAAAACAGGTGCTGACAGTGCAATCGTGGCACTCTTATTCTAGTACAACTGAGTGTTTCAGAGTAATCATAGTTTAAATATGCCACCGAGACCCAGGTAAGTAGTCCTCAGGGTGGATCCCGGGAGCTGCTCACCGCCTGGCTAGCCCGAGTGTCTTCCTATACACTGCTAGGAAGAGACGCTTCACTCAACCACATGGTTAGGGCAGCATTAAACTGATGACAGGTTCACTTACATTTTTTACTGTATTCTGCCCAAAATGTGATGACAGTTTTTTCATGTTTTGTGATGTATATTTGACATATGTTTTAGCATTTTTATTTTGAAAGACCAATACAATATGTATGAAATAAAAGACATGTCAGTTTTTCATGTGGCATTTTGTTTGAGAAACTCCGTGCATAATGGATTCACACACCATGTGAACAATGGCACTTATTTTTCATTCAGATCACTGAGGCGTTTATTGAGGGCATTTTTCCTGCTTACTTTGGCACAGAATACAAAAATAAAAAACATAAAAAAAAACACCATGTTAGCATACACATTTAGTTCCGAATGCTGTGTGCACGATGTGGGGGCAGGCCACGCCCCTCAATGCAAGTCTAATGGATGACGAGTCACGAGGGGGCGTGCCGACCCCCGCAGCGTGCACACAGCGTTCAGAACATTTAGTGGAGCCAGCGGAGTACCCCTTTAAGCAAGATTCCAATGAAAAATACATTTATAACACTTTTAAGAAAAAAAAGTGTAATGTTAGGCATATTTTAAGCTATATAATACATTATTCTGATAGCTAAATAGAGTACAATATGATACATTTAAGCAACAACTAGCATACCATAGAACTCAAATAAGCTTTTTTTTTCTTTTAAAGAAAGAGTCTTTTCAGCCTACTCAGTCATTTAAGTTAAAAGATTTTCAAATGTGCTAAAATATCAATTTTACATTGACAGCAAAAAAGTTGGAGACATCATTATTTGTTATATGTCATGCAGAGGTATTGTTTGTGGAGGCTCATTATTATACTGGGAGTTGCTGACACTACATCATGCCTGAGCGCCACTGCATTCACCACCTGCTCCCACCCTTAATTATGATGTTGTGTTTCGGTGTGAACTAGATAATCAATCACCACTTAAATGCCTGATAATCCTCTCCTGTGCCTCCTTCCCCAACCCCCCTGTACATGCTGTTATTAGTCCACCAACCATTCATTTATATGTACTACCTTAGCTCCTTGTGGCAAAAACTTCTAACCACATCAACTGGGTTCTCTGTATTGAAAAGATCAGAGGTTTTTACTGTGTAATATGCCACAGTGATTTTGTATATTGGCTGTATCAGGAAGTATATTAAAATTCATACATCTTTATTGGGTTAAAAATTGCATTTCTGGTGTCGGGGAGATTAGAAGGAATATTGAAAAAAATAACTAGGTGTGATAAATATATAAAATATATATATAAAATGGTGCCTACTTCACACATTATGTCTTTGTGTAATAATATTATTTTTATTTTATTGTGCCATTCATTTCAGAGTGCTACACATATGATGCTTGCATAGAGCTGTGCATGTGACCAGCAGTTTTGTACACAACCCCAGCCATTTATACTATAGGTTCTCTGATGCCCTATGCAAACAGAATAGAGCACCATAGATAAAACAAAGACAATAAATGGGATAATAATGCTGACAGACACAATATATGTTAGACTCAGAATGACCACACTAATACTTAGTATAAACCAATTGTGGACATAATGTTGGGGAAGGTCTGGACTGATCTCCAGTATGATCGTGGTAATAGGGAAGATATAACCAAAAGAAGAGTCCAGTTGGTGTAGGAATATAATCGTGTACATACGTTCATATACATATGACATATACAGGATGATCCTGGGTTATGTAGGATTTATCAGCAGTGTAAATAATTGGTTATAATAAGGGGTAATAACAATACCGCCTAACTGTACAACAACAAACAAAACAATGTTCAGTATGAGACCTTCATGTTCTATGGAAAAAAATTGATATGGAGATTTATTACTACAATTATATTATAAGCAATAAACTATGGTAAGAAACGTCACTGATACATAGTGGAATACTTACTATTATTATTGATGTGAATGGGAAGTAATATTACAGATTCACCAGGTGTGTCCACATCTCTAGTTCCATTGTGTTTGAATTCGGTGTGTGATGTCATGTGTAATACACGTAACTGCCCCATATCCATTATACAGGTATTATATATTGATCCAGCAGTGATGTCATGTGTGATGTCATGAAGTGACCACTGCTGAGATTTGTCTATTAATGTAGGTACTCCTAGCAGGTAGCAGAGTGTGCTCCATGTTGGGAGCAGTAGTACCTGCAGTTGAGGACAGATCACAGCGGGTGTCACTCCTGACACCCGATGCAATCGTCTTATGTATTGCAGAGATGCGAGAAAACCGCCACATCTATACATTATACAGGACGATCGCAGCGGGTGTCAGCAGTAACACCTGGGGTGATCTATCAGCACAAGTACTACAGCTCCCAGCATGGAACAGTCTGTTCCATGTTGGTAGTAGTATTACTACCTAAAAAAAAATAAAAAAATAGAGGGGAAAAAAGGGAAACACATTATTAAAATACATTACAAATAAAAATTTGCCACAAATGTATTCGGATCGTATACATTTTTTTTTTTAAATTGGCAAATCGGGCGAATCGAAAAATGTTATTTGCTCAAAAATTGGTCATCTCTACTTGTGAATATGAATAGTTTATCCAAAAAAACTTTTTAACCCCTTAAGGACATAGCCCATTTGCACCATGAAAACAAAACCAGTTTTCATTTTTGCATTTTTGTTTTTTCCTCCTCACATAGTAAGAGGGATAACTCTTATTTTCCCATACACAGAGCCATAAGAGGGCTTGTTTTTTGCACAAACAATTGTTCTTTGCAACAATGCCTTTTATTTTACCATAAAATGCACAGCTAACCTTAAAAATATTGTTATTTGGGTGAGGGGGAGGGGTGTTTAAAAACTGTAATTTTGCAACTTGTGGAGTTTTTTTTTATTATTAGTTTTTATTTTGTGGGAAAATAAGATTAAAGTGATATCTATGTTTATGTTCTTGTCTATTCTTCTACTGCTTTAAATAACGTTTCAACAAAGTAAGTGTGTTAAATGTGTTTAAAATTACCCTATTCTTACCTATAACTTTCTAATTTTTCGGTATGCAGGGCTGTATAAGAGCTCTTTTTTTTTGCCATGATCTGTACCACGTTTGCATGTATGACTTATTAATTACTTTCTACTTATTTTATTCTCTGGGATGTGATACCCCATTCACCGTTGAGCATAGTTAACATTATATTAAAATAGCTCAGACATTTCTGCACATGTCGATACTAAATAGTTTGTTTATTTCTTTATTTCATTTAAATTTGGAAATAGTGGTGAGCTAATTTTTTTTTTACATTTTATTATTTGTACTTTTTTTTACTACTTATTTTTTTTTTTTTAGATAAATCTTAGGACAATGCTGATCAGTATTATTGGTAATCTACTTTTATAGCCTGCCATGGGGGTAGACTAAAAAAGAATATCCTTGGAGCCAGTGAGAAGAGCTCTGGTTGCCAGTTTCACTTTTCAGACCCCTGTGATCACCCTGCAGGTGGTTCGATGATTGTAGCAAAGTACTGTAACTACTTTGGATGCAGTGATCAGAATTGATCATGGCATCTAAAGGGTTAATGGTGACATCAGCATGATAACTGATGTCCGTTATTACCAGACTGCTAAAAGCAACCTGCTGTCTATGAAACAAGAGAAGCTCCATAGTGAAGCAAGAGCAGATCCAGAGTGCTCGCATCATAGTCGTGGGAGAGATTTATCAAAACCTGTGCAGAGAAAAAGCTGACCAGTTGCCCATAGCAACCAATCAGATTTCTTCTTTCACTTTTGAAAAGGCCTCTGCAAAATGAAAGAAGCGATCTGATTGGTTGTTATGGGCAACTGGTCAATTTTTCCTCTGCACAGGTTTTGATAAATCTCCCCCAGTGTGTGTATGTCCTGGTATGTAAAGTACCAGTATACCAGGTTGCACATTTACTTCCAATGTTGCTAAGAGGTTAATGAAGTATATCCTTCAGAACTATAGAAAACATGAGATTGTGACCCCGAATGGTTTATATTATCCTGCCTCTAGTTCATAAAGGAATGGTGATTTTTTTTTATCTATAATTTTATCTATAATGTACAACTTTCCATAATGTACAGTTGTAACTAGAGATGGTAAAGAACATGATAACTGCAGAGCATAGCTATTTTACTAATGTACTGATCAAAAGGACCTTAAAGGGTCATGTGGTTACAGCGTATTATAAGACTTTTTAAAAATAACTACAATTATAATCAATTTGTTTTTCTCGAGGCAGAGTATTTCTAAATATATACACATTGTGTAGCTATCCAGTTTATTCTTGTCATTCTACAATGCATCTTACTATATCTGCAATATGAATACTGCCAAATTAATACACATTGTATTGGTCTTTTTCTTTGAAGTTGCAATTTCCAGCAGTATTGTCTCTTTTGTGAGGAGAATAATTATTCAATCACAAACAGACAGAAGAGAAACAGAATGTGAGGATCGGTTCTAGTTACAGTATTAAAAATAACCTGCAGAATGATAGACTGTTAATATTGTTCTCATTACTGCGCTTGATAAGATTTTAATCTCTTTCAAACAATGAAGATTTTGGAACCGGACCATACAACTGTTATTTGCAGCCCAAAACATTTTTGATTTCTAATATTCAGCTAGGACAAAGCAGTGTATGCATTCTATTCCTATTGTATCATTAGAGCAGCATGCTCATATTGAATTACACCTAAACTCAGTAGAGAAGTAAACGGATGCCATAATGGTAGCCAGAGAGGAGTAACTGGCTAAAAGTCATTATCCATAAGAAAAATTTGTCCGGATTTCGCTTGCAGCAGCCCCCCATTGAATTCAATGAGAGTTTTGCTGCACAGTTCACACGTTTGAAGTTCTGCAATAGAACTTCCGATGAGAAATTGAATTCCAGCAAAAGATCGAACATGTTTAATCTTCCGGGGAAAGTTGTCGGAGAACTTTCCTTTGTCAATATGACAGAGCTTATGCCCACAAACCATTTTAGAATGGCGCAGATCCACTGAGGAAATTTAGCAAATTAATTCCTTGCTAAATTTTCTTTTTAAAGTTTTGCAGATCTGGAGCTACAAGGTTAGTTCACATACTGTAGATTATCATGTTGAATGAAATTGAGAAGTGTGACATCTTTATTTCTGATATGGTGCCATAATTTAAAGGCTTACTACATTTTTTTTTTTTATTAACTGGTACCAATAAGTTAAACAGATGTGTAAATTACATCTCCTTCCAGTACTTATAAGCTGCTGTATGCTCCACAGGAAGCTCTTTTCTTTTTTAATTTCTTTTCTTTCTGACCATAGTGCTCTCTGCTGACAGCTCTGTCCATGTCAGGAACTGTCCATAGAAGGATAGGTTTGCTATCAGGATTTTCTCCTGCTCTGGACAGTTCTTGAAATGGACAAAGGTGTCAGCAGAGAGCACTTTGGTCAGACAGAAAGGAAATTCAAAAAGAAAAGAACTTCATCTGGAGCATACAGCAGATAATAAGTACTGGAAGGATTAAGATTTTCAATAGAAGTAATTAAAAAATCTGTTCAACTTTCTGGCACCAGTTGAGTTAAAAAAGTGGCATCCAGGAGTTGTGGCCTGGATGCCACTTCTTCCTCTGCACCCTCTATAGTTATGCCCCTTCTTCTGACTGTCATCCTAATAAATGATGACACCACTGTATGAAATGAAGGGCTATAGTGAGACAGTGTCTATTGAAATGGATAGGTCAAAAGTAATTGTGATCCAGTTAAGACAAACAGGTCTAATACCGTAATTTTACAAAGCACTTTTAGCATTGGTCACATGGGTGCCCCTCAGTGTTAGGTCCTCAGTTGATCTTCCTTATGGAATTGGTAAAGCTTTGGGGCACAACCAGGTATATCTCATTAACATAGTCATGTTACATCACAGTGTGTATGCAGCTGTAGGTGACACCTACAATTTTGCTTAAAATTGTCGCAAAAAAGTCGCACTTGCGACTACGCTCTTTTTTCTGCGACTTTTTGATTGTTCAGTGTCCTAAGCAAAAAATAAAAATCTTGCTTACCAAAGCAAAAAGGGATTTTTGACTTGCAGTGGTCAGAGATTTATCAAGTCGCAAAAAAGTCGCATTACATGAAAAATCCTACACAATTTACTCCAGCTCAGACATGGAGCAGAAAAAGACACTACCAAAGAAAAGAAAAAAATAGCTTACCTGAAAGAAATTTATCAACAGGCTGAAACCAGTTGATAAATAAGTCGCACATAAGCAAAAAAATTGTAAGGAAAAAATAACTAAAAAAAGGAATACATAAGCAAACATTGATAAATGTCCCCCAAATAGAATCATTCTTTATAATATGGTATGACACAGAGCCCCATGGGATTCTATGTGCCACTTTACAACTTACTGCACCCATCACCTGTCATATGAGTTAGGCCTTGTCCTATTGTTTTATTCGGATTCTGAAATAGCACATTTTCAGTTAAAGGGGTTATCCAGGAATTGAAAAACAGAGATAATTTCTTTCAAAGATGGCTCCCTGTCTGTCTCCAGGTTAGGTGTGGTACTGCAGCTCAGTTCCATTGAAATGAATAGAGCCAAATAATACCACATGCAAAGACAGGGAGCAGTCTTTGAAAGAAAACCGATCTGTTTTTCGATTCCTGGATAACCCCTTTAATTGAATACAGAGGAACTGTGAAACTATATTTAATATTCATTTATTCTGTTATTCTTTGAACAAAGAGATCACTGTACACTTGCCAGCAGTATGCCAGCCTGTGTCCATGCAGTTAGGTAAAAGATGATTTTATGGTTGTTCTTTTCATTGTGTGGAAATGTAAAGTATTTATGACATGAAGTGCATTATCCTGTTGTGGAGAATTTATATTATTAATATCAGTATTGGCATATCAGTTGTTTTGATTGAGCTGACCACACACACTTTTCAATTACAAAGAGCTGCATGGATTATTTTAAGTGAAAGCAGAAATACATCCATAAGCTGTGTCATCTTTTTTTTACAACATTCAATTGTAAATGGATTCAGATCAGTCAGAAGAATAGCAGCAGCACATTTAAATACCATCAAATGGTAAGTAGCTGTGTGATATTGATGTGCCTTGTTCCTTATTCACAGAGAGTAACACAATGTGAGGCTGTATATGTTGTCTTAAAGAAGACGCGATGCTTATGACAAAAAATAGATACCCTATTCTATAGCCTCATTTTATTATGATTCTAATGCTATGCTTAGTGCATTCATTTAAATATGTATAGATTCAATAAATATGTATGTAGACCAGACACCTCATATTTTATTTCTGAGCTCACTATGTTACTGCGGGCCTACACTGTCTATCGGGTAGTTACCACCACTCACTTATGAGTGTTGAAAACGGGGGTGACCTCTCCAGTCTATAAAGTTTCATTTTGTGAACTGTCAAAGGTCACCATTGCTCTCCATGTCATGTTAACTTGAGATTCTTCTCATTGAGAACGGAGTAGTGGGGATCACCCAGTTGACAACCTAGGCCCCCTAAATATATTAAAGGGGTATTCCAGGGAAAAAAAACTTTTTTATATATATCAGCTGGCTCCAGAAAGTTAAACAGATTTGTAAATTACTTCTATTAAAAAATCTTAATGCTTCCAATAATTATCAGCTGTTGAAGTTGAGTTGTTCTTTTCTGTCTGGCAACAGTGCTCTCTGACGACATCTCTGCTTGTCTCGGGAACTGCACAGAGTAGAAGAGGTTTGCTATGGGGATTTGCTTCTAAACTGGGCGGTTCCCGAGACATGTGTCATCAGAGAGTACTTAGACAGAAAAGAACAACTCAACTTCAGCAGCTCATAAGCACTTAAAGGATTTTTTAATAGAAGTAATTTACAAATCTGTTCAACTTTCTGGAGCCAGTTGATAGATAATATTTTTTTTTTTTCCTGGATAACCCCTTTAAGGTAGGCCAGAGGTACTCTTTATATTTTTCATCAGGTTTAAATTGACTCAAAACATTTTAAAACATAAAGAAGACCTGTGGACACCCCATTTTAATCTCGTCCAATGACAATTTCCAGACAATCGTCATAAAAATTTAATTTGCACCATTTTATGAGGTAAAGTCATTCTCATTATTACAGTCAAGCTTTCAATGTGTTCTGCAACATTAGAGCATTAGGGGAGAAAGCTCAAGGCTTAAAACATGTGGTTACAGGAGCATTTGAAGTAAAAAATATGCCAATGATTACAGGTCAGCCTCAGCATTCCTTCTTACCTTGAGTGTGGGATTCTCCAGTTTTCCATTCTCTAATTGGTAGAACTGAATGTCAGTCTCTAGATAATACATACATTACCTAAAAGGATCTGTTTCAGAAGTAGAGATATAAAAAATTACTGTCTTTGAAGTTAAAGAATTTCCATTGCCACCCTTCATGCTGTGAATCAAAGACAGAATTGGGTATTTCAAATCCTGCAGATTCAAAGTCAAAGTTTTTTATGCTTAAAAATTTATATTTTTGCAATGGAAATTTTAAGTGTTACTGTTAATAAAAACAACTTTTGTCATGTCAATCGCATTGGGTCTCACTTCTAAGACTCCCGAGTCACCCTATGCCGAGAAATGTGTGGATCTTTTGGCTGGACATGGAGTGCAATGTCACCCGATTCAGCGGCTTATAACTCACGATCGCAGTGGGCCTCAGGAGTGAGACCCGATGTGATCGATAACTTTTGACATGTCTGATCACTTATCTGCTCACTTGCTAAATTCCAAGGGCCACAGTCTTACAAGACTTACCTTGGCATTCTAGCTACCTGCCAAGGATTGTGTTGCCCATACCAGAATTGTGGCATCCAGTTGTCTTGGTGATGGGACAGCAACTTGTTTGTATGTATCTCGACTGTAAAATCATGAACTTTCCTTTTGGTATTTAACCAGTAGACGACAACTGTTTATTTTGAAGCACAGCAGAATATCTAAGACTCTCAGGTTAGTCAGTGCCAACTGAATATCTCTCGGGGAACGGTTTCTTCACTTGCCATCAAGTATTTTCCTAACAAGAACTCAGCTCATTCTCCTTCCACCTACTGGCAAGTCTGATCTGGCTACACATCTGTCCCCAACTCTGCTTTAGCATCCGGAAGTCACTCGAGTCATCTAGCTGGGGACCAGCATCCAGGTATATTTTTAGGGCATTACTCTAATCCTCTTTGGCAGCAGTTAACCCCATAAACAATCACCTTATCTTTCATGATTAGTTCTTTTTACACACACATGCCTCAATGGAACATAGCATGTTAACTTGCCCACATGTTTGGCAACTGAGATATTTAAGATGGGCATGTAGCCAAGGATACATTGCCTGATTCCTACAGTTTTCTAAATGACTTCAGATGAAAACTGAATATATAATACATTACAGCTTCACATCATTAAATATTGCACATATAAGAATATTAATCAGTTGTTTATAAACATGGTGTAAAATATTAGATGTATATCATGACAAATAACCTAAGACTGTAATGCCTACAATGCCTTTTTCATACATTACAAATAGAAGGTGCCCATTATCCTGGTGTATCTTATTAATACATTGTGTAGTGTTTTGGCTTTATAAACACTAATATCAGATTTCTGGGCTATTACTTTGTTTTTGTTTTTTTCCCCATAAGTAACCTATATAACCCAAAACAAAAGTCTCCAAGACACTAAGAGCACAATAGACCAAGATATTAGCTTGCTAAATATACCCCCCCCCCTAAAATGAATTAGATTTAGCTCTAAAACTCAATTTCTATAGCAGGGATAAATATAAAAGTGCCTTCTTGTGTTTGTTCTGTGTGTGTGATACCCCGCCAGCGTAATGTTGTTTCTTCTTATTGAATTGGTCAATAGCAAAGAATTGAAAGAAAACTTGACTGATTATAAAAATAGATCTTTGTTGACTGTTAAGCCAAATCAGAGGGTCAAAAGGCGCAATGACAGGTTGCACTGAGAAATGCTATTTTGGGTTACTGAGCCCGGTCCTGGAATAATTTTTGTGCTGGCAAACGAAGGAGTGCAAAGCGGCAGATAATGCTGACAGTAGATTGCAGAGCTATTGTAGTCTGGGAGTGAGAGCAATAAATCAAATCCTGTCACTTGGATCACCGGATATAGTGGGATAATTGGGCTCTATTGGGAAGGAAAGGACATCCAGTCAGTGTACTACAGACTTCATTTTTCATGGAGAATTAAACTTTGATCAAAGCAACTTTCTTTCAGTGAGAAATTGAGACTTAAGAGCATTATATCCAAACATAAACACTCTATGCTTCCCAATGTAACTTTGTAACTCAGATATGTTCGTCTTTTCCCCCTATACAAGCAAAACTTTTCATCATACCTGCAAATCTTTCTTTCATAGGCAAGGGTTAACTACGCAGACAGCAAGTAAGCTGCAGCGTTTAGAAATGTGATGATATTTTCCATGACCTAAATAAAAAAAACTGATACAAAAAGGCAAATAGCAAACTGGATTTCATTGGAAATATCCACCCTTTACAATAAGACAGTGATTTCCTTTAATACTATTATTGGAATCACTGGAGTGTATTAATAGAGCTGTGAAGCCGCAGAGTGCTTCATTCCCCTCAGCATTACTTACAGCCCTTCAGTAGGCACAGGCTGTTTTATAGCACTAATGGCAGCTGGTATTCTGTTCAGGGCAACCTTGAGGAACTGCATTTTCCTGCCTTACTCTTACTGCTGCTCAAAGGGTATTTTTTTGTTGTTTTTTTTTTTTTTTTCCCGAAACAAACTTATGCAAAATACTATGAATTATGAGTTCATAAATATACACATGCCTGTTTTGCTGGGAATTTCCTCTCTGACTGCTTTCTTACTCGGGATAGGATAGCTTGAGGCCTTCTTCACTCGCACACACACACACAAAAGAATACTATTAAAAACATGTGTGACCCACACTGACTAAACTGGCAAGTGATGTACTGTATACAAATAGTTTCCTCTAATGAGGCTAAAATGATTCCCCTATAGGAGCTTGTTATTTAGCATACATAGTTATTAACCCCTTCCCGGCCTAAAACGTATAGTTACTTCATAGCGGGAATACGTTACTGTGACAGGACATATATTTACGTCCTGCCATTCCTACACTCTGTGAAGCTGTAATTGCATGAAAAAGAGTGAAAAGTGCCGGGCAGCAGTGATTGTGCTGATGCCTGGTATTAACCCTTTAGATCCTACAATCAAAGTTGATATTGGGATATAAAAGGTACATTACAGAGAAGGTGGGTTTGGGGGTAATCTTGATCAGCTGGGATGATGGCCGGAGATTACTGATCCTCCGCTGTGCTGTCTGATTAGTGCTCCAGAAATAAAGGAAGCCATGTAAGGCTGTATAAGTGGAACACAGATAACACTGATCAGTGCTATGCCTATGGGATAGCAATGAACATGGTGTGCACCTGAAAGATTGCATGTAATAGTCCCCTATGGGGAATAAAACATTTTTTTTTAAATATTGTTAAATGAAATCTAACAAATGTAACTTACCCCCCTCCCTAATTTTTCATTTTTTTTCTCATTATTTTCAAATAAAATTAATAAAAATGGAAATAAAAATAAATATAATCATATGCAGTCTTTCAGTGTGTGGAAATGTCAGAACTAAAATAGGTTGGTGAAACCAATGGTGTAAACATAACAAAAATCCCAAAGTCCAGAATTGCAGATTTTTGGTTGATTCATACATCAGTAAAAAATAAAGTGATCGAAAAGTCTTTTCAAAACAAAAACAATACCTATATATAAAAACTTCATATTTTATCATACAAATTAGCCCTCATACAGCCCCACATACGGAAAAATAAAAGAGTTGTAGGGATCAGAAGAGGATAATTTTAAGCATACTAATTTTCTTTTTTTTTTATTAGCAAAATAAAACGATATAAATGGCTAATATTATAATCATATTGACCTACAGGATGAATATAAGCTACAAAATAAAATTGACCTACAGAATAAATATACCATTTGCCATAGATTTTGTGATAAAATGAATGATGTCATCAAAATGTAACATTGGCCTCGCATAAAAAAAAAAAATCACCCTCCTTATTCCTATTATTAAAAAACATAAAAAATAAAAAAAAAAAACCTTGTATGGGTCTCTAGGTGAAAAATTGAAAGAGTTCTGGATTTTAGAAGGTGAGAAGGAAAGCCCAAAAAATTAAGATTGGCCTGGTCAAAACAAATCTACGTCATCTAAGGGTGAATTATACAATAATAAATATAATAATCATAATCTGCTGTATTTCAGACTTTTAAGCGTTACTATCATTTTATTTATCGCATACATAGACATGTCAAGATCGGTCAGGGTCTCAGAGTTGAGATCCTTACTAGAGATCACTAGATGGATAGCTTTACTTCCTGGTATGGAATTCTGTCTGACCGGTTTCAAGAAATGGGCTCTACGGATTTTTTATTGTGCAATGAGATTGGGAGTAAAGCACGTTTCACCTTTCTATCACTAACAACACAGAGACCCCAACCAATCTAAACATTGGATATGTCTGTGGGCAATGCTTTAACATGGTCTTCAACTTTCTTTAATTTGACACCCATAAATATTGCTTTAAAGGGGTACTCTGTCCCTAAACTCTGCCATGCACCGAATGTCTGGGGTGCCACAGCCAAGATGGCGGGGGACCCCAGCGGCAGGACTTCCACGATCAGACATCTTATCCCCTATAAGATATCTAGTGGCAGAGTACCCCTTTATTGTCATAAGATGTTTACTTTCTTGAAAATAGAGTACACATACACATTTCAATGGTATTGTGTGCTTGTCTGGAAGAATGAATTTGTCCAGTATCACCATATGTAACCATAGTTCACTTTGATGGCTCTTTTTAGAAGCATATGCCCTTACACACTTTTTTCTTGATCAGCATGATTTACAAAAACAGGGAAATTATCGTCTGTTTGTAAGTTGGTTTGTACCTTTTTAAATACTCAGTCACTTTGCAATGTGAATTATGGGAGAGCAGCAGATGGTTTTCAGACATCTGTGTGATAGATGCATAGTATACAAGAATTTTAAATATCAATCCCATACTGTAATAGGAGTTTAAACGTAGAGGATTATATACATGCATTTCTCTGACATGACATTAAAGTTTTTAAAACTTTCATTAAAGCTAGATAAATATTTTTATCATGAGTTTACATGTTACTATTTGTTGATGGATGCACCGGCTGCAGTGTAAGTTTTGTTAGTGGAAAGGACACGTGAATTTGCCAGAGTTATTTCCTTCCCAGCTGTCCCCAACCCTGTTCTGACAGTTAAAGCTTGTTAGTGTAACAGGAATACGCAGCCTTTTATATTAAAGGAGAAAGATCAAAAGAACATCTTCCAAACAGCTGTGACAGAAAGCATTTCTAAAAATAAATGTAAAAATTGCATTGGGCAAGCCAAAACCAGTACATGTTTAAAGGGTAACCCTTTAACACTTATAGTTTGTTTAATATATCTATGGATTTATGGCTGCTTCAGTTCCTCCACAATCCAGATGATTCCAGGCTTCTGTATGTTAGGGTAAAACTCCTGTTGGAAACCAATGTATGGATATGAGGGTATTGGCCATGCCCCCGCTGCATCCCCCCCCCCCCCCCCCCCCCCGTGATCTCTGGGCTGGCGCTGCAACACTACAGTCACAAAAGCCTGGGGTTTCCATGATTGTGACGTCCCACCACAACCCTCCATTCATGTCTATGGGAGGGGGTGTGGTGGGTAGTACACAGCCACCACGCCTCCTCCTATAGACATGAATGGAGGGGGCGTGGCAAGTGTGTTCGCCAGTCATCCAGCATGGAGAGGAGTTTGCTCCGTGCACCGGATGACTGAGGTGCCTCAGCAGAGGTCACGGGGGGGAGGGGGGGGGGGGTCCCTGGAGGCTGAACCCATGCGATCAGACATGTTTTCCCCTATCCTTTGAATAGGACATAACATGTCTAGCAGTGGAGTAGCCCTTTAAGGGTGGTAACACCTGAAACACGTTACACGACTTCCGTTGATCTGACATGAATTTTGATGTCTGGTTTTCTTCAAAAAATAATTCAGATTGCATGCTTCCAAGCTAGAATATCCTTTTCTGTTTGGTTCAATATTATATTATGAAATTACTTTTCTAATGTGATCCAGACTCTTAATTATAAAATACACTTTAAAGAATAGGAGACAGCATTTAAGTATAAAGCATACCTATCACTTTAAAAACATTTTCACATGTCCTAGAGCAAGTCAAAAGTTTGGAACAGTTGGGGTCTAGGAGTTCACCAGAATGAGTAGGGAGAGAAGCATGCAGCTGACCAAGACAACCCTATAGACTAACTTTGTAGCATGTTCTTCTCGGGATCATTCATGTGATCAGTCAGGGTCTGAACACTCAGACCTCAACCTATCAAAACCTTTGAGATGTATCTACAACATGACAATGGCCATTTAAGGACTGCTATTTTATATATACAAATATCAAAATTCTTCAAAAAGGAACAAATAGACAAAGTGGTCACTACTAACTAAAACTGTTAATAACAGTATAAAATAGGACTAGACAGTCTAAGATAGTGTATCAAGCTGTTTGATAAATATGGTGCATCTTTAGACTGCCTAGTCTTAGTTTATGTCAAAAGTATGTCGTTTGTGTCAATACTATGCTGGTGTGGCATCTTAGGCCATGCCTCTTGGGCCAAACTGCCAAAAGTCTTTTGCTGGAATTACCCTCTCTTTGTCAGACACAGCAGAAAAAAGGGTCTCAACCTCTTAAGGACGCAGGGCGTACCTGTACGCCCTGCGCCCGATCACGGTGTTTAAAACGGGGTCATGCCGTGACCCTGCATCACACCGGGTCGGTCCCGGCTGCTATTCATAGCCAGATACATTAGCAAGGTACATTAGGCTAGATGTTGTTTATAGCAGTCTGTATTCTGTTTTTAGGGCAGGAGAGCAATTACGAGGACTGTATAGACTGGCGTATACAGTACATGACAGCCAAACAAAACATTTTCTTAGTCTGTATACATATATACTTAGTCTGTATACATATATTTACAACACAGGCATTAAGTACAACTGATTGAATAATGCTTTAAGGTTACTATAGCATTAGTGTTTACTATTCTGTTATACATTTGTGTAGGTACATTTCATTTACACATTAACTTCACTTTCATACCAGCAAAATAAGAACCCCATTGCCGACCTCTTACATTTCTTTAGAATTTCTAATATCAATTATTTCCTGTAATGCAAAGAATTTTGCTGAACTCTCAATACCCAGTTTATTTTTATACAAAGTGGGATAACTATTCTCTTCTTACTCGTAAACTGTTATCAGTAAATGTAGTCCATTGTGTGCATGCCTCTTAATATCCTTTATTATAGACCAATAATATAATAATACACCATATGACATGAATACATTTATAACATGCTGTGTGATTATTTACTGCAACAGAAGCTCAAGTGCATCCCCACCAGTAAAAAGCACATATCAAAGCACTTTAGCTGCCAACCCCTGGAAACAAGAATACATGCTGTATAGCTGATGCACTTTCTGCTTATAGAATACAGGCACATTTAAAGTCATTACCAATGTAAATTCCTAGCATAAAAAGGATACTATAAAAAAAAAAAATGGAGGTCACTGAAAGCTTATAATAATAACAACAACAACAATAATGATTATTATTATTAGTAGTATTCATTTTATTGTTATTAATATTTTTATGGTTATTATTATTATTATTATTAGTATTATTATTATTAATAATAATCATTTTATTGTTTTTATTAATATTTTTATTATTAATATTATTATTATTATTATTATTATTACTACCATAGTGTGTTTATGAATGTTTGGTCATTTCTCCAAAACACTTGACAACTGTCTGCCTTGTTAGAGAAGGTAGTGTATCATTTATCTGTTGTAGAAATGTGACAGTGTCTGACATAAATAACACCCATTCAATGCACTGATATGCTGAAGTATATATTATTTATAAGGAAAACTATTTTAATTTTAGTGGAAAAAGAATAGAAAAATATAGTCCTGAAAATCTGAATATATTTTCCTAGCTACACAACGCATAAATTTTGTCAGCCGTAGACATACAATTTAATTTGCAGGGATGGTATTAATGTATTTTATATGCCTTTTAGGTTATGTTCACACCAACTAGGTGGTGCACGATCAGCTTACTTGACAAACATTTTCATGGGGTATAATTGGTTAAACATACTGTACAGATTGTTAAAAGCCTATTTTTTAGCATACATGTATAAAGTACACACTGGTAGACCATGTTTGGCTATGTTCAAACTGGCAGGATTAACCCCTTAAGGACCAAGCCCATTTTGACCTTAAAGGGTATTCCAGGCCAAAACTTTTTTTTATTTATCAACTGGCTCCGGAAAGTTAAACAGATTTGTAAATTAATAGAAAAAAGTTGCCCGGACCTTCTAAGTGAGTAAATGATGGTATGGATATTAAATGAGAAATATTAAATGAATGATTGTCTGGATCGTGCTTCAATGATAATAGTATAAACAGTTTAATAAGATAGGATAAATAGACTGTAGTTAGTTACTTCTCACTAACTACAGTCTATCTATCCTATCTTATTAAACTGTTTATACTATTATCATTGAAGCACGATCCAGACAATCATTCATTTAATATTTCTCATTTAATATCCATACCATCATTTACTCACTTAGAAGGTCCGGGCAACTTTTTTTCTATTGGCTTGTCTTTTTGTGCAATTAGGGTATAGTTGCATGCCCCAGTTTGACCTCAGTGTGTATTGTGATTGTGAGCTGCACATACACCCCCTTTTTTCTTTTTAGATTTGTAAATTACTTCTATTAAAAAATCTTAATCCTTCCAATAGTTATTAGCTTCTGAAGTTCAGTTGTTTTCTGTCTAACTGCTCTCTGATGACTCACGTCCCAGGAGCCGTGCAGCTCCTATGGGGATATTCTCCCATCATGCACAACTCGCGGGACGTGACATCATCATTGAGCAGTTAGACAGAAAACTTCAGAAGCTAATAACTATTGGAAGGATTAAGATTTGTTAATAGAAGTAATTTACAAATCTGTTTAACTTTCCGGAGCCAGTTGATATATATATAAAAAAAAGTTTTGCCTGGAATACCCCTTTAACCCCTTAAGGACCCGGGGGTTTTCCGTTTTTGCATTTCCGTTTTTTCCTCCTTACCTTTAAAAAATCATAATTCTTTCAATCGTTCACCTAAAAATCCGTATGATGGTTTATTTTTTTGTGCCACCAATTCTACTTTGTAATGACGTCAGTCATTTTACCCAAAAATCTACGGTGAAACGGAAAAAAAAAATCAATGTGAGATAAATTGAAAAAAACAAAAACGCCATTTTGTAACTTTTGGGGATTCCGTTTCTACACAGTATATTGTTCGGTAAAAATGACACCTTCTCTTTATTCTGTAGGTCCATATGATTAAAATGATACCCTACTTATATAGGTTTGATTTTGTCCTACTTCTGGAAAAAATCTAAACTACATGCAGGAAAATGTATACGTTTAAAATTGTCATCTTCTGACCCCTACAACTTTTTTATTTTTCCGCATACGGGGCGGTATGAGGGCTCATTTTTTGTGCCGTGATCTGAAGTTTTTAGCGGTACCATTTTTGCATTGATGGGATTTATTGGTCGCTTTTTATTAATTTTTTCATGATATAAAAAGTTGGATGCTTGGAAGGGGAAAAGTGAAAAGAAAAAAAACACTATTTTTGTATACTAAAAACACGGCTATTTACTATAAAACAGATATTAACTGCCTTTTGGTATGAAAATTATTCTGGATTATTCTTGTTGGCTTTATGTAGAGGTACATGCCCATGCAGAAATGTTGTAATTTTTTGGCAAAATGTATTGAGGGGGTGGTTATCAAGCCTCTGCCAGTGCACAGGATGGATTTATGTAGAAGTGCATGCCAGTGTGCCCGTGCTAAAATCTTCAAACGCTCTGAGTTAGAAGAGATTTAAATGGCAGTTTCCCCTCATTTGCCATCAAATTGCCCATTCCCCCTTCATCCATAACCAAACCCCTTCCTGATAGGCCACACCCTTTTAATGAAACCTAAACTGGTCACGCAATATCTGCAGCTAGTGCAAAAACTGTGCGATTATTTGCTATTTTCTCCAGTAAGAAAAAAATGTGCACATAACTATCCCCTTGGTGTACCAGTTTGACCCCCTTGGTGTGCTCTCAAATTAAAATATATTGTGCCAATTCTTAATGATAGCATACTTGGAGGTGCTGTTGCATTGGTTGCATGTATGCCAAACTGGGTTTCCACTAAACATAGCAGATTTTTTTTTTACCAGCTATAATACATACCGTAGCTTTAAAGGGGTACTCCACCGGAAAAATTTATTTTTTAAATCAACTGGTGCCAGAAAGTTACACAGATTTGTAAATTACTTCTATTTAAAAATCGTAATCCTTTTAGTACTTATCAGCTGCTATGTGCTCTTCAGGAAGTTCTTTTATGTCTGACCACAGTGCTCTCTGCTGACACCTCTGTCCATTTTAGGAACTGTCCAGAGTAGGAGCAAATCCCCATCGCAAAGCTATCCTGCTCTGGAAAGTTCCTAATATGGCCAGAGGTGTCAGCAGAGAGCACTGTGGTCACAGACAGAAAGGAAATTAAAAAAGAAAATAACTTCCTGTGGAGCATAGAACAGCTGGTAAGTACTGGAAGGATTACGATTTTTAAATAGAAATAATTTACAAATATGTTTAACTTTCTGGCATCAGTTGAAAAAAAAATGTTTTCTAGTGGAGTACCCCTTTAAAGAGGCTAACATGTCATTCTCCTAATGTGAAAAAGAACAAGCAACCGGCAAATTATAAGCCAGCAATCCAGTTAATTATTAGAGAAACATTCCAGATGTCAAAGAACTGACAGGTCTACTCATCCTTCATAATATATGATGTAAAATGAAAGAGGAATGTAAATCTCATCCGTTTCTGTACTGTATATGTTCAATCGACCATGTTAATGATTGTCGGCCTGGGATGAAGACGCTAAAAGAATCGATCATCCAAGTAAGATGCCAAAAATGCTTCCTATCAGGGAGATTCATATCCACAGCTGAGAAAATTGTTCTAGGCAGTTCTTGCATAGTCCGACATCATCTCATCTCTACAGCTCAAGCGCAGAAATACAGGCAGACAGGCGAATATCTATGCATAGCGGAACATACAATGAAAGGTAGACGTTAAGCAAATACATTATTTATAGGCAGGCTGCCAGGAATCAGGCTCCCTTATGACAGCGCCTATTGTTTCTTTTCAAATAGTTTCAACATTAGCAACTTTGGCAACTTTCTAAGGATTCATAAGCCATGTGCATAGGTGCTTTAAAAGTTTACACTTTTTTTAATTTATTTTTTACGGGTACAATCCATTTACAATCAGAGAACAATGTATATGTCCCATCTGCATTTTTATACATACTTTGAAATTGCCGTCTCCATTTTTTCATCTATTCTATCGTTAAGCAGTTCTGTGGAAGATTTAAAGCGGGCTGATTTTTTCGATGACAGCTGCAGTCAGTTTAATGCACAATGTCATGAAAGGACAGAACAATGAAAATATAAAGCATCAAGCTTGTTGCATATGTATGGCTTGTTCAGAGCACCGTCTAAATTTTGTCATTTTGTGAAGCCTAAAATACGTTTGGGATTACAGAAGATTTACCCTTCAACATATGTATGAGACAATGCGCAATGCAAAATGAAACTCAATCTTAAGCACTGTGGCCTTATTTTCCGTTTGCATCCTCAGTTTTTTACCTTTAGCTTGGAGAGTGAGTTTTTATCTGTAGAGCCAGGCTGTCTGGGCATGCTGGAAGTTGTAGTTTTGCAACAGCTGCAGGTACACTAGTGGGGAAACACTAGGTTAGAGGATGCCTTGTGCATGATTATATTGGTGCTTTTTCACATTCTACCTTAGTACATATAATACTGCTATAACTGTGCACATATAACTTTATACACTGTATATATATATATATATATATATATATATATATATATATATATTATTATTATTAAGAACAACCAAAGATATCCGGCCGCACTCACCGCTGGGTTCAGGACTCGACGCTACTAAGTAGAGATGCCAGTGGATCTCGGCGGCAGATGATGAATGGCGCTCAGAGGCTATTACCGGCAAATCCGCACGGTGTGTGCTTCTTCCGGCTGGGGTTAACATGCTCAAGTGAGAATACCCCTTTAATGCTGGCATTGATAGATAGATATCCGAACACACAGTGCATCACAGCTTGCTAAATATTGGTTTGTAAAACAGCAAAATGGCCAGCGTGCCAATGTTGGACCCAAACCGTCACTGAAAGTGCCTACTTGGGGATATAAGCGTTAGTACTGGACCAGGGAGCAATGGAAATGGAAAATAAGGCAACTGGTTTTAAAGTTATGGCTGATTAGTGGGATCAACATTGTGTCAAACTGTATATGTTAAAGGAATACATATCATCGTGAAACATTATTGTTGGAATATCACTTTACATGAGTATTAGTGTTGAGCACAAATATTAAAAATGCTAATTTTTACCGCAAATATTGGCATTTCGCTAATATTTAGAATATAGTGATGTATATTCATAATGACAAATATTCATTTTTGAATATGTAAATTTATGCAAATATGCAAATATTTGCGAATATCGGCACTTTCAGTCAGAGGACACTGATCCCGACCTTCTTTTAGGTGAAATGCGCATGCGCACTCTGTGAATTTCATGCGAATTTTAGAATGGAAAAAACGAACATACCGAATATGCAAATTTCGCGAACATAGAATGAATATTCATCCATATATTAGCAAAATATTGCTAATTGGACTATGGCCCCTGACGCTCATCACTAATGAGTATTCCAATAAGATAGCTATGGCACATGGCAGTAAAAGATGTACAGCTGCTTTGATTATTCAGACCCCAGACATTAAACTAATTCAGCCCCCAGAGCAGGCCCCTAAAATAATCATATTCCAGAATCACATTACTAAATTAGACCATATATGAGATCCTTCTAGTTCAACCTAGTGATTAATGAGTGAGAGATGACACCACTGAGATCAAGTTAAGCATCCATTGTATTTGGCCCCTGGTGTATCTATAGTGTCCTGATCCCCATTCTTTGTAGCTATGTGCAGTAAAACCTTTCTGAAAAGACCACACAATATTTCACAAAAAAGTGGTCTTCTATGCAAATGGCCACTATGCATAATGTACAATGGACTAAAAATCTGTAGAGTTATCCTGTACACTGGAAAAAGGGGGTTAACAGTGTGTGCCTATATGTAGAAGCATGTATAATAGATATCTATGAAGGGGCCCACCAATAGATAAATTGATGGCTACTATGTTTACATACATAAAGGACTTATGTTGCACTGTATAGCATCAGGCACTTACATACAGTATGGCTGTCAACATGGTGGGCAAGTGGAAAAAAATTGGGTACTAGATATGAAAGAGGTAAAGGCCAAATTCTCCTGTATATTAAAGGATCTATATAATGGATGAAATCCAAGGGTCTGTGCTGTAAATGGCAGTGTGTAATCACTAGGCACCTATGTACAATATACAGGGACTGTGCATCATGGACTTACTGTATAAAGATAGACTGTAGACATAATGAAATTATCTATAAAGATGGATGTAAAAAAAAACACACAGGCAGGAAGATTGATGTATTTATGCACGTTTTTCTTTTACATTAATTATTAATTTACTTGGGATTTTTTGAATATATGTTTAAAACATTTTTTTTAAATATATGGTTAAAAAGTTTATTTTTTATTTTTTGCACCAAATAGTTACAATTCTGCGCCACTTTTGCCAAGCTATGTGCCAAAATTGCAAACCCGGAAAAAAACAGGTGGGGCAAGCTATATCTTAGAAAGTAAAAACTAAAATACGAAAATAATAATGGCCTGGTCTTTAAGGTCAAAATGGGCTTGTCCATAAGGGGTTAACATTTTTTATATGGGTGTGACCAAATAAAAGCTTTAAGACTTTGAGAATGAGTGCTGCAAAAAAGAAAAATTTACAATTAATAAAAAAAAAGGTCCTTAAGGGCAAAATTAAGTAATTAAGGGGTTAAACTGCTTTTAATAGTTATATACAGCGATATATTGTATGTCTAGGCTTTTAACATAACATTTAGTACAAAATAAAATAAAATAAAAATCATATAGGTTTTACACACCTCAGAGCTGGTGTGAATTTTACATGACATTTTTTTAAGTAAATTGTCTACACAACCTTTGAAAATGTATAGTAAATTCTCAAATACATTGACACGCCCACTTTAAACCAACATACACAGTTTTGAATATATATTGGGAATTTTTGCGCCAACATTTTGGCACCAAAATTAATTGTTTTACCATGATGAGCTTTCAATATCCCCCTCACTATTCCAAATCCTCCTTCCCTGCAGGCTTCGGTGCAGGACCTTGTCATGTGACCATGATGTCACTAAAGCTTCTGCACCAGACAATATGTTTTTATGAAAATTGAGGCAATTATGTGAGGTTCTTGCTGTCCTTTTGGACAAATCCCAGAAAACTGTGATAAGAAAATGAGCAGGAATTTTTTTTTCAATTAAAGGGGTATTCCAGGAAAAATGTCATCAGAGAGCACTTAGACAGAAAAGAACAGCTCAACTTCAGCAACTCATAAGTACTGAAAGGATTAAGATTATTTTAATAGAAGTAATTTACAAATCTGCTTAACTTTCTGGAGCCAGTTGATATATATAAAAAAAAAAAAAAAAAAAAAGTTTTTTCCTGGATAACCCCTTTAATTGCAATACTACTCAGGCTGCTGTGCCAATAATGTTGCATGGTACCCCCCCCCCCCTTTAAAACCCCTTAGGGACCAGGGGTTTTTCAGTTTTTACACTTTCATTTTTTCCTCCTTACCTTTAGAAAATGATAACTCTATCAAACTTGCCCCTAAAAATCCAAATGATGGCTTATTTTTTGCACCACCAATTCTACTTTGTAATGACATCAGTATTTTTACCCAAAAATCTACGAAAAACAGAAAAAAATCATTGTGCAACAAAATTGAAGAAAAAACACAATTTGGTAACTTTTGGGGGCTTCCGTTTCTGCACAGTACATTTTTCGGTGAAAATGACACCTTATCTTTATTCTATAGATCAATATGATTAAAATGATACCCTACTTATATATGGCTGACCCCTATAACTTTTTTTATTTTTTCACATACGGGGCGGTATAAGGGCTAATTTTTTTGTGCTGTGATCTGAAGTTTTTATCGGTACCATTTTTGTATTGATCGGACTTTTTGATCGTTTTTTATTCATTTTTCCATGAAATAAAAATGACCAAAAATACATTATTTTGGACTTTGGATTTTTTTGCGCGTACGCCATTAACCGTGCGGTTTAATTAACAATATATTTTTATAATTCGGACATTTCCACACATGGCGATACCACATATGTTTATTTTTACTTTTATTTATAATTTTTTTTTTTTTATGTGAAAAGGGGGGGTGATTCAAACTTTTATTAGGGAAGGGGTTAAATGATCTTTAACTTTTTTTTCACTTTTGTTTGCAATGTTATAGCGTCCATAGGGGGCTATAACACTGCACACACTGATCTTTTACATTGATCAGTGGTTTCTCATAAGAAACCATTGATCAATGATTCTGCCGCTTAACTGCTCATGCCTGGATCTCAGGCACTGAGTAGTCATTCGGCGATCGGACAACAGGAGGCAGGTAAGGGGACCCTCCTACTGTCCGACAGCTGTTCGGGATGCCGCGATTTCACCGCGGTGATCCCGAAGAGCTCCCTGAGCTAACCGGCATTGGTTTACTTTCACTTTTACTTTCACTTTAAAGGGTTATTAGTGTGCGGCACCGCAATTAGTGCAGCGCACTGTTAGTCACGGGTCCCAGCCGGGCTCAACCCACTATGACAGCATGTTATAGAAAGGGAAAGGACCCAGGATGTTCCAGTACGTCCTTGGTCCTTAATAATCAGCGCAGGTCACTCACCTGTAAGATTGTCTCTGACTGGCACTGTAAGGCAGCAGTTCTTACCGATCAATCACCATGAGGCATTTCCATCGGTTGCCTGTGTAAATGAAGGAAATGAATGTATTCAAAGTGACATGGTTACAATAATGTATTTAATAGTTTCTTCTATATTTCTGCACTGTTCTTTTCTACCCAGTAGAAATGAATGACCCCCATTATCCCCAACTATAATAGACCAATTTAGAGGCTAATTAAAAGGAGGTACCAAGCTTTACACTTCATTGTTTATGCCGGCTGCTTCATTCCTAAGAAGAAAAAGATCTTCGCGACAACTTCATTTTTCCTTTTTATGAAAACTACAGTATTGTTCAAGCATTTACTAAACCAACAAAGAAAAATGTGCAGTTTATGCATTTGGTGTTCTTTTATTATGCTGCAATTCTGTAGAAAAGTGCGTTGAATTGTAAAGATTCTTATCCACCATCTACTTTTTTTTTTCTCAATTATCTAACATGACTTTGGATCTAATGGCACTGACATCAATGCATGACATCTGCCTACAGTAAGAATGAAGAAGCAGTTGTCTTATTTTCTAGCATCTATTTCATTCTGAAGCAACATTTTTTTGACATTACCTGACATATAAAGGGAAATATTTGTGTTAGATACTTTTTATAAGCTGCACTTTTTAGTATCTAGCTCACAAAAGAGCATAAGGAAAAACCATATCCAAAATGTTCAGTACATTACACATGCTTAAATTTGGGTATAGCTAAGGGGGTGGGAAGTTGGTGGCCCTGTCAGTTTACAATTAACTGTTTAAAGGGGTACTCCACCCCTAGACATCTTATCCACTATCAAAAGATAGGGGATAAGATGTCTGATGGTGGGGGTCCCGCCGCTGGGGACCCCCGCCGTATAGCATGCAGCACCCACCTGTTTCTTGTCCGGAAGCGCTGGAGGGTCTGGGTCGCGACCACGGAACAGAAGTCCGTGATGTCATGACTCCGCCCCCATGTGACGTCACGCCCCGTCCCCTCAATGCAAGTCTATGGGAGGGGGCGTGACGGCCTGATTTACGTCCATTGTCCTTAAGGGGTTAAATAGCTTTATTTCAAATACAAGTGGGTAAAATGCAGATGCAATTCACAGAACAGAGTGACAGCCATTTCAAGTGATGCACTTCTTCATATTAGTGAAATAATGACAAACCATCAATGAAGGATATGTTGCATTTTTAGTTTCAATAGACAAAATATCTTTATTACATTAACAATATTTCAATGAAAAATGTTGCCAGAAACATAATTTGCCCTTTGCTAGTGTCATTTATCATGTATGTTATATGTATGTTGCTAGTTTGAAACACTGTTATGGCTAATATGTAATAAAATAAGTATAGGTATGTTAGTGAAAAGATTGTTCACTAGAAGATTGTTCATTCAGTACAATGGTTGTTTAACCTTCAACCTACCTCTATCTATTATGTGTAGGTATCTTCTAGTTGGCAGTGTTAGATTATATATAAGTCTGGCAGTGGCCAGAGAAGTCATACAGTCATGGAATCCAGAAAATCCCATTCCCTTTAAAGGTAACTTGGTAGTAATAGAAGATAAACTAAGAAACTCTGCACACTGAAAGTCCTTTGAAATTAGGGTTATCTTTAAAATGGTACTCCAGGATAATTTTTTTTTTTTTTTTTTTTACTACAGGTGCTGTAAACTTAGTGTAGTTTATAGTACAGTGTCTGTACTTGTGTCTGATGGCTGGTTTGGCATTCTTATGTGATTGTTGCTTTGGATGTTCATTTTTAGCAGCATACAAAATGTCTCAGCTTTTCCCAGGTTGTAGTGCAGCCCGAGACATTACATCATTTGTCAGGCGTTGAAAGGGAGCCTGTCTGTGTTTCAATGGGTGGATCAATTGCTGGGTGGGAAGGTGTTCATTCTCCACAGGGTTGCTGCTGCACTGAAATGGGTGGGGTGGCGGATGTGTGAGAGAGAGAAAAGTTACCTTACACTTACAAACAAGGTATCCTGGGACTTGTAGTTGGAGGAAGGTAACCCCAACAGTAGCATTATGGTGGACTCAGCACAGCCATTTAGGCCCAAGACAGGCACAATCCTTCTTAAGTATGTCCATTATTGTCTGGTAGGTAAATAATACAGTCACCTTATGGTGGATTACCCCTTTAATGATCCAAGAGTAAGACAATCCAAATACATTTAGTTTGATGTTTTAATATTTTAATCGCCCCATCTTGAGACTCTGTATAAAACATATAAAAATGACATAGGCCACATTACATAGTTATAGACAACTCTGTTTGTAAACAACATTCAGTCTATAGAGATTTTTCTTTAAATTAAATATCCTTCTCCAGAACCTACCGTTTTACAGTGTGCTACAAAGATTGAATAGAAGGTAAACTAACTTTCATATTGTTAAAAGTAAAAAAATATCTCAATAAAAAAAAACTCTTTGAAATAGATGATAAACTAACCTCTAAACAAATTTCACAGTGTAAATGTAAGCTAATGAAGAAGTCACAATGGGAATGATAACATAAAAAATACTATGTAGAATTATTGTTATGTTTTGACCTTTGCATGTAGTGCACTTATTCTCTTCATGGGTTTTGCTTCACATTCCATTCATAAAGAAGGACTTAATTTAGTTTAATGAATGGAATATCATTGAAAACAGTGAATTGGCTGTTCATTCATTGAGTAACAGAAGAAAAGTTCTCTTAAGTGCTCAGAAATGAATAAGCTATGCGAGTAAATTTGCTGACATGCTGTTAACTTGATTATGGGATTTGGATCTCATAAGTAGCTAGTTACTATGGTCTATGAAACAGATGTCTGCTCCTTGTGAGAATAGAGTATTATTAGAAAACAAAAGATACAATACAAAATATAAAATATAACACATTTTTGATATCATTGTAATTTCTAATTAAAATTAGATGGAATACTTGAGTGTTAACCACCTATTGTTTCACCAATAAAAACGTATCATTAAGAAATAGTGTATTTGTCAATTTAGAAAATCTAAATAATTAATTAATTAATTTAAATACTAATACATAATTCACAAAAGTGATTTGTGACAGTATTAGGAGTCAGTGTTAGGAGTCTATTAAACACCCTGGTCCTCACCTGGTACATCTAAAGATAAATTTGTGCTTCAATGCCTTCGGCATGAACCACTTCCAGATCAGACTCTTCATTTCCCATCCTGACCAAAACACATTTTCAGATTTTTTTTTAGTACAAACAGATTTGAAAGCTATAAAGCATCTATTCTTTATGTTAGTCAAATTATTTATGAACCATTATTTCTGTGATAAATTAGGCTGTGGAAGCCTGTGGTTTCTGTGATTGTGACATCGCACCATGCCCCCTCCATTCATGTATAGGGATAGTACACAGCCGTCACGCCTCCTCCCATAAACATGAATAGTGTTGGGCGCGAATATTCACATTTCAAATTTTATTGTGAATATATATATTAGCTACATATTTGAAATTACGAATATTCACTTTTTTTCCTCATATGCGCATATTCGCATATGCACATATTTGCATATTCCTTCTTTTAACTTGTGGGCCAATTAGAATTATGCAAATACACTTGTCAGAGGTTATCAACAACATCCATAGCAACCAATAGTAAAGTTGCCCACCCCCTCACTGTTTTCTTCCTTGAATACACGAATACGCAAATATGCGAATATGGGAATATAACGAAAATGCGAAATTTGCGAAATTCGTGAATTCGAATATGGCCAATGCCGCTCATCACTAGACATGAATGGAGGAAGCATGGTGGCTGTGATCGCTAGTCATCCGGCATGGAGCAGAGTTCGCTCCGTGCAGCGGTTGACTGGGGTGCCATGGCGGAACTTGCCGTACCCCCGAGATCAAACATGTTATCACCTATCCTTTGGCTAGGGGACATGTCAAGTAGTGGAGTACCCCTTTAAGAACAGCCATGCAGAGTCACTTGCAGAAATTTAAAGTCTACAGACAGTCAGCACTATAGTGAATATGAGAGCACAAAAAAGCAAACAGAATAGTAAATTCAAAGGCTACTAAAAAGAAAGTTCCGGAGGTCATAGCCACTTATACGAAAAGGCCAACAAAAAGATGTAGCTTACAACAAGACCACCTCCATAGAAAACCACTTTTCAAGGCAATTTTGGGGAGCTTTTCAAAAAGTAGAAGTGTAACTATAATTATATGTCATACTGCAAACATTCCAGGAATAACCGTTACAGCATTAGTTTCCAGCTGTTGCCTTCAAGCTGTGTAACTACTACAACTCTCAGCTTCCTGTGGCTGTCAGACAAGACTGGGAGTCTTACTTTCATAGGAGCTGGAGCACTTTGGAAAATAAATTTCTATCTGACATAAAGTAGATGTGTAAGGCTACAACAGAGTAAAGATTTCAGGTTGGCACCTTCATATACTGAGTAATTTATGCCCTTACAGTAGTTCTGCATTACATATTAATTTGTCCCAAAGATTCAGAAACAATCTTCCTACTTGCACTAAAAGTGTAGACAGCCAGGTGAATTCTTTTCTTCTTTGCTCTGTCAGATAAAATACTATTTATGTTGTGAAGATAAGAGAAGCATAATAATTTTCTCCTAGATGGAGTTTGGATTCCAATGTTCTTTTTTTCAGAATACTGAATCTCTTTGTACTTGTGAAAAAAGTCTGCATTTGTTTTATGGAACATTTGGAGTTGGCTATTTTTATTTATTGATAAAGCAGAACTGTCATCAGCAATTAAGTTGTGTTAATGTTAAAATAAGAAAATAAAATGTCTTCAAACGGAAAGTTGGAGAGCTCCAATATCCCATTTAGAGAAGATGCCGAATGTGTGAAAAGAGATATGAGGGAAAAGGAAGGCTTCCAACAGGATTTTTATTTAAAGGAAGTGACTCAGAGACATTTTGCTTCCCTTTTGCTCTGTAGCCTGTGTCTTAACCTGTGTGCATGATGCAGATAGCTTTTAAAAGCACCTTCCCAGGTTTTTGTTTCCAAAATATAATTACTCTATTTTTGGCAGATATCTTTGTGTTATACACTCTGCTGCATACATAGCAGATGTTATGGAGGAGCAGGAGAGTTCTTGAAGTTTAGACATAGTTTAAATTAAAAAAAAAAGGAAATGTTATTTCAGGTAATTAGACATTTATAATTGCTTTCTATAATATACAGTGGTCCCTCAAGTTACAATATTAATTGGTTCCAGGATGACCACTGTATGTTGAAATCATTGTATGTTGAGACGATAACTCTATGGAAATCTGGTAATTGGTTCTGAAGCCCCAAAATGGCATCTGAAAATAGAAAAAAGTGAGGATTAAACAAAATAAGTAGATAACTAATACAGATAAAGCAAATCCTTACATATAAAAGTAAGAAAGATCTGCTGGGAGCTGTAAATTACTGTCTACGTAGAGGACAGGGGCTTCTCCAGGGTCTTGTACAGTACATACAATGTCCTAAAAAAGTAAAATGGAGCCACCCTCACTTGGTGTCCAAAGGAGTAGTTAACCATGGCACAGGTTAAGAGTAGTACAAAACATGTATTACCTCCCTGTACTTTAGGGAGGTATTACATGTACACCAGACAGCCAGTCAGTGCATACACTTCAGGAATATAGGTGTTTTACCAGTGAATGTCCATTCTGATTGGTCAGCTCTTCCAGCCATTGATGTGTTTTACAGATCTGGACTTTCCGTAGAATTGTATGTTGAATCTGGTTTCAAGTTACGATTGTCCAGAAAAGACCATTGTATGTTGAAACTATTGAATGTTGAGGACATTATAAGTTGAGGGATCACTGTATTTATAATTACTTTTTATTGTTTAGATCAGTGATCTTAAACTATGACTCTCCAGATGTTGCAAAAATTAAACTCCCAGCATGCACGGACAGCCAACGGCTGTCCGAGCATGCTGGGAGTTGAAGTTTTGCAATATCTGGAGGGGACACAGTTTGAGACCACTGGTTCTGAAAACCCCATCATAACCCTAATCACTCTCATTATTTCCTTTTCAGTATGTTTTTTGGTGTGTGCTAGGTAACCAGAATATCTGGCAAAAACCCATGTGGAGTACTAATAACTTAACCGTCATGCTGTCCCAGCCATCAGGGGCTTATAAAGTTCAATGCAAAACATTATAACAGTATTTCAGGGCACAAAGTTGAGGAAAGAGCTGAATAAA
Source organism: Hyla sarda (assembly GCF_029499605.1). Taxonomy (NCBI): domain Eukaryota; kingdom Metazoa; phylum Chordata; class Amphibia; order Anura; family Hylidae; genus Hyla; species Hyla sarda. The sequence goes on from NC_079189.1 coordinate 353,324,964, forward strand.
AAAAGAGTGGAGAAAAAACTCTGAGAGGTGCACCATGCCATGAAAATACAATATGACAAAATAAAAAAATACAGTAGAAAAGTGGCAGCAACGGCGCTCACTTCTAAAACATAATTCATTATTTCAGTCCATTAAAATCCGCTGTATTCCGGCAGAGTAGAATGAAAAAGACACCGGAATACAGTGGATTTTAATGTACTGAAATAAAGAATTATGTTTTAGAGGTGAGTGCCGTTGATGTCACTTTTCTACTGTATATTTTGATTATAACAGTATTATTTGTTGATAATATTTACAAAATAGACTCAAGTCCCCAGCTGTAAAGTGTACCCGTCATATCCCACAACCTAACCATGTACATCTTACTTTTATGTCTCTATCACCTATATTATTAAAATACCTCTTTTTCATTAGCTCACAGTGTTAGAAATCCTCTCAGGAGAAGGAGGGCATCCTTCCCTTGTGCTGGTGGGAAGTGATTGGTGTTTCTGCTCATGAAGCCTTGTCCATGAGTCATCTCTTGTCCATGACTCATTGACAAGCTTGATGGTGCTGCAGGACTGTTTATATTCCCAGTAGGTATGGGGACCCCTAGTGGTGGGATTTTCAGGTGCTGTTTACTTTATTAAATATTCAGAAACATTTAAACAACATTACAAAAAATTTCTTTATTTTTTTTTTATCCGTAAGACAGTGCCTATTTAAGTTGTGTATGGTACTCTACATAAGCATTAAATACACACAATTTCAACATTGTTCTCCTGAGACAGAACAATAACTCTGGATTAGGCTTTCCAAAAGGCCACAAGATGTTACCTTAGATGCCTGATTGCCTCCTGACATTGTCATTACTAGAAAAGGTCAAAAATAAGGAAACTCAAAGATATACAGTGTGCATGGTCATAAACTTTACAATAGATTGCAAAAAAGTTAAGGGAATGTCCTACCATGGGCCATTAAGTTAAGGGCTAATCTTTTATTTATTGAATTGAACATTGAATATACTTCTGGTCAGCCTAGGGCAGACCTAGATGTTCAGGCAATCCACCGTTAATGCAGTAAATACCAGTACTGGGCTAATCCACTTTACTTTCTACAGTTTATTTAGGTATTCATTAGGTTTCTGTTAATGTGTTTGAGTGGTTTCATATTAGAAGTAGAAGTTCATGAAATACTTATAAAAATATGTTGGGCGAAGTTTATCAAAACTTGTACAAAGGAAACAAGATTGCTTGTTTCATTTTTTTAAAAAGGTCTCTGAAAAAGGAAATATTGAATGTGATTGCTTGCTTTGGGCAACTGCTCCACTGTTCCTCTGCACAAGTTTTTTTTTTAATAAATCTTCCCCATTGTGTCTGTTTTACTGCTGGCTGTAAATGTAAGTTCATTTCATAGACCTATGTGGTCTATAATAAGAAAATTACATTATTGTGCATGCATGAGGAAAATGAAAGAAGTCGTCTAATTAAGGCCATCTCTGTCAACAAGTCACATTAGAAGATAATGGAGAAAGATCCCAGTTCTGGGGACCTTCCTCCCATAGCAAGATGGAGGATAGATAAGAAAGAATATTACAGGGTGATACATTACCTGAATCAAAATAAATTTAGAAAGGCAGAATATAATAATACTTCTAGGTGAAATGTATGGATTGATGCTCCCAAAAAGGAAGGATCCATGCACATGGGAGATGCAATACACCCCTTTACCCCTATCTACATTTATTCATGTGATTTTATGTCCTCTGATGAAGCAATTCCCACAAGTGGCAGAAATAAGTCGGGACAATATTGAATGTTATGAAATGTATATGGAGAGGTTGTGGTTTTTTTTCTGTACAAACAGGGTATTGCATATATCATGGCTTGGTCTTAGTTTGGAGGGTAAAAGAAGATATAGCACTAGGGAGAGGTTGTAGGTAATGACCACCTGGTCCCTAGCAGTTACCGTGGTGACCCTATTTAAAAATATGAAGTACTTGACTCTTGGGGTTCTTATGTTGTTGAGCTATTACCTCCTCTCTCAACTACTTAGGGCATAAGAATTCTGAAAAAAAAAGAGAAAAAAAAATGCACACCACTAAAAGGGTAAGATACGCAAAAAAATGTTTTTTGCTCCCCGGGCAGAACTGTATGTGTTTTGGGACACTGCCGTTTATTTGTTTACAGTTGGTAGTATCTTTGATTTTTTGGTCCATCTGTTTTAAAATATTGGGGTGAAGAGGATGCAGGGGATTTCAGTCCAGTGGGTGGATATCAGGTTCTAGAGCAATACCATTGGCTAACTACAATCTGCAGCCAAAGTATTCCAGTGGATCAGTTCAAAAGATAGTGTATACAAAATCATAATTCACTTACTCCCACTAAGTGGGGAGTCCAATCAGGGTTACCAAACGTTTATAAATTTATCATGGGATCATGCTCTATGGGACATCTCTTCAAATCTACATATCTGGTGGACTTTCATGGACCACTCTTCCTTGGAGGGTGGAGCGGACTGTAGCTAGTGAAGTGGAATCAGCATTTTTGCAGCTGCCAGCAGATGAGTGATAAGGGATCGGCCACTCAAAAATGTTTTTTTTTAAATCAACAGGTGCCAGAAAGTTAAACAGATTTGTAAAATTATTTCTATTTAAAAATCTTAATCCTTCCAGTACTTATGAGCTGCTGTATGCACCAGAGGAAGTTTTTTTTTTTTTTTTTTCTGTCTGACCACAGTGCTCTCTGCTGAGACCTCTTTCCATTTTAGGAACTGTTCAGAGTAGGAGAAAATCCCCATGGCAAACCTATCCTGCTCTGAACAGTTCCTGACACAGACAGAGGTATCAGCAGAGAGCACTGTGGTCAGACAAAAAAAATTCTAAAAGAAATGAACTTCCTCTGTAGTATACAGCAGCTGATAAGTACTGGCAGGATTAAGATTTTTAAATAAAAGCAATGTACAAATCTGTTTAACTTTCATTACCAGTTGATTTAAAAGAAAATATGAGGTACATAGCTGCACACTTCAGCAGTTAGGGCATAGTGAGATAAGAAAGACAGTATCTTTGTTTAGTGTGGCTGCAATTTGTAAACTTATATTGCCCTATTTTCCAATCCAGCTGAACAATTGGAGTTGCCAGCCAGTGGCACACATCCTCCCAACCATGATCCACAGGATACAGGATTGATGTACAGGGCTCTATGCGGGGAGAAGGTTGGGACAGTGAGGAGGATTGCTGCTATCAGACTGTTTGGCTGGATTGGACAAAAAGAACAATATACACTGCTCATAAAAATAAAGGGAACACTAAGATAACACATCCTAGAACTGAATGAATGAACTAATGTATGAAATACTTTCCTCTTTACATAGTTGAATGTGCTGACAACAAAATCACACAAAAATTATCAATGGAAATCAAATTTATCAACCCAGGGATGTTTGGATATGGAGTCACACTCAAAATCAACCACACTACAGGCTGATCCAACTTTGATGTAAAGTCCTTAAAGTGTACCCGTCAGATCACTCAAAAAAAGCAAAACTGTTATATGTTGCTCAGTATCTCATCCTGATCATGTACATGTACTTTGTATGTGTCTGTGATCTACATTTCTCTCAGAATTAGCTTTATTTCTGAAATACCTTAATTTTATCTACCAGAAGCAGGGGGAGCCGGTACTCACTGTGATAGCCACTCCCCCTCCCTCTCCTCAATCCAGTGCTTCCCAACCAGGGTGCCTCCAGCTGTTGCAAAACTAAAACTCCCAGCATGCCTGCACAGCCAAATGATGTAGTTTTGCAACAGCTGGAGGTAGTCCCCCTTTATCACACACACACACAGGCTTCATATATTCTTACACATACACATTAGATAGACACACTGATATACACACATACACATATATCCACACACACCTACATGCAAGGACACTTACTTTTTCGTCTGCAATGCATGTTTCTGCTTCTCTCATTTATGTCTGCTGTGTGACAGACGGCAGCAGTCTTCCTGCCCCTCCCCCTCCCCTTCTCTTCACATGAGTCTCTGCAGTGTGTACAGCCCCTCCCCGCCTCCAAAACGTCCTGGAGTCCAGGACAAAGAAGTGTTCACAGAAGCACTGAATGCATTCCAGGAGGCAGAGGGGGCAGTTCTTTGACTGTCTTTTTCACTATGAAATACTGAAATTTTTCTAATGAAAGCTATTGCAAAACCTATTGTTTTTGCATGCTGTACAACATATCAAAAGTTTTTATATCTGACAGTGCCTATTTAACCCCTACAGGACCCATGACGTAACGGTACGTCCCGACACCCTGGGTCTTAAGGACCAGGGACGTACATTTACGTCATGGGCAGTTTTAGTCCCCGCCGTGTGCCGGGCGGGGATCGGAGCGGGATGCCTGCTGAAATCATTCAGCAGGCATCCCGTGCAAATGCTCAGGGGGGTCATCAGACCCCCCCATGTCGGCGATCGCGGCAAATCGCAAGTGAATTCACACTTGCGATTTGCGCGATTCCGGGTCATTACGGGTCTATAGTGACCCGGTGACCCGGAATGTAAGGGGGATCGCGGGTGTCTAAGACACCCACGATCCCCCTGAAGCGATAGGAGTGAGGTGGCAGGGTTGCCACCCCTCCTATCCCTGCTATTGGTGGTCTAGACGCGACCACCAATAGCAGATCGGGGGCGGGAGGGTTTACTTTCGTTTTCCCCGTCCTGCCCTCCCACAATAGGCGGGGCAGGACGGGGAAAGTGACGGGGACCGGCGCCGAAGATCCACTTACCGATCCGGGCGGGCGTCGGAGGCTGCAGGCGACGGAGATCGGCGGGCGGCGATGACGTGCGGCTGGATCCGACGGAAGCCGGTGAGTTGCCTAGCAACATCTGGAGGGTACAGTTTGAGACCATTATACAGTGGTCTCTAACTGTAGCCCTCCAGATGTTGCAAAACTACAACTCCCAGCATGCCCAGACAGCTGTTTGGGCATGCTGGAATATGTAGTTTAGCAACAGCTGGAGGGCTACAGTTTGAGACCACTATATAGTGGTCCCTAAACTGTAGCCCTCCAGATCTTGCAAAACTACAACTCCTAGCATGCTCAAACAACTGTTTGCTGTCAGGGAATGCTGGGAATTGTAGTTTTGCAACAGCTGGAGGTCCACAGTTTGGAGATCACTTTGCAGTGTTCTCTAAAACTGTAGCCCTCCAGATGTTGCAAAACTGCAAATCCCAGCATGTCCAAACAGCAATCAGCTGTCTCGGCATGCTGGGAGTTGTAGTTGCGTACCTCCAGCTATTGCATAACTACATCTACCAGCATGCCCTTCGGCGATCAGTATATGCTGGGAGTTGTAGTTTTGCAACAGCTGGAGGCACACTGGTTAGAAAATACTGAGTTAGGTAACAGAACCTAACTGAAGGTTTTCCAACCAGTGTGCCTCCAGCTGTTGCAAAAGTACAACTCCCAGCATGCAAGGTCTGTCAGTACATGCTGGAAGTTGTAGTTTTGAAACAGCTGGAGGTTTGCCCCCCCCCCCCCCATGTGAACGTACAGGGTACATTCACACGGGCAGGCTTACAGTAAGTTTCCTGCTTCAAGTTTGGGCTGCGGCAAATTATTCGCGCAGCTCAAACTTCTAGCGAGAAACTCACCGTAACCCGCCAGTGCGAATGTACCCTAAAAACACTACATTACACTAACACATAATAAAGAGTAAAACACAACATATACACCCCCTTACACTGTCCCCCCAATAAAAATGAAAACCGTATTGTATGGCAGTGTTTCCAAAACGGAGCCTCCAGCTGTTGCAAAACAACAACTCCCAGCATTTCCGGACAGCCACTGACTGTCCAGGCATGCTGGGAGTTTAGCAACAGCTGGAGGCACCCTGTTTGGGAATCACTGGCATAGAATACCCCTATGTCCACCCCTGTGCAATCCCTAATTTAATCCTCAAATGCGCATGGCGCTCTCACTTCGGAGCCCTGTCGTATTTCAAGGAAACAGTTTAGGGCCACATATGGGGTATCTCCGTACTCGGGAGAAATTGCACTACAAATTTTGGGGGGCTTTTTCTCCTTTTACCCCTTATGAAAAGGAAAAGTTGGGGCTACACCAGCTTGTTAGTGTAAAAAAATAAAAAAATTTACACTAACATGCCGGTGTTGTCCTTTACTTTTTATTTTCACAAGCGTTAAAAGGAAAAAAAGACCCCCAAAATTTGTAACGCAATTTCTCCTGAGTACAGAAATACCCCATATGTGGGCGTAAAATGCTCTGCGGGCGCATAACAAGGCTCAGGAGTGAGAGCGCACCATGTACATTTGAGGTCTAAATTGGTGATTTGCACAGGGGTGGCAGATTTTACAGCGGTTCTGACATAAACCCCCCCAAAAAAATACCCACATGTGACCCCATTTTGGAAACTACACCCCTCACGGAATGTAATAAGGTGTACAATCATCATTTACGCCCCACTGGTGTCTGACAGATTTTTGGAACAGTGGTCCGTGAAAATGAAAAATTTTATTTTTCATTTGCACAGCCCACTGTTCCAAAGATCTGTCAAATGCCAGTGGGGTGTAAATACTCACTGTACCCCTTATTAAATTCTGTAAGGGGTGTAGTTTCCAAAATAGGGTCACATGTGGGGGGTTCCACTGTTCTGGCACCACGGGGGGCTGTGTAAACGCACATGGACCCTGACTTCCATTCCAAACAATTTTTTTCCCAAAAGTTCAATGGCGCTCCTTCTCTTCTGAGCATTGTAGTGCGCCAGCAGAGCACTTGACGTCCACACATGGGGTATTTCCATACTCAGAAGAGATGGGGTTACAAATTTTGGGGGGTCTTTTCTGCTATTAACCCTTGCAAAAATGTGAAATTTGGGGGGAAACACACATTTTTGTGAAAATCTTTTTTTTTTTTTTTTACATATGCAAAAGTCGTGAAACCCCTGTGGGGTATTAAGGCTCACTTTATTCCTTGTTACGTTCCTCAAGGGGTCTAGTTTCCAAAATGGTATGGCATGTGTTTTTTTTTTGCTGTTCTGGCACCATAGGGGCTTCCTAAATGCAACATGCCCCCCAAAAACCATTTCAGAAAAACGTACTCTCCAAAATCCCCTTGTCGCTCCTTCGCTTCTGAGCCCTCTACTGCGCCCGCCGAACAATTTACATAGACGTATGAGGTATGTCCTTACTCGAGAGAAATTGGGCTACAAATATAAGTATACATTTTCTCCTTTTACCCCTTGTAAAAATAAAAAAATTGGGTCTACAAGAACATGCGAGTGTAAAAAATGAAGATTGTGAATTTTCTCCTTCACTTTGCTGCTATTCGTGTGAAACACCTAAAGGGTTAAAACGCTGACTGAATGTCATTTTGAATACTTTGGGGGGTGCAGTTTTTATAATGGGGTCATTTGTGGGGTATTTCTAATATGAAGACCCTTCAAATCCACTTCAAACCTGAACTGGTCCCTGAAAAATATTGAGTTTGAAAATTTTGTAAAAAATTGGAAAATTGCTGCTGAACTTTGAAGCCCTCTGGTGTCTTCCAAAAGTAAAAACTCGTCAATTTTATGATGCAAACATAAAGTAGACATATTGTATATGTGAATCAATTTTTTTTTTATTTGGAATATCCATTTTCCTTACAAGCAGAGAGCTTCAAAGTTAGAAAAATGCAAATTTTTCAAATTTTTCATCAAATTTTGGGATTTTTCACCAAGAAAGGATGCAAGTTACCATAAAATTCTACCACTATGTTAAAGTAGAATATGTCACGAAAAAACAATCTTGGAATCAGAATGATAAGTAAAAGCATTCCAGAGTTATTAATGTTTAAAGTGACAGTGGTCAGATGTGCAAAAAACGCTCTGGTCCTGAGGTGTAAAATGGCCTGGTCCTTAAGGGGTTAAAACAAGTCAAAATGAGGCTCAGTAGTGTGCGGCCTCCACCTGCCAGTATGACCTCCCTACAATGCCTGGGCATGCTCCTGGACAGTCTGTGGTGCAACGTGGCGTTGGTGGATGGAGCGAGACATGATGTCCCAGATGTGTTCAATCGGATTCAGGTCTGGGGAACAGGCGGGCCAATCCATAGCATCAATGCCTTCCTCTTGCAGGAACTGCTGACACACTCCAGCTACATGAGGTCTAGCATTGTCTTGTATTAGGAGGAACCCAGAGCCAACCGCACCAGCTTATGGTCTCACAAGGGGTCTGAGGATCTCATCTCAGTACCTAATGGCAGTCAGGCTACCTCTGAAAAGCACATGGAGGGCTGTGCGCCCCTCCCAAAGAAATGCCACCCCACACTATTACTGACCCACCCCCAAACCGGTCCTGCTGGAGGATGTTGCAGGCAGCAGGCAACATTCTCCACGGCATCTCTAGACTCTGTCACGTCAGTCACATGTGCTCAGTGTGAACCTGCTTTCATCTGTGGAGAGCACAGGGCGCCAGTGGAGAATTTGCCAATCTGGGTGTTCTCTGGCAAATGCCAAATGTCCTGCATGGTGTTGGGCTGTAAGCGCAACCCCCACCTGTGGATGTTGGGCCCTCATACCACCCTCATGGAGTCTGTTTATGACCGTTTGAGTGGACACATGCACATTTTTGGCCTGCTGGAGGTCATTTTGCAGGGCTCTGGCAGTGCTCCTCCTGCTCCTCCTTGCACAAAGGTGGAGGTAGCAGTCCTGCTGCTGGGTTGCTGCCCTCCTACAGTCTCCTCTACGTCTCCTGATGTACTGGCCTGTCTTCTGGTAGCACCTCCATGCTCTTGACACTATGCTGACAGACACAGCAAACCTTCTTGCCACAGCTCGCATTGATCTGCCATCATAGATGAGCTACACTACCTGAGCCACTTGTGTGGGTTGTAGACTCCGTCTCATGCTACCTCTAGAGTGAAAGTACCGCCAGCATTCAAAAGTTACCAAAACATCAGCCAGGAAGCATAGGGACTGAGAAGTGGTCTGTTGTCGCCACCTGCAGAACCACTCTTTATTGGGGGTGTCTTGCTTATTGCCTATCATTTCTACATGTTGTATGTTCCATTTGTACAACAGCATGTGAAATTGATTGTCAATCAGTGTTGCTTCCTAAATGGACAGTGTGATTTCACAGAAGTGTGATTGACTTGGAGTTACATTGTGTTGTTTAAGTGTTCCCTTTAATTTTTTGAGCAGTGTACGTTTACAATGTGTGGCCTCACTAAACAAAAGTACCATCAGTCCCATCTTCTTGTGCACTTATTGCTGAGGTGTGCAGCTCTATACCTCCTATGGAGGTGGCAGCTTCACTTTAAGGTTTAAAAAAATAAATTACCAATTACTTCTTAGTAAATCAGCAGTTTTATAATTTATGCACTTTGTGCTTTTCTACATAAACATACAGCTTTATCTCATAGATTGTTTTTACATTTACTAGTTGGTGTCTATAAACAGGTATGTATAAGTTATCTATAGGAATCCAGTATGAACGTCATAGTTGATGTTTATCACACAATATTATAAAACTGGCTGTACTGTGTCTAGGTGTAAATGAAAACAATCAATAATGCTTAACATTTATTAATAATAGATAAGAATAAATGAGAAAAAAACAATGCTTACAACAGTAAACCAACTCTGTAGGGACTGATAAACTACAAATATAACACAGAAGATTAGTAAACCATTTTTATGAAAGGTATTAAAGAACAAACAATGTAGAAAGACAAAATGTCAATGGTTTCTTGACTAAGTGTTTGTTTTAAGAACAAAATGCCAACATACTAAATTAATAACTAAGAGTTCCAGCATTCTGTATTTAGAAAATAATATTTTTGCATTGCAACTGGATATAACCATACGTTTATTTGTGGAGTATTAAAGAGAACAATGTAAGGGGGGATTCACATTATGCTTAAGCTATAAATCAAAAGAATACATCGGAATACTATAAAAAAAGAAAAGTATAGTAACATATTCCGGGGCATGCCTACAATTTGGCCATAAACCAATCATAGTCAATTGTGACTATCTTTCACCTTTTTTATGCTGGTATACATTTTATTTACGAGATAGAACTGAGCTCTGTTCTGTTTTTCTGTCCCTCAAATAAAACATATACCTTTTCCACATAACAAGTCCTTGCTTTGCCATGTTGTCCCTGACATAAGCCATGCTCTATGATAAGAGTTTGTCCAAACAGAAATGTTTTTTTCAAAAACAAAAAAAATTTCAACCCTGTGGAAATTGTGTTTTAGGAAAGGATGGGACAAGCCAAGAACACTTTGAAAAGTAAAAGTTTCCAACTGTAATGGCCCACTAAAACCCTATACAAACTAATATAACTGTAAATTATAGAGCCTATTGTATGAAAGTTGAGTAAACCTTCTAATGTAAATTGTATCAGCGCATGTAGAAATGTACTGTAGAACACAGACATATTTGGTGACTTCTTAGAGTTTTTCTATTGTAAAAACACATGTCCCATAGGTATCTAAACTAAATTACAGAATAACATGATACCCTGCAGACCTTTATACAGTAAAGGAAATGTAAATTGTTACAAATGGCAATGCACAAATGTCAAGAACAGAAGCTCTGACTTGGGCAAAGCTGGAGATTTGCCTTATATAGCCTTTACAGTTCAGCCAGAATCTATACAATGGGATGTTGACATAAAACCCATCAGTACTTACTGAAAGAGGATAGGAAATGTGAAGGAAAGGAAAGACCTGGGGTGAAAATGGCCAATTTACCAATGTATTATGTGATGCCATTATTTATTGAACAAAAACAGATATTATTCATTTATAGTTACTTCATTTTAACCAAACAACTTTGTGACAGTACTAAGGCCATCTTGACTATGGCCATGAGAACACACATTTTAGAAAATAATGAATATGTAGAAAATTTCTCTGGATATTACCAATCTTCTGAAGAACTTTACCACATTGTGATAACAACCTGTGCCTGATGACATGTAGCACTATATTTTCAGAAGCATTAGCACAAAATCTAGTGTAATTTTCTCTTGCTGTTAATAGTTTTGAAATACTAGGGGATAAGAAAAGGTAACATCTCTTACAGATGAATGTGGAAACTATTTGGATAATATGTATGGAGAGCATCTAATTTTATCATAGTAGTTGGGTTTTCAATAGATTTGTATCCATGTGTTTAGTGTGCCTAGGTTTTACTCTGTTGAACATGTGAATAGTCACAGTCAAGGCCATTTTTTCTTGCTCCTGAATCCTCAGTCCTCCATTTATATATGAAGTCATAATAGATGGACTAGTTGTTAAGATAAACAGTGGTTCATTATTCACTAAAATGTAAAACCACTAAGTCAGTGCCAGAATGAGATTATTTGGGTATGTGGAGATATCAGGCTACGATGATGTGTGGTAGTAGGTGTGTGGTAGATGTCCTGGTCAGTGGGATCCTGTGGAGGGGGCTGCAGCTCTGGAATATTTTAGTTCAGCAACTGGAATTTCTTTAGGTCTGACCTCATGTGCTGAGGAACAGGTCCACAGCAGAGGTCTAAAGATGACCCCCACGCTCTTGTCCTCCTCACACTTCTCTGACTAAATATGCCTTGTCTAGCAGACTTGGGGGAGGGCAGAGCTAGAAGTAAGCATCTGATCCCCTTAGCATTCTCCAGCACAAACAGGTCAACCATTAAGGGTATAGCAGCATGAAAGTGCATAGACAATGTGATACAATACATTCAATGATGCATTTAGCAGACATGCTATGTGCCATCCACCTGATGGGACAGGAAGACAGGGGTGTTCCGCACCAGGACACCACAGTTACACTTGATGAAATTATTCTCAAGGCCAAATTCTATCTATACAGAACATGCACACATCTGCTTTAAATTACATTTTAATCTTTATATTATCGCCACAAAGAGTATATATTGGTTATTGATTGGCTCAGAATTCAGCTCTAAACGGAGTGGTCTTCTGGCCAATGATTGGTTGAGCAGTCTTACCTGCTCCGATGGCCCCTAACAAGAAGGAAGAAATGGAGAGGACATCAGGCCAAGCACCATCTGAATGGCAATGGAGATTGAGTCATTTGGACTTATCTGTTTATATTTATCAGAACTCGGACCCATCTGGTTGCCAGTCGAACTCCAGACTGTAATGCTGGTTTTCTGTAACTGGAAATTAGGTTATGTTTTCAACACCTAATTAGATTCCAGTGATTTGGAATCACTGGAAATTGATCATAATATTTAGTACTATATACATATCAGAAAAGTCCCCTACAGATAACTAAGGTATAGAGCAAATCACATCAACATATAAAACCAATTTCTTCCTAGTGAGAAAAAAAAAATTTCTGTAAAAATATTTTTTTTTTAAATTGGGACAATCTGATTTTTCTGACAAAACATTTCAACTGTATCATACCCCCCCTTCCCTCCTTCCCCTGTTGTAAAGCTACAAATAGCCTTATATACTATATGAAACATATAAGCAATTGGTAAAATACTTTTGAAAAATGTAGCTTCTCTCAAATATGAGGCTGTAATAAATGTGGCCGCTGTTGTATAACATATCATCACTTACCGTAAATAATTATCATTTATTCTCAATTTTATTTCATTCATGTTCCTTCTAATACAGTTATATTAAGAGAGTATGCAAAATCCAGGTATCGCAGAATATTTAGGCTTCAAGGCAGCATGAAATTGTTTTCTAAGCATCTGAACAAGCACAGCAGAGGATTTACAGTAATCTCGTTCTTTTCTTAGTCTTTTTTTTCTGTGCTTGACTCACAATATAAATTACCGTGTATTTTCTGCAGAGTGCAAATTTGAAAACCATTAGAAAATGTAGAAATGTGTGTACTTTCTTATACAAGAAGCCAGAAATATACCCTTTAGTGCAAAATATTTAGTGTACTGGGAACAGGGCGAGATTTGTAGCTTTTTGTTACTATAGCCAGCTGTTTGTCTAACTCTGAATTGATCATTTTGCTTGAAATTGGCAGAACTTTGTGAGTAAAGGGTAATTTTCCATTGATTTATTTTAATCTGTTTTCAGGTAAAATGTCTATTTTACTATTCAAAAATGCTTACATATTACAATTTATAACAAATTAGAGTTAAACAACATGAAGCTGTGGTAAAGGGTGACATCATGTTGTGCCATCCGGTTTAATAGATGAGAAAAATCATTTGAACTTTGACATTTGAAGATGTACAGATATCTGTACATTATAGGTCACTGTTTTCTACAAGTGTTTTCAAAATATCAATAACAATTTTTAAATCGAAAAATATATGGACATTCATTTCAAGCAATTAGTATGAGGTTCGATGAAGGAAGAAATGTTTAACAGCTCTTTACATTTCTTTGCATATCATGACCGAGAAAACATTTTTTTTTCAACCTTTCTGAATTCCAAAAATGACATGTTCTAATTTATTAGAACCAGGACTTAATAGGAAACAAGAAGATAAGCAATAGGTGAGATTCACTTGAATTAAAATTTAGAACTGCCAGATGTAAATGTGCAAATGTCAAAGTATCCTGAGGCTGTAGTGGAGTTATATTGTCATTGTTGCAAGTGGTAACATTAAAAAGAATATTTACACGGCGAGTGAAATGTAATGTTTTTTAACCCCTTAAGGACTCAGCCCATTTTGGCCTTAAGGACTCAGACAATTTAATTTTTACGTTTTCATTTTTTCCTCCTCGCCTTCTAAAAATCATAACTCTTTTATATTTTCATCCACAGACTAGTATGAGGGCTTGTTTTTTGCGCGACCAGTTGTCCTTTGTAATGACATCACTCATTATATCATAAAATGTATGGCGCAACCAAAAAACACTATTTTTGTGGGGAAATTAAAACAAAAAACGCAATTTTGCTAATTTTGGAAGGTTTTGTTTTCACGCCGTACAATTTCTGGTAAAAATGACGTGTGTTCTTTATTCTGAGGGTCAATACGATTAAAATGATACCCATTATTATATACTTTTATATTATTGTTGCGCTTAAAAAAAATCACAAACTTTTTAACCAAATTAGTACGTTTATAATCCCTTTATTTTGATGACCTATAACTTTTTTATTTTTCCGTATAAGCGGCGGTATGGGGGCTCATTTTTTGCGCCATGATCTGTACTTTTTTTTGATACCACATTTGTATATAAAAAACTTTTAATACATTTTTTATAATTTTTTTTTTAATAAAATGTATTAAAAAAGTAGGAATTTTGGACTTTTTAAATTTTTTTTCGTTCACGCCGTTCACCGTACGGGATCATTAACATTTTATTTTAATAGTTCGGACATTTACGCACGCGGGGATACCAAATATGTCTATAAAAAATGTTTTTTACGCTTTTTGGGGGTAAAATAGGAAAAAACGGACGTTTTACTTTTTTATTGGGGGAGGGGATTTTTCACTTTTTTTTTACTTTTACTTTTACATTTTTTTACATTTTTTTTTACACTTGAATAGTCCCCATAGGGGACTATTCATAGCAATACCATGATTGCTAATACTGATCTGTTCTATGTATAGGACATAGAACAGATCAGTATTATCGGTCATCTCCTGCTCTGGTCTGCTCGATCACAGACCAGAGCAGGAGACGCCGGGAGCCGGACGGAGGCAGGAGAGGAGACCTCCGTGCGGCGTTATGAATGATCGGATCCCCGCAGCAGCGCTGCGGGCGATCCGATCGTTCATTTTAATCGCGAACTCCCGCAGATGCCGGGATCTGTATTGATCCCGGCACCTGAGGGGTTAATGGCGGACGCCCGCGAGATCGCGGGCGTCGGCCATTGCCGGCGGGTCCCTGGCTGCGATCAGCAGCCGGGATCAGCCGCGCATGACACGGGCATCGCTCCGATGCCCGCGGTTATGCTTAGGACGTAAATGTACGTCCTGGTGCGTTAAGTACCACCTCACCAGGACGTACATTTACGTCCTGCGTCCTTAAGGGGTTAAAGAAACGTCATCACAATGGTATGACATTATAAAAAAGTGGATCTAAAAGTTGAGCAAGGCTATGTTCACAAATAACATCTGCACATAAATTGACCTGTGGTGCAGATTTAATTTACACCATGTCAATATAGGTTTCAGAAATGCCAATGGATTTTCTTTCAGTTGACTACAACGAGGTCAAAATCACAAAAAAAAATCTGCAGTTAAAGGTTTTCTGTAGACAAACACTGCTGACACTGGAAATGTGCATTGAGGTGTCCAATCAGTTATCTGGTAGATCATCACTAAAATATGGGTAGGTGCTTTTTTGGTTCTGCATTTTCCTTGGCTTTAACTGTGTACACACTACCTACTACTACTAATCTTGATATTACAATTCAGAGAATGACAAGTCGCAAGGTTATGCAAATTAAGTAGGTAGCAAGGTATTTTTAAATTTTCAAATACCTAGCTTTAAAAAGTGGGAGGGGATTCAGTGGGATAAAAGCAAGATTAATAGCTATTTTTTCAGCCACACGAAACCTCATAAATCAGATAAAGTCAGAACACTATGATTGTGTGATGCCTCCTATTCATTGATGTGCAACTTAGCGCAACTTGTCACAAACTGAGAGGGGCAGAATCCTTGAACTAAGAGACATGTTTATGTCTCCAGCAGTTCGCTATGCCAGTATCTTGAGATATCAGCACCATTTAGCTCTGTATATGTGTTGGGAGAGGAATGACACACTGAAAGTCACCAAAAAGTGCTTGCACAGATCATCAGATTAGAAAAATGTGATTCCTTCTTAACTGCAAATGAAATTGGACATCACATACTAAACCTAGGGCATCTAGCAGTGTCTACACATACTTGCATGACATTGGGCTATGAGCCAGACATCCAGCTACCGGTGTTCCATTGACCTCACAACATCGCTCACAAAGGCTATCGTGCTATGTCTAGTTATAATCTCAGTCAAGTGTAAACACTTAAAATCAATGCATTAATAAATAAATAAAATATCCTGTTTTGCACTAACAACAGAATGCATGTCTAATTTGGCATGATATATGGTGCCATTTGCCAAGTAGTGGAATTACTTCTAATTCTTTGCTGCTTGTTTATAGTCCAATCACACACAGAGACTCAGAAGAACTTTAGTTGCCATATTTTAGTCACTTATTTGAATATTATCCATCTGTATTTTGACAAAGAAGACAATATGATATCAAGCATAGTTTGTGAATCTACTATTGCCTGACACTGCTGAACTTCTATAGATGTGGTTAGAGAAAACCATATATTGATGGTTGAGAAAGTCTCATACTATACTAAAACCCTGGTCTACACAAAAAATTTTCACTTTTAAAATAGCTTTAAAGGAAAAAGCCGGATCACCCACTCTAAACCCAGTGCACAGAGGGGTCAATTACTAAGTTTCGTCCACTGGTTACGGAGATATGGGGTTGAAAAAATCCATTGCTCAATCCAGGGAATTGCACACTGGAGGCAGGCTCTGTCGGTCAGCTGATAGTACCTCCTCGCAATTTGCATATTCATTATCTTCGACTCCACATCCTAGTGACGTGGAGTTGCAGGTCACGTGAACGCTGTGTTCTATCGGCAGAGCACATGTTCTGGAATATTACGTCCAGTTCTCACGTCCTGATGACTTCCAGGTGTAGCGACAATTGGCGCATGCATACTGCCACCCTGCAGAGCGCTAGCAGCAGGGAAAACTTTCACGTCATCAGGATGTGAGAGCTGGACATAATCGTTCAGCGCATGCGCTCTGCCGACAGAGCGCAGCACTCACGTAACCTAGGAAGTGGAGTCTAAGATAATAAATATGCATATTGTGAGGGATCCAGAGTCGTGCTGGGAGCTTCACAATATGGGTGAGCGTACATAGGATTATAGGTCGCTGGTCAGCACTATGGCAGCAAAATATAGGCATTAAGGAAATGATACAGAGTAACATGAGATTATTGGCAAATAGTTAAGGGATGGGATATTACCCACGGGTTATATGTTAATGCCTATAGTAATACCTTTCATTATATTTTTAAAAGATGATTAATAAACATTTGCAATTTTTTATAAATATTGGAGTTTGTAGCTCTATTTTCTTATTTGGTGTAAATGTATAAATATAGTGCCCTCCATAGTGCAGGAGGAATTTGTATAAGTCTAGACCTGCTATAATGCGATTTATATACAAGGTACAGGTTTAATGGGACTATTATTGAAATATTGTGAGGGAGGTATTATGAGCTGACCGACAGGCAATTCAACTTCTCAAGCCCATATCTCTGTAACCAGTGGATGAAATTTAGTAAATGACCCCTCTGTGCACTCCTGGTCACCCACTCTATAACCCATTGTTCTGGGTTTAAGGTGGGTGATCAGGCTGAAAGTTTCCCTTTAACTTTAGTTAATTTCTGTAGCCTTACATTATTAATTTGTCTATTCTGCCCAGTGTATAGTAAAAGAGCAATAGAGAGGAAGATGAAAAAGAAAGGTTTGGTATTTTGTCAATAGGAAAAATGTATTGCTATCAGTGATCTTGCAAATATGATAATTTTTTTATTGTTAAAAGAAACAAAAGAAATTGTCTTAAATTGTGTTAAATCGGCTTTTCGAGAATAATAAAAAAAAATACAGGTTTCCTTATCAGGCAGGATATCATTATCATTTGTTAGTTATTAAAAGGTATCATATTGGTAGGATTACTAATTTGTCACTCACTTAGAAGAAGCTAAGAAACATGGAAGGCCAAAGAGAGTCTCCAAACACTGCTTTGAAATGTAAAATGTGACCCCCTTCTGTATAGTTTATTATTTCAGTCCTAATCCTGGAACAATACTGATTGAGATATTATAACACTAGTGTAAAATTTACCATAATATATATATATATATATATATATATATATATATATCAGCATATTAAAAAAATTATGATTTCTTGTCCCTCTATAATTATTATTAGTGTTGGGCACGAATATTCGTAATGCTAATTTTTGTCGCAAATATCAGCACTTTGCTGTTTCGCTAATGTTTAAATTATAGTGCTATATATTAGTAATGACGAATATCCCTGTTTTTTTTTTGCATGTAAATTTCTATGCAAAATTTCCATGCGAATAGGGGTCTATGACATGGGTCATGTTTCTGTTTTTTGTTTTTTTTTCACATACAAATTTTTATGTGAATCTTCGGCAAATTTTCCATGCAAATTTTCCCATGAAAAAAAGTGAATAAACATAGCGAATATGTGAATTTCGCAAACAAAGGACGAATAATCATGAATATTTTCGCAAAATATCGCAAATTGAAATATGGCCCCTGCTGCTCATCACTAATTATTATATGTCCTTTCAATTTTTGCATTGATGTGGCCTTGACCATCACTAAAAATGTATAAAGTTTTAGGAACTCTGGAGACAAAAGGTTGAGGACTTTTTTTTTAGATCGTTGTAAAGTAATTCAGTGACAAAGGTTAAGACTTAATGTTGTTATTAAAAACATAACAAATAATTTAAAAAAACAGACAAGAATGTGATTGATATATATATATATATATATATATATATATATATATACACACACAAATATAGACATTAGTGAAAGACAAAATACAGTGTAAAGTTTAGGGAGTGCATATTATAGAAAAATAGGACAACTACTCAGTTGGATCTGTAGACGCTATATGGGTACATTTAAAAATATAAAAATATCTGAGACATATAAGACAGTTTTGAATATAAAAGTAATCCATGGATCAAATGGGATCAAATGGTTTAAAGTAGAACAAAGTATGTACTGTGTAACATGAAGTTTGATAGTTCTGTGAAGTCTTATATCTATATTTGTACATCACCTCTGGGTTAAAGGTCTTTACTTGAAAGACCCATATTACAACGCTGGAAATTATTGCTGTATGAAATATAATTATTCCTTTAATCCCAAATTCCTATTTTGTATGTTTGTTGCTATGTTGTCTAATGAACTATAAAAATCATTGGGATTTCTGAACATGAAGCTTCTCACTTTTTTTTTCTTACACTAGCTTTTTAAGTTAGATTTGAAGTATGTTAAATATGACTATGTTACCTGATCCTGAGTCCTATTCAAATGGGGTAAGCTGCAGTACCAGGTACATCTTCCTATAAAAACCGGTCACTGTGCTAGTGTAAAGAAAAAAAGAGCACAATGCACATAGGAGGTCCATGACACCATAATTGTGCTGATTGGGGGGGGGGTCATTGCATTGTTCTGATTGGTGGACCTATAAACATTTATGATCTATCCTATGGGTAAGCCCTCAAAAAAACTAATTTGTTGCAAATGTTGACCTTGGTGGGATTTGCACCCAGGACCCCAGTACTGTAAGGCAACAGTGCTAACCACTAAGCCACAATGTTTTTTTTTTTTTTTTTGTGTGCAAAAATTAGCATATAAAAGATAGGACCAAAAGTCATGCAAAAAACATCTGAAAGCAAAATTTAGAGCCGAAGATACCCCAAAATTGGGCAAAAGCATAATAAATTATCTAAAGTGAGGATGGCCATAACAAAATGGCACACATTTGGCCTCATTTACTAAGCTGTAACCGACCAGTTTTTTGGGGTCATTTTGGCGCAGAGTGTCTGCGACATGTCTGCACCAGTGTGCGCCAGTGTGCCTGGAAAATCCGACAAACCCGACATTGCAAAAAAGGGTTGTAGTCTGTCACAAAAGGAGCATGGCCAGTCCGAAAGGGGCGTGGTTTCACAACCCGACCGATTTACTATTGAATTCACAGAAAATCCTGTGGCTAAATGGCTGGAAATATCCATCTAGAAAAAGCTGGTCAGAAAATGTTCCCAACTCTTCCCAATAGTAAATAGAGAGGAATCCTGCAAGTCTGAAACAACATTTCCCACTAGTAAAAACCTGACACTCTTAGTAAATGAGGCCCTTTATGGGGAAATAAAGGTGCAAGATCATTGATAAATCCATCCCATGCTATGGGTTCTACAGGTAACGTAATGTAATAAAGTTTTATTTGATAAGTAGATATAGCATTCAGCTTTGGTTTACTGTATAGTTGTGCTCCCCGTTTAGTTTTATCTAAAGAAAGCATTAAACAAATGCTATTCCATTTATGTGACAGTGAAAAATATCTTTACAATCCAGCTGTGTGCTTTAGCAATATGTGCAGCGGAGCTTTACTTAGTTCATTTAAAACTGTGTTTAAAATGTAATCTGCACAATTGAGTTTGCTCACCAATAAGTGGCAGCCGTGAACTGCAATGTATCACACTGCTCCTGTTCGCTTCTGGAATTATGATGTAATGTGATCTATTTCCATGTTTGAGTGATGGCATAGCAGGATAATTACTTTTTTGTAGCAGTGAATTGTATTTGCTTCTGCTATTAGACAAAATGAGGCTGCCAGAAAAAACAGAAGACCTATAGCCACTGCGCTAAGTAATAAAAATCTGCATTTACTCTCAATTCTTGTAGAGATAAGCAACATTTGCTATGATGCTCAGGAATGGCATATATAAGTTTTGTCCTAGTTTTTAAAGAAGTACTCCATACCATCACTAGTTGTGCAGAACCATTTTTTTTATTCCAGCACAGCTGCATCCATACACTTTATAACATGGTCATGTGTACACAGTCTGACATGCTTAATGTAAGTGACAGGATGTCAGATCAGGGTCAGCTGACTACCTGTGAACTACAGGATGGCATTACCACATACCAGATCCCCTCCTTCTAGTTCTCAGAACCCTTCCCTTCCAGATCTGCTGCTAATTCCATGGGATCAGAATATATAGTCGCTATACACCTCTACTGAGGCTGAATTTACCAATTGTGTTTTTGCAGCATTTTTTTTCATTTTTTTTTTCTGTTTTTGACATTATTTCCCCAACATTGTGGCAACAATTGTGATATTTTGTGCAAATTATGGTAAAAATGTGTGATCTTAAACATGATTTGGGAAAATTGCAGCAGAAACAAACAAAATGCAATAAAAAGTTATTGTGATCATAGCTCAAGTAACTTTCTCCTAATGTCTATATTTAAAAAAAACCACTTTAAATAAAATAAATAAAAACATCCAAACTGCCTAATGTGAACTAAAATAAGGGTGCATTCACACCACGTTTTTGCAATACAGTTCCCGTATCAGGTTTTTGACACTGTATCAAAATGTGTGTACAAATTTAAATTTGTATACAGTTAAAAACCATATACGGTTTAAAAACTGATGTCCGGTGGCACCAGTTGATTTTAAAAAAAAAGTTTTCTACCTGAGTACCCATTTAATCATGATATTATTCTAATCTTACTGACCAGGATCTGCCAAATCGAATTGACAGTTTCTAAACATATCCTGTGCAACATCACAGTATGGCCATGGATTTCAGCTTTTGCTATACTTTTTTTTTTTTGGCTAGTTTGAAATTATTTTTTTTTTGTCAATAAATGATATTAATATGTGTTAAAAATAAAAGTTTCTTTTGCAAACTGTTGCCTAATCTCTTCTGAATGGTAGAATGTGCCTGAAATAGTCAGCAATAAACTTCTGTTAACATGCCTTCATCACTGTTTCATCAGGTGATGGCAAGAGATTTTTTTTCTTTTTACAGTTGCCTTTGCTGACCTACTTTTTCAAGTTTCTGTAACTTTATTAACCTTGGGTTTTCCCTATCTATGATAATATGATCCACATTGTTTTAAGGGAGGTAAAAATGTGATCAATTCATTTTTGTTTCTGTGCCAGCAGATACTGGCAACATTAGCAGGTGCATTTTTCGCTACACCAGCTTCTGGCGAGGTAAGTGCCAAGAGACAACTAAAGAGCAGCAAACTGGCTTCATGCGCATTTTATTAATCAACTCTTATATACATAACCAAATAACATCGAGGCAAAGTTTAAGTTGTGATTGAATAAAACTAAACATCTAAGCAGCAGCATAAAAGAACATGAAAATGAGTCCTGTCCTTGTACTATCCGTGCTGTATTATATTTGTGGAGTTTAATTTCCAATGCTATCACAATAAATTATCTGTTTCCCCATTTCATGTAGTAAAAATTCCTGTAACAATGCTTTTTTTTTTTTTTTAACTAAACAATCCATGAGGTTTTGTTTTAAGAAAGGCAATAAGGAGATGCAGCAAACCTAGTATAAAACTTCTGAACTTAACTGTTTACCTGACTAAGTCTGGGTTTATTCATTATACTATAAGGCCATGTTCACGCAGTGTAAGATGAGCCAAAAATACAGCTATAAAATTGAGTAGTAGAAGTAGGTGAAGTTAAAGTTGTACTTTCACAGATTTGCAAGCTTCTTCTCATGAGCAGAGCTGAACAATTTAGGATTTTTTATATATGCAAATGAGCTGCAAGTACAAGATGGTCTACTCTAGGCCAGAAATGCATTTTTCTTGTGGAGTAAATAAACCCTTGTGTCTAAACAAATTTTTGATTGAAGACTAGGACTCTTCTATGCTTCTATGTCTTCTACATTGGGACTAGTGCCATTTAAGATCCATTTTGTTTGCCATTATGCTTCCTTTTTTTTTTCTGATTTACCAACCCAACTAGGATTTTCCATACTTGGGAGCATCGAGGCTTCAGTAATGTAAATTGTAATAAATTAACACAGTAACATAGTTTATGAGGTTGAAAAAAGACAACAGTCCATCGAGTTCAACCTAGAACCCTACTGTGTTGATCCAGAGAAAGGCAAAAAAACACAAAAAAAAACAAAAAAAAACATGAGGCTGATGCCTTCCCGACTCCAATATGGCAATCAGAATAAATCCCTGTATCAAAGTTCTATCCCAATAAATCTAGTATACATAACTTGTGATATATATATATATATATATATATATATATATATTTTTTTTTTTTTTTTTTTAAATACTTGCTCTTAAAGCTAAACTATCTGGTGATTGCATTACTGCCCTAACACTGTAACACCAACTGTTACTGCCTTCACAAGGGGTGCATGCCCTTTTCTCCTTTATTTTTTTTTTTAGCTGTCAATGGCAGAAATCTCCTCTCCTGTACACTGAGTGGCAAAGCATAAACTATATTCTCGTCACTCACTAAACATTAACTGGGCTAGGGCTTCCAAATCTGTCCGGTAGTGGATGCATTGTCACTTACACACACTATATTCACCGAACTGAGCACACTAGTAACAGAATAGCAAGGAATACAGTGCATGTTTCACTACTCTGTGTCCACATACACTGTATTCTGTATACTGTATTTTTCACCGTATAAGATGCACTTTTTCTTCCCCAAAACTAGGGGGGGGGGGGGGGAAGTTGGTACATCTTATACGGCAAATACACATTAAAACCCTGTCATATCGCGGCAGTCCCTGCAGCCATCAACGCCTGGGACCTGCGGCTAATACAGGCCATCACCGATCGTGGTGATGCCCTGTATTAACCCTTCAGATGTGGCGATCAAAGCTGACCTCCGCATCTGAAGCGAAAGTGAAACTAACCCGGCTGCTCATTCGGGCTGTTCGGGACCGCCGCAGTGAAATCGCGGCATCCCGAATAGCTTACAGGACACCGGGAGGGACCTTACCTGCCTCCTTGGTGTCCGATCGGCGAATGACTGCTCCGTGCAGGGATCCCCTGCTTGGCGGCGCTCTCCTTCGTCGTCATCACGTCGTCGCGCACGCCGTCCCATCATCCAATAGGAGCGGCATGCATAGCGACGTGCATCCCGGGCAGCAGAGACGTTCTGGAGCGACGGGGACACCCCGGGGGGTGCGGCGACAGCGATGGAGGGCGACATCCAGGGCAGCGGTGACGAGCGGTGACGGGTCCGGAGCAGCGGGGACACATGAGTATTACCTCCTATACCAGTGATCTTCAACCTGCAGACCTCCAGATGTTGCAAAACTACAACTCCCGGCATGCCCGGACAGCCAACGGCTGTCCGGGCATGCTGGGAGTTGTAGTTTTGCAACATCTGGAGGTCTGCAGGTTGAAGATCACTGTCCTATACTTTACATTGCATTTGGTTCAGAATCTTTTTTTTCTAAATTTTCCTCCTTTAAAATTGGGTGCGTCTTATATGCCGGAGCGTCTTATACGGCGAAAAATACGGGTAAATCATGATTGACCATAAAATCTAAATTGAATAAATTAAATCCAATGGCCAATTCAAACTTATTCTCTGAAAAAAAAATTCTGAGAACCCTGAATAATGTTTACTTCTGCTGCTAGCACATATATTGCCTTGTTTGTTCTCCTGGTAGCAACTAATTGTTATCTGACTCCTTCTGTGATTATGTTGTCTCGAGGCTAATAAGTTGAGAGTGTCATAATCTCAAAAATTCTTTTACAGTTTATTTTATTTTATAGGTGCTAAGAATGAAGGCTTATAGCATTGAATTAAATATTTTTTTTCCTGTTCATCCTATGGACTGTTGCCTGTCATTTTGTTATTTCAACAAAATATTTAGCAATGCAACTCTGCTTGTGACACAATATTTTTTAATGTATGTATATGATATGGGATGATGATAATGAGGCATACTATTTATTTGCATACATTAAAATACATTCCTGATATTCCAAAACATTGGCTGAAGGCATACAATTAAATTTCCTAATAAGTACTGTCATTTGGTCCGCTTGAGGCGCACCTCTAGGACCTAGAGCATTAATGACTGGAGAAGAACGAAGATTTTTCATGCAGAGAATATGAAATACAATACTCACTTCAGGTCATGCAAGTCCTGTATTCCAAATCTGTAACGTGTATTATATAAAACATTCAGTGTAACCTTTTTTTTTTATATCTTTACATGATTTGTATATTTGCATTTGAAGATTTATATAGCAACTAGGTCACTGAACACATTCCTGGTAATAAATCATACCACTATTTAAAGCTTCCTCCATGTGCTGCTATGTAAAAAGCTTCTTCAAACTTCTATTGCCAAATAAATATGCACAAATAAAACAAGAGGAGAAAACAATATACATTATCTTATTTAGCCTGAAGGTATACGAATAGGTTTTAATTTATTTTGCTTAAAGGAGTACTCCACTGGAAAAAAAAAAATTCTAAATCAACTGGTGCCAGAAAGTTAAACAGATTTGTAAATGACTACTATTTTCTTAATCCTTCCAGTATTTATCAGCTGCTGTATGCTCCACATGAAGTTCTTTTCTTTTTGACTTTCCTTTCTGTCTGACCACAGTGCTCTCTGCTGACACCTCTGTCTATATCAGGAACTGTCCAGAGCAGGAGATGTTTGCTATAGGGATTTGCTCCTACTCTGGACAGTTCCTAAAATGGAGAGAGGTGTCAGCAGAGAGCACTGTGGTCAGACTAAAAGGAAATTCAAAAACAAAAGAACTTCCTATGGAGTATACAGCATCTGATAAGTACTGGAAGGATTAAGATTTTTAAATAGAAGTAATTTATAAATCTGTTTAACTTTCTGGTACCAGTTGATTTAGAATTTTTATTTTTTTTCCAAGTGGAGTACCCTTTCAAGCCATTTTTTATTTAAAGATGTAGTAAAATGGATATGTGGCTTCTATAGAATTTTATCTAGTAACTATATGTAGTGTAAATGTAAAATAAAAATTTATAGGGAACCTGTCAGCAGATTTTACAATATATAATGTATAGCAAAACATTATATATAGTAAAATAGTCTTCCTTACCACACTCCCTTAGAGTGATTGACAGCCCTCCTCACCACTCTGCTCCCTAAGTAGACAGGCCATGCCCAGGCTGTCAGTCATACTAGGGGGGCATAATTACAGCCAGAGAAGACAGGACTAGGTAAGTATTGCTCCCCACCCATTAAATAGCTTTGGGCTCCCTGATTACACACATTTTTACAGTTTCTGATATGCCTTTTTGTATTTGAGATATGTGGGAATATTGTTTGTCTGACAATTGAAGGAATTAGATGGGCGTGAACTTAATTTTAATAATGGGAGAGAAGATCAGGTGATGGATGTGGACTTTTGTGTGTTCTTTTTTTAAAACAAAATGTATTGCATTTTTAGGATAGTGTGCAATGCGTACATCATGGAAGCAGATAAACAAGGTAGAGAAATTGACACATAAATGTATGTTGACCATTATATACAGCTTTGTAGATGTTTCGCAGTCACAAAAACTAATTAGCTCATGGGTAAAGGTTATTAATGTCCATGAGATAGACATAGTCACAGCCATCTAAACACATTAATACAAAGAACAGTATATTATGCATATTGCCAATACCAAAGCAATATTATCAAAACAAAACTGAACTAACAACAAATTCACCACTGCATGTGAAGAAAAGCAATACACAAGTAAAGTAGTCTCTCCAGACTGAGAAAAGAGAAATCATAGCAGAGAAGCTATGAATTATTTGAAGATGTATAGATTAAAACTGGAGTTCAACTAAATTAGATACATTTTTCATATCATTGGTAGGAGAAGTCACTGGAATTTTAGGGCACCCAGAAAATTGTTAAGATCTTCAATAGCATACCATTAAGTAACCATGAAAGTAGTAGGCATAGTTTTATTAATGGGTACTTAGGTGATGGGCATGTATTAGGCATACAAGCCCCTCAATGAAAAACATTTACACACCCTGACTGAATAATCCCGCCCATCACCTGATATTCACTTTTATAAATAAAACTAAGTTCCTGCCCATCTGACTGATTCCTTGATTTTTTTGACAAATTATAAACTTTCATATGTCTGGAATGATAGGGTCTATGAAGGATCTGTAAACAGGTGTGTGATCAGGGCACTCTAAGCTTTTTGACTAGCTAAGCTATTTGAGTAAATTTCCAATGTATGACTGTTTAAATATTTGTAATAAGAAGCAGGCCTTTCTAGGTAGCTAATAGTTTTACTTCTAATACTGTTAGGGAAATGGCTAGAATATTATTATTATTATTATTATTATTATAAGGGATGAGCGAACCAAATCTAATTAATCTAAATATGTTATGAATTTCAGGAAAAAATTTATTTGTAACAAATGCGAATATCGCCGCGATTCAATCACACGAATCGCATTATTAAACTCCATTTAGTGCGGTCCAGGCTCTAGGGGAGGGCATCTAAAATGGCGGATTCACATGTGAGGACTTGGGGCAAGGAATCCTGGGAAAGCGGGAACAAGGGTGGGCGGGATGACCCTGAATCACATGCAGCATGCAGCTTATCAGCAGCCAGCCAACCCCTGTGATGTCACAGCCCTATGTAATCGGCAGCCATGTTGTGGACAGTTACATTAGCGTTCTATCACAGAGAGAGAGGGACGGACAGCAGTGTGTGTTGCACAGAAAAGCATTTTTACAGCAGCGATTCACATTCCAGTCACATCAGCGTTCTATTGCAGAGAGAGATAGAGAGCAGTGTGTCGCACAGAATAGCTTTTTTACAGCAGCAATTCACCTAAAGCCCAAATCCAGCCGAGAAGCACTGATAGGGAAGGTAGTGAGACTGAGAGAGAAAGTGCAATTTTGAGTGTAGTAAACAGCGATGGTGTGCTGCAAAACTGGTGTGTACAACAACTGAAAAGCTAATAGAACCCAGTCAGTTAGGGCGAGCAGAGCACTTAAAGTGTATGGTCCTCTATTAAGTGTAACCTGTGTGTACATCTAAGTGGTGTACCATTTTGTTCCTGCTAAAGTCTTAAGGGCCTAGATACTGTGAAAGGCCAGCAAAAAGTACACACCCGCTGGTGTTGTAGACAAATACTGCTTTAGACGTACTGAAGCGCATTGTCCTCCCTTCATAAGTGCATACCTCATAAGTACCTCTTAGTGGTGTGCCATTTTGTTCCTGTTAAAGTCTCAAGGGCCTAGATACTGTGAAAGGCCAGGCAAAAGTACACACCTGCTTTGTTGCAGACAAATACTGTTTTAAGCATGCTGGAGCACATTGTCCTCCCTCATAAGTGCATACCACATAAGTACATCTAAGTGGTGAACCATTTTGTTCCTGTTAAAGTCTTAAAGGCCTCAATACTGTGAAAGGCCAGCCAAGAGTACACATCTGCTGGTGTTGTAGACAAATACA
This sequence comes from Hyla sarda, assembly GCF_029499605.1. Taxonomy (NCBI): domain Eukaryota; kingdom Metazoa; phylum Chordata; class Amphibia; order Anura; family Hylidae; genus Hyla; species Hyla sarda. The sequence continues at coordinate 353,352,999 of NC_079189.1, forward strand.
GTTTTTGGCGTACTGGAGCGCATTGTCCTCCCTTCATAAGTGCATACCACATACGTACATCTAAGTGGTGTACCATTTTGTTCCTGTTAAAGTCTTAAGGGCTTAGATACTGTGAAAGGCCATGCAAAAGTGCGCACCTGCTGGTGTTGTAGACAGATACTGTTTTAAGCATAGTGGAGCGTATTGTACTCCCCTCATATACGCAAGTATGTCAAGCAGAGAAGTGCCAGGACATGCAGAGAGGAGTGGCAGAGGCCTACATTCATCAGGCAGAGGTTGCAGCAGACTAGGGGTGAGTGGCAGCAGGAGCCACAGCGAGAGGCCTGAGCTTCCAGTATCAGCAAGCGGTCATGTCTCGACCAGCAGCCCATCTGCCGTCATCGATTGGTTAACACGGTCATCTACTTAATCACAAGTGACATCTGACACCCCCAGTCAAAAGTCGGTGGGTTCCTCAGACACAATCCTCAGTTGGCATGGCCTGGGAGCAGTGCCTGTCCTCCCATTGCCTCTGTCCTATGCTGTTCCCTCCCCCACAGAAGTATCTTATGCTGTGGGTTTAGCTCCACTATTTAGTGAGGACGATCTAGAGGACAGTCAGCAGCTATTGCCCAGCCAAGAAGTGGAGGATACATCCGCCGCTTCCTCCGCTTGGCGGGCAAGTAGCAATGAGGAGAGTGGCGTGGGAGGTGGTGTTGCGAGCGTTCAAGCTCTTGAAGCAGACACTGTTGAGGAACCTGAGAAGGATATCCATGACGTGCAGACACAACTCGATGATGATGAAGCCGATCACACTTGGGAGCTGGGTGCAGAAGAGGCTTCAGCATCATGGCAGGCTACCGTCCTGGGAGGTTCCTGGAGTTGGCGGCAGTAACAGTCAATCAGTGCTGACTTTGGTGGGAAAATCAGCTACTTGGCACCACGGCCCTGCATCAACATATGCAGTGTCACCATAAAGCAGCATGGCTCCGATGTGGTGGTCCAGTCTTCTGCATCACCTAGTGGCACGCTACTCCCTGTTTCAGCCAGGAAAGGCTCCACCACCTCAGCCGAAAGGACTGAATGTACCAAATGCTCCTGCTCCTCCTACTTCGAGTCAGTCATTCCTTCAGCAATCAATCCGCAAAGCCATGTCCAAGAGACAACAGTATGCTCCCACTCATTCAATGGTGCAGAAGGTGAATGTGCTCCTGTCCAAGTTGCTGGTGCTGCAGTCCCTCCCTTTTCAAGTGGTGGACCCTGCACCTTTCAGAGAACTGATGGCTTGTGCCGAGCAGAGGTGGAGAGTCCCAAGCTGTCATTTCTTTGCGAAGAAGGCAGTACCAGCCCTGCACAATTTTGTGGAAGAGAAGGTGAGTCAGTCCTTGAGCCTGTCGGTGTGTACCAAAGTGCACGGCAGTACCGACGTGTGGAGCTGTAACTACGGTCAGGGACAATACATGTCCTTTATGGCCCAGTGGGTGAATGTGGTACCTGCACAGTCACAACAGCAACTTGGACATGTCATGCTGCTTACGCCTCCATGCTCTCACACCATTGGTCCTGTGAAAGTGTGAAACTCCGCCTCCTCATCCTCCACCGTGTCCTCAGCCTCCACTGCATGGACAAGTCTCAGTGCCCCTCCAGAATACCATGTGTGCAGGGCACGGTGGTGTCATGCTGTTGTTTACATGGTTTGCCTTGGCTAACGGAGTCACACAGGGGAGGAACTGCTAAAAGTTATTCATCAAGAAATCGAATCATGGCTTACTCCATAAAAACTGAAATTGGGAACCATGGTGACAGACAACGAGAAGAATATCTTATCTGCGCTGCGAGAAGGAAGCCTGAGACATGCACCCGGCATAGTACATGAGTTCAATCTGGTTGTCAAGCGGTTCCTGAAGTGTTCCCCCATCTGAAAGACATCCTAACAATGGGAAGGAAACTTTGCATGCACTTCAGCAACTCATACACTGCAAAGCACACCTTCTTTGAGCTGCAGCGTCAGAACGCCATCCCCCAACATAGTCTGATTTGTGACGTTTCCACATGTCGGAATTCAACCCTCCAAATGTTGGGCCTACTATACGAACAGAGAAAAAACATCACCGATTTCTTGATGATCCAGGATTACGGGATGAACGACATCATTCCACTGCTTCATCTACTACATTACGCGTTGGAATCAATGGCTAGTTAGGGCACTGGAAACATGGTGCCTACATCTCACGGCCACATGAGCCCTGTGGGGGATGAACTGGAGGAGCAGGAGGAGGGGCACAGTCCAGCACAGTTTAGGTTTCACGAGATGGGTGGTTTTTCTAGTCATCTGATAGGAGAGGAGGAGCAGGAGAAGCTAGAGGGTTATGAGGATGGTGAGAAGGGGGACCAAGACACACCGTGGCAGTATGCAGTGGAGAGTGAGGCAGGGAGTCCCTCTGAGTCACTTGCACAAATTACATGATGCATGCTCACTTGCTTGTGTAGTGACTGCCGAATTGTCACCATTTGGCAGCGGGATCACTTCTAGCTCTCCACCTTATTGAACCCTCACTACCGCAACAAAATGGGGGCCTTTTTTACACACATCTGTGCCATCGTCCATCCTCTCGCAGGTCTGACTCAGGGGGCCATCTGTGCTCACCTTCCACTGCCATGGCTGTGGGGAGGGGTGTGGTGGCAGGAGCCGTACCAGCTCCATCAGCAGCAGCCTGAGTCTACAGTAGCTGATGAATAGTGTTGGGCGCGAATATTCGCATTTCTAATTTTTATAGCAAATATCGGAAATTTGCAAATTCGCGAATATTGCGAATATATTTGCTATATATTCAAAATTGAGAATATTTGTTTTTTTCCCGCATATACGAATATTTGCATATGCGAATATTTGCATATTCACATATGTGAATATTCGCATGTGCGAATATTCACATATTCCTTCTTTTCACTTGTGGGCCAATTAGAATGATGCAAATACACTTGTCAGAGGTTATCAACAACATCCCTAGCAACCAATAGTAAAGTTGCCCACCCCCTCACTGTTTTCTTCTTCGAATACGCGAATATTCAAATATTCACATATTCACATATACGAATATTCGCTTATGGAAATATAATGACTATGCAAAATTCGCGAATATAGAATGAATATTCATCTATATATTCGCAAAATATTGCAAATTCGAATATGGGCAATGCCGCTCACCACTACTGATGAGTAGCTTTCTTCACCCGCATAGTGAAGCAACTCATCAGCAGCAGGCAGACCTGGAGCAGGACCTAAACCTGCAGGTGGTGGCATACCTTGACATGACCATGCCAACACACCTTGAAGTTCCACTGGACTTCTGGGCAAACTGGAAAAGCTGTCCTGCCTGGCCAGTAGTGTGCCAGCAGAGCGGGTGTTTAGTGCGGCGGGAGCCATGGTAACCCCAAGGAGAACTCGTCTGTCCACAAAAAATGTGGAGAGACTGACCTTTGTGAAGATGAATCAGGCATGGATCGGCCTGGATTTTCACCCACCAATGCCTGATGCATCAGAGTAGATTGACCATGGTGCCAGACCAACATTTCACAAATATGGATAGTGCAAAACATATTTAAGGTGCTGCTCCCCAGTTTCAGACATTCCTTGGCATCAGACCACAGGTAAGTATTGAGGATATGCATTAGCTAAAACTTAACTTTTCTTAGGATAAAATATGTGTACCCAAATTGTTTTTGTAATCAAACAAAAGGAAAGGTGTGCAAAAAACACCTACACCTACACCACCAAGTATTGATGTGATGCAAAGACCTCTAAAAGGTGGAAGGGAACAATGTATGGTCCATTGTAATAGGTGGGGGTAAAACTTTCTCCTGTAAGGCCCTACTCTCGCATTATTGATTCCTTTCTTAGCAAGTGTTACTAGCCCTAAAAAGGGCGGCCCCACACAGAATTTCCATATACAAACACTGCCATTTCACAGGGTTTTTTAGGTGGAAATAGGGACATTTTCCTGTGCGGGGCCGCCCTTTTTAGGGCCTTACAGTGGATTTTTTTACCCCCACCTGCTACATTGGACAATACATTGTTCCCTTCCACATTTTCGAGGAAAGTGTTACTCGTCTTAAAAAGGGCATACCCACACAGGAACATCTCCCTATTTCCACCTAAAAACCCTGGGAATTGGCAGTGTTTGCAAGTGGAAATAGGGAGAGGTTCCTGTGTGGGGCCGCCCTTTTTAGGGCGAGTAACACTTGCCAAGAAGGGAATGAATAATGCAATAGTAGGGCCTTACATATGTTGTTCCCTTCAGCCATTATATGTCTTCAGCAACTATATGGTCTCCTCATGCTTCCGCCACATCCAAGCTGTGTCATTTAGCCACTTTATGGTCTCCTCATGCTACCGCCAACTCCAGGCTGTCATTCAGCCACTATATGGTCTCCTCATGCTGCTGCCAACTCCAGGCTGTGTCATTCAGCCACTTTATGGTCTGCTCTTGCTGCTGTCAACTCCAGGCTGTGTCATTCAGCCACTATATGGTCTCCTCATGCTACTGCCAACTACAGGCTGTGTCATTCAGCCACTATATGGTCTCCTCATGCTTTTGCCACCTCCAGGCTGTGTCACTGTACCACCATGTTGTCTCCTCATGCTGCTGGCACATTAAATAAAACTTTTTATGTTCATCTATTTGAAATCTTCCATTTAAATGTTAAAAATATCTTAAATCTTTTCAATTGTGAGGCCCTATGATCTCATCTGGCTGTTGCCACCTCCAGGCTGGCTAATTCAGCCACCATATGGTCTCCTCATGCTGCCGCCACCTCCACGCTGTGTCATTCAGCCACTATATGGTCTCCTCATACTGAGGACACCTCCAGGCTCTGTCATTGTGCCGCTCTGCGACAGTGATTCTAATAGCGACACCTCTAATCTGCATGTCATACTGAATAACAGTATTATTTCACTAAACCAGCACACTCCATATGCATGTTACAGCAAGGCAAAATGTTCTACACCCATATTGAGGCTCTCTGTAGCCAGAAATAGCCTTTTAATACAGATTTGCAGCAAATAAATTAGGGCCAAACCAATTTTTTTCAGACAATTCTGAGAATGGGCCAAATCATATTTAAAAAAATGTCTAATTATTATTAATAAAATTATTATGATTGTTAATTATTATTACTAATTATTATTTTTTTTTTTTTGAATAGGGCAGACATAACTATATGATTGCATAGTAATAATCTGAAAATAATTAATCCTTACTGTGAAATGGTCTCTTTGTTAGTTCTTCGTGTTAATAGCCTTGCATATAATAGTTAAAAACCTGCACTGTTTGCTAATTTATTTGGCACTGTATACAGAACCAAAAGATTTTAACTTATTCTTAATATAAATGTACTTAAAATTGTCATAAATCTGTTGTGCATTCAAGTACTGCACATCTATAAAGGAAGATTAAGCATCAAAATTGGTCATTATAATTAGAGCAGATTTCGAATGCTATTAAAAGTTCCAGCTCTGTATCCTACTTTAACAATGATCAAGAGGAGGAAGCTTAAACTATGTTGGTTGAGATTATGTAATTAAATGAGAACAAAAACAATCACAAAAGTAAAACAAAGACACTTTTTAAATTGTTTAATTAGATTATTATCATGATGAGAGATTTTAATTAAAGAAATAAAAAGCTAGCCCTTTAACTAAATTCTGCTTTAATATTGTCTTATCTTTAATTAACTTACATTTTATTCTAACTTCATCAGTTTCAAATCAAATATATTATTGAAGGATAACTTTTCTCTAAACAATGCTTATATCTAGAGTTCAATATAAAGCCGATATCTATCTGCTTGTGTAAACATATTATTATCATATTAAGAAGTTTGAGTGGTGTTTATTGCAAAATCATTTCAAGAAATTTCTAATGACATAATTTATGTTTAGTGTAATTTTGATTTTCTAAAATGAATCAATGCTCACACTGCTGTGTGAGAAAAAAAATACTTTGGTATATATAATTTACACTACATAATGTACCTCCCATCTCAGACATGTATGGCATATCCACAGTCCCATCTTTGTGACCCACATTTATCTCAATTATGTGACCCACACCTATCTCAATAATGAGGGCCTTGTACTTGTCCAGTCTGGTTGAGGTGCTATGCCGTTTACACTGATTATTGTCTATGGAAGTTATGTAAACTGCTATTGTTATTGACAAAGGTGCAGGTCCCTGAAGGGATCCAAAAATTAATCTATCAAGCATTTATGACATATAGTGTTGACAAGTTGATAAAAATTATTCTGACTGCCGATCAATATATATTAATACTTATATACTTATATGCCATTTCTAATGCTGAAAAAATATATTTGTTACCTACTTTTAACCTATATCCAGCTTGCAACTAAGAAAGAGACCTTGGAATGACACCAGGAGGCAGAAGATGAGACGTCAGAAAACTAAACATTTGACGAAAATACAGATTGTATACAAGGGCAAAGATCTGGGTTTTTCCAGCCTTAGATTGAAAGAGCTGCATAAGTGAACTTTGGCCAAGAAATAAATAAATGCTTAAATATGCTAATATATACAGAGATAAAGCTCAACTAATCAATCAAAATGTAACATGATGATTTTGAAGTCATAACTAACCTCCCTTTTTTGTCAAATGTTAAAACTAATGCGCTTGCGTAAAATAAACAAGAAATCTCTTGGAGTACTCTCGGATAACACTTGGGAACTCTGAGTTTTCTTACTGAGAAAGAGCTGTATACCAACATTTTGTCTGGTGTATATTTCTTTGTGTCGACACTCAGCATTATACAGCAGCAGTCACGCACATTTTAAGGCCTCTTCCGCAACCATCCTTGACAGTGTAAAATATGTCATAAATGTTTAACAATGACCATAGAAACACACTAGTAATAGTGCAACCCTATTATACAGTTAACAAAAAGCCTATATAAGTGACCAATATTATTTAGCTGGTTTGTGGCAGTTTGCATTGTACCAAAAGACTGCTAAGTGGAAATGCTGATAAATAAGCACTACATTTTAACACAATGGGGCATGTTTCACTAAAAATAATGCAAACAATGTCCACTATTATGAACGAGGTTGTGCTGCAGTTCTGCAGATAAACGGAAACACCAATTTGTAGGGAAAATCTACCACTGTACTGCAGAACTATCACCAGGAGTGGAATAATTGGGGTCAAAGATGTACAGATATACCAGAGCTAAAAGTCTTAATCAAGGCATGACCTGGCACCCCGTCATGAATGCCAGCTAAGTAGGAAAGCACCAACCTGCTATATAGCAATATGGTTCTGCTTCCCACACCATTTTAAATTAGGTATAAGGGATTGTTTTAGTTGGGATCATTTTGTACTACGGCAGGAGGATCTAGTCAAAAGACTAAAGATCATCAGGAGGACATGAAATTTAAGAGGGCACTATCAGTTACTACCAAGGTGGAGAGATAGTCTGAGGTTTGTCCTCACAAGATGCAGTAGAATGGGCATAACAGAAAGATGATACTAGTGACATCACAGATATAGAATAGATCATTAAAATAAATACAAGCTTCTTAGCTTACACCACATACTAAGGTATCGCACAGTGTTATCATGCCCCTACTCTGACTGTTAACTCTACTACATTGTACCTCTAATGCGAGTCTAAGCAAGTAAAGATGCAGCCTAGATAACAGTCAGAGACATCTAGTTACATCTGTAACATGCATACCCAGGCTTGGTGCATAATGGGGTCCTAAGGTCCCTCTGCCAAATAAAAAGACACAGAAGGTGGTGGTACTGTCTCAATATTATACTGAGACTTAAAAGCTTCAAGTTATATCTTTGACTATCATTGTCACTTCTTCATTCTCTATTGTGATATAGAGAATAGAGACTCCACACGACCTCTGAAGCTGTACTCCAGCACAAAATTGTGTCTGTGGTTGGTGAGGTTGGGTTTTCATAATAATTTTTTTTTCATCACATCACATAGATGCTTAATCTGATTGAGATTCTGGGACATTTCAAAAGTTGGTTTGTCTGCTTTTTAGAAGATTAAAAAAGTTTGGTTCCGATTGAACTAGTTCTGTCCAAACTTGTACTTGCCCTAAAAGCCCCATATAACACTGTTAGGTGACTTAGGAGTACAAACAAGTACAAGAACTGGCAGTCAAAGTTAGGGCAACAAATAAGGCCATGGGTAAATGGATGGTGCTTGCAACTTGTTTAAAAACACACTGCTCTAATAGATTTTTAAATGTTTTTTTTTTTTTTTTTTTTTTTTTATTGCAATGTACCCTTTTTGGTGGCAATTGTCTGCTGGTGTTTACACCCACACAGAGGTTTCGGAAGCAATGGCTTTTTCCAAGTGGCCAAAAACTTTCCCTTTTTTGGGCATTTCAACAGGATTGGCCTCCTAGAAAGTGCACAAAAGTGACACAAAAAACCTCTATGTGGCTTTTTCACAATTAGTATAAAACAAAAAAAACTTGCACACTTTTTTTCTTTGACTATGCTACAGGGGCTGTAAAGTTGGTGTAGTTCATAATATAGTGTTTGTACCTGTGTGTGATGGTTTTCTCACAATTTTTATGTGATTTTCACCCCAATATTTATTTTTAACAGCATAAAAAATAACTGTTGTCTCAGATTTTTCCCAGGTTGCAATGCGGCTGAGACCTGACTCACTAGTCAGCTGATGACAGGCAGCCTGTCTGCTTCAATGGGTGGAGGGATCAATCTGCAACTAATGCAACAGCTGTAGGCACCCTGATTGAAAACCACAGGTCTTTTGAATGGATGCAGCCCATTTATGTTTCAATGGGTGGGGTGGCTGATGTGTGGGAGGGAGGAAAATGGAATTATGGGATTTGTAGTAAAAAAAAGAAAACTCAAACAGGAAATACCAGTTCACAAAAAGCTAGCCACAGTGCCATGGTAATCTCACAACATAGCCATTTATCCCCAAGACAAGCGCAGATCCTTCCTAAGCATGCCCATTACTGTCTTGCAGGTATGTACTAAAATCACCTTATGGTGGATAACCCCTTTAACTTCCAATTAAAAAAAAATTGCACTGACAGAACAGATGGAGAACACTCTCTGCAGTGCTGCTTTACAACAATTATAATGTATTGAAAGGTGTTCACCTGTAAATAAATCATGAGAAGCAAAAGCCAGTAAAGTTTCACATAAGATCAGCTAAATCCATCACTCTTCTGATGACCAGATGGGCTAGCCTTTTCTACTCACATGGTTTGTTGAACTTTGGACACCCATGACCCTGTTGTTCTTCCCTAGACCATTTCTGGTTGCTATTGATCAATGCATACTAGTACCACTCTGCAAGACCTTCAGTTTTAAAGATGATCTGACCTAGTTATTTGTTACTAAATATATACTATGTAATATATAGTGATTAATCAGTAAATAGACTGTAGTCATGTTTACATTATTCACTTTGGTCTTTGTATGGAACAGAAATTTCCAATATATGGTACTGATGAAATAGTGAATGAGAAAATGAGCCGTAGACCTCTGTCAGTTGAAAGAAATTTACTCAATATGTGTTTGAATGATAATCAATTCCTAGGAAAGATATAGTAAGGACATGAGAAAATATTATGCAAATTTTGTAATTTGAAAAAGAACATTTCATTTGTTTTAAAAACCTAAGATGAAGCACACCTGGTTACTTCATTGAAATGAATTAATGTCCTTTACTTAAAACTTGTCTATTTGTATAACAGTCTACATTATTATAAGTATATTTATTCCTTTGTACCGAATAGTGACCTGACTTAAACCTCAGTGCGCAGAGATGAGAAAATGAATGAAGTAATTGCATTAATGTAGAAAGCTGGGATTTCAATAGGAACATGCTGGCACCAAGTACAGAACAGAAAAGTCTCTGTAATGCATACTGTACTAACACATGTACTAAGACATTAAAATTTTGCATTCACAAGTAAGAGCTGAATATTCATAAAAGTGGCCACACAACTTAAAATATCATAACAGCTTTCATAAATCCTTTTCATTTGGGTACTGGCTCATTTAGTAGAAGTGCCCTATGGCCAGAAGAGATGCTATGCCCCTTATTTAGGCATAACACACTTTAATATTTAAATACAGAGCCTTAAAAAAGGAAACAAGGATGTTTAAGAGGCTTGGTTCACACTTCGGAATCAGTCAGCACTAGGACTGTGCAGACATTTTGTCCCCAGATAGATAAATCAGTTCAGTGTTCTAGCAGAATATTTAAATTATTATTTTTTTTTTTCTGGGGCGGAAAAGCCGCTTAAAAAACTCTGCAGTTTGACTTATTACTCAAACACAATTTATTGGTCAGCCAAGTTACATTGCTGCTCTGATATAAAATGGTGCTGGCCCTCTGATGGATAAAGGTGTTGGCATGGCTAACATTTCACTAGCCAAACACTAGTTAGAGAGTTGTCTGAACATCCATTGTAATGCAAGCAGTGAAGGTGGCTGCAAGGTCACTTGCTCTTAAGAAAAAGGGGAATATATAAAATAAGTGGATAAGCATCATACTGTGGCACAGGCATCCCCATGAGAAGCAACCTTCTTTGGTGACACATGGGCTTCACTACCATTGACAGGCATTCCCTCATTGGCATGCGTTTCCCTTTTGTGTGTGCCAAGCAGATTCGGCTGAGTTGCGGTGCCTTGAAGGTTACAGGGAAAAAAGTTATGGCTATGGTGAACATCATACTGCAGTGAACGAGGAAGGAGAAGGAGTCTTCTTCAGGTATGCCAAGTGATATCAGGGGGGGGAGTCTGAGTCTCCCTCCCCAGTAGAGAGGCCTAGGAAACAGCTGAACAGGCAATGTTGGAACATGCTCTCTAGTCATAACAATGACAGCTTTCGTTGGCTTCTCATTAGACTAAATAGACTAACATACTGTAAGTTTCAGCAAGTTTTTTTGCAAAACATGTGTCCACAGCCGGACCAGAACTGAGCCAATAAACATCTTAACGAGACCTCTGTAAATAAACTACATACACAGCATTGTTCACATTAAAGGTAGCTAACAGGCCACAGAATACCATTTTTACTGGGAGTGCATCTTTACTTTGTAGTAGTATATGGTTTAAGATTTGTGCATGTAATGAATTTGACTATATCTCCTTGCTAGGTTTTCTCTTTAATTCATGGTCACAATATATGTCAGGACCTGTTTTAATAAATAGTGAAATGATCCCTAACTTCCTGAAAGATCACTGAGATGAAAGAATTGCAAACAAAGATGCTTTACGACACATTTTTTTTCCATTCTATTGTACCGAACACATTGTTGTTGAAGAGGAAAGCTACACTCTCAGGACATATTTGAGTAACAGAGCAATCCATAATCTAATATTGCTGCCCCGGGCTGAATCTTCAATATCCTTTCCTTATGTGTGTGGTACAACTATACCCATACCACCTTAGGCATCCACATTGCAGCCAGACATTAAAATAGCACAGCTGATCCGAAAACACATAGCTTGCACATTTAATATCTAGCACACTAGTAATGGAAGGAAGATAAAGGAACATATTTCTTCACACTGATACAGAAGGTCACTAAAAAGATTTCAAACATATCATCATAATCTAAAATCTTAGCCCGGTGCCTGACTTCTCATGCTGTGACTAGACTGTATAAAAGGCAACGTCTTGTAATGCCAGGTAACATCATATAAATCTATTATGACAGGGCGTCCATGAAAAGCAAGTTTGCATTAGCATAAGTGTAGTCCAGCAAATTATGAATCTTGTATCTGGTGACCCTCAAGATGATAAGTAGAGAATGATAAATATAATACTATTTAAAAAATGATTCCGACTAAATTTACATCAGATACTCAATGGTAATTTCATCTGTCCTTTTGAGCACAAAAAATACTAAAAGAATGTTTTTAAGGAAATACAGTTTTAATCTAACACTTTTATCTGCATTTCACTGCTTTATAAATGTTAAACAGCTTTAAGTATTCAATTTCCGGATCTGGAAAAGGTGTAATACTAGTTAAAGACTTGTAGTGCTGTGCAATTCCTCATGACCTAGTTTTTACACAAAGAAGTAAAATCTGTGCTGATTAAACTATATAAGGTTATTTATTTGTTTTCTTTGCTTTTATGTAAAATTTGCATATTGAATTAATAATTATGGGTTGCATGAATAGTCCTTTAAAGGGGTATTCCGGTGCTCCAGCATTCTAGGACTGTATGCACCTTTTCCAGCCCACCGGAGCACCTGAAAGCTGAACTAATTTATGCAGGCTAAAGTCAGCAACTGCCGAGCCGAGAAGTTCGTGCCTAATCACTGTAAGTTCGCTCATCTCTAATTAGTAAGTCTCCCTGCATTATAAATTTGTAAATATTTACATTTTTGTTTCTCAGAAAACCCAAATACTTTCCTAAGAATCTTGAAGTGCATTGATTGTCCTTATACAAATAAAAGTCCCACAAAGTATACTTTTTTATTGACCCAAAGTTTATAATCCTGAATTTTCAGGAATTCACATAAACTATCATTGTGCCATAATGGTTTGAATAACAAACTATTCTTGATTTTGCATCTCTTCTTCACTCCTTCCCACACTTTAAATTACAACTTCATAAATATGTTTGTTTTTTTCCTTGTTAGTCCACTTTATAGCAAGACAAAAACTTTGTGTATTTCCCTAATCCCCTGGTCTGCCAGAGAAACCCCCACTCCAACTTGTATAAGGGATTCATAGTGTCCAATCACAGGATGGAGCGAGGCGGCCTACTTTGTATCAGTAAATTTACAAATACCCTATCCATATTATCAAAAAGTGTGGCCTGAGTGGGTGATATCTTAAATACAGTCTGTCTGGAACACATTAAACTGTTAATGGCAACTTTGTGTAAAGGCCAGATGAGAAATATATACATTTGTTTACCATTTGCATACCTTTATAGCTACAATCTACCCACTCTAAAAAAATGACAGTACCAGTAGGTTAATCCATATCCCAAAGAAATGTCTGTTTTGTGCAATTTCTTTTTGTTAAATGGTCCCTCAACAATAAGCTATCCTTTGGTTGCTCTGCTACTAGAACCACCATCGATCAGATTTTTCAGAGAAACTCTGCAGTTAGTGTATGATTCCTCTACAGCACCCTGAAAGGGTAAATAAAGCACCCTGAAAGGGTAAATAAATGTGTTGCCTAGAGATGAGTGAGTCGCAGCAGACTAGGGGCGAGTGGCAGCAGGAGTCACAGCGAGGGGCCTGAGCTCTTGTTATCAGCTAGCGGTCGTGTCTCGACCAGCAACCCATCTGCCGTCGTCGATTGGCTAACACGGTCATCCACTTCATCACAAGTGACATCTGATACCCCCAGTCAACAGTCGGTGGGTTCCTCAGACACAACCCTCAATTGGCATGGCCTGGGAGCAGTCCCTGTCCTCCCATTGCCTCTGTCCTATGGTGTTCCCTCGCCTACAGAAGTATAATGCTGCGGGTTCAGCTCCACTATTCACTGAGGACAATCTAATAGAGGACAGTCAGCAGCTATTGCCCAGCCAAGAAGTAGAGGAGACATCCGTTGCTTCCTCCGCTTGGCGGGCAAGTAGTCATGAGGATAGTGACGTGGGAGGCGGTGTTGCCAGGGTTCAGGGTCCTTAATCAGAACCTGTTGAGGAGGACATCAGTGACGTGCAGACACTTGTTGATGATGATGAAGCCGTTCGCAATTGGGAGCCGGGTGCAGAAGGGGCTTCAGCATCATCATCATCATCAGAAGAAAAGAGTTGCAGGTTGCCCGTGAGGCAGCAGCTGAGCCAGCAAGGCTTGGTTGACAGTCAGCATGGTGGTAGAAAATTCTGGAGTCAAACGTGCCCGGGGGAGACAACCTGCTTCACGGCAGCCTACCTTTCTGGGAGGTAGTGGAACAGGAGTTCCTGGATACAGCAGCAGTAACAGTCAATTAGTGCAGACTATTCGGCGGTATGGCAGTTTTTCATCAAGCATCCAGAGGAGCTTCACATACAAGATATGTCGGTAGAAGGTGAAGCGTGGTCAGGGTCCCAATGTTGGCACTACGGCCCTGCGTCAACATATACTTCGCCACCATAAAGAGGCCTGGGAGAACCGTGGCTCCAATGTAGTGGTCCAGCCTGCTGCATCACCCAGTGGCACACCGCTCCCTCTTTCAGCCAGCCAAGGCTCCACCACGTCAGCCGAAGGGAGCTGTGTGTTATACCCTCCTTCTGATGCTCCAGATGCTCCTGCTCCTCCTACTTTTAGTTTGCCATTCCGCCAACAATCCATCCACGAAGCCATGTCCAAGAGACAACAGTATGTGCCCACTCATCCACCGGCGCAGAAGCCGAATTTGCTCCTGTCTAAGTTGCTGGTGCTGCAGTCCCTCCCTTTTCAAGAGGTGGACTCTGCACCTTTCAGAGAACTGATGGCTTGTGCCGAGCCAAGATGGAGAGTGCCAAGCCGTCATTTCTTTGTGAAGAAGGCAGTACCAGCTCTGCACTATTTTGTGGAAGAGAAGGTGGTCCAGTCCTTGAGCCCGTTGGTGTGTACCAAAGTGCACAGCAGGGCCGATGTCTGGAGCTGTACCTACAGTCAGGGACAATACATGTCCTTTAGGGCTCGCTGGGTGAATGTGGTTTCTGCACAGCCACAATCCCAACTTGGACAAATCACGCCGCTTCATCCTCCACGACCTCAGGCCGTTGGTCCTGTGACAGTATGCGACTCCACCTCCTCATCCTCCACCGTGTCCTCAGCCTCCACTGCCTAGACAAGTCTCAGGGGCCCTTCAGCATACCATGTGTGAAGGGCACGGCAGACAGAGGACCCAGACACACCATGGCCATATGCAGTGGAGATGGAGGCAGGGAGTCCCTCCGAGTCACTTGCACAAATGGCACGATGCATTCTCACCTGCTTGCATAGTGACAGCCGAATTGTCACCATTTGGCAGCGGGATGACTTCTGGATCTTCACCTTATTGGACCCTCACTACCGTCACAAAATAGGGGCATTTTTTACACCCACTGAGAGGGAGGACAAAATGACCTACTACAGAGGCATCATATGTAGTCAGTTGGCTGATGCCTATCGGAGCCCTCGTCCATCCTCTCGATGGTCTGAATTGGGGGGGCTCACTGCGTTTCCCTTCCACTGCCATGGCTGCTAGAGAGGGGTGAGGTGGCAGGAGCAGTACCAGCTCCATCATCAGCAGCCTGAGTCTACAGTCGCTGATGAGTAGCTTTCAGAGCGGGTGTTTAGTGCTGCGGGGGCCATAGTCACCCCAAGGAGAACTCGTCTGTACATGAAAAATGTGGAGAGAGTGACCTTTGTGAAGATGAATCAGGCATGGATCAGCCAGGATTTCCACCCACCAATGCCTGATGCATGAGAGTAGATTGACCATGGTGGCGGACCAACACTTCACAAATATGGATAGCGCGTAACAGATTTAAGGCGCAGCTCTCCAGTTACAAACATTCCTCTGCATCAGACCTTTTTTCATCCACCTTCGTCACCGGGGACTGGTGTTGCAAATCACCACACCCCTCTGTCACTGGGTCACTTTCAGGACTCCTGATGCTGCTGCTGCCACCTCCAGGCTGTCTCATTCAGCCCCTATATCGTCTCTTCATGCTTCAGCCAACTCCAGGCTGTGTCTTTAAGCCACTATATGGTCTCCTCATGCTTCAGCCACCTCCAGGCTGTGCCATTCATCCAATATATGGTTTACTGATGCTTCAGCCAGCTCCCGTCTGTGTCATTCAGCAACTACATGATTTAGTGATGCTGCTGGGCCTAGGAGATTACCTATACATGTTTATGGTAGCACTAGGTACCATACATCTTCAATGGAAATTTCAAAATTCATCTTTTATTCTTAAGAATGTGAGGCCCTATTGTCTCCTCATCTGCCGCCAACTCCAGGCTGTGCCATTCAGCCAATATATGGTCTCTGCCTACTGATGCCACCTCCAGGCTCTGTCATTGTGCTGCCATGTGACATGTGACTCCTTGTTAGATTTGGTCCTTTGTACCCACACGCCTGAGCCCGGGACACTAAAACTTGGAAGTTAAAAGTTCAGTTTCAAAATGCTCAATTTCAATGTCAAAATCTTACATTTCTATTTAATCCCTTAAGGACTCAGCCCATTTGGGCCTCCAGGACTGAGACAATTTTATTTTAACAAACAACAAAAAACGTGGTCTCATATGGCTGGAGGTGCTCAACCCCAAATGCGGTTGCGCATTTATACTGGGGGAGCAGATCCTGCCCTTGTAGTCCATTGCTAAGGGCAATCCCCAGCATAAAAATGCATACAATGGAGGATGCCGGCAGCGGACTACAAGTGCCACAATAGAATCCTACACCAGATAGACGGTGTGGATGTGTAACAATTAGAATAATACAATAAAGGAATATGGGTGCACTTCTGTGGTAGATGTATACAATGACATTGGCTATCCCTCAACACTGATTTTAAAATTGATACATTCGCCAGTGTATCCTTATATGAAGGACACACCAGAGCCCATTTTAGTTTTTTCCTCTTCGCCTTCAAAAAATCATAATTCTTTTATATTTTCATCCACAGACTAGTATGAGGGCTTGTTTTTTGCGCGATCAGTTGTCCGTTGTAATGCCATCACTCATTTTACCATAAAATGTATGACGCAACCAAAAAAAAATACTATTTGTGTGGGGAAATTAAAAAGAAAACCGCAATTTTGCTAATTTTAGAAGGTTTCGTTTTGAAGCGGTACAATTTACGGTAAAAATTACTTGTGTTCTTTATTCTTTGGGTCAATACGATTAAATAATACCCATGATAACATACTTTTCTATTACTGTTGCGCTTAAAAAAAATCGCTAACTTTTTAACCAAATTAGTACGTTTAAAATCCCACTATTTTGAAGACCTATAACTTTTTCATTTTTCCGTATAAGTGGCGGTATGAGGGCTCATTTTTTTCTCCATCATCTGTTATTTTTATTGATACCATATTTGCTTTTATAAAACTTTTGAATACATTTTTTATAAAAAATTTTGTGAATAAAATGTTATAGAAAAGCAGCTATTTTGGACTTTGTTTTTTTGTTTTACGTTCACCTTACGGTATCATTAACATTTTATTTTAATAGTTTGGATATTTACGCATGCGGCGATACCAAATATGTACACCGTTTTTTTTTTTTTACACTTTTTGGGGGTGAAATAGGGAAAATGGGACAATTTAGGTTTTTATTGGGGGAGGGAGTTTTTCACATTATTTTTATTTTTTTAAACTTTTAAAACTTTTATTTCTACACTTTAATAGGGGACTATCATCATTCGATTGCTAATACTGTTCAGTGCAATGCATAGGACATAGCACTGATCAGTAATATCGGTCATCTTCTGCTCTGGTCTGCTCAATCGCAGACCAGAGCAGAAGACCTGTGGAAGGCAGCGGAGGCAGGTGAGGGGACCTCCGTCTGCCGTTCTGGATGATCGGATTGCCGCGGCAGTGCTGCGGGCGATCCGATCATCCATTTTAGTGACCGCGATGCTGCAGATGCCGTGATCTGCATTGATCACGGCATCTGAGGGGTTAATGGTGGACATACGCGCGAGCGCGGATGTCCACCATTACTGGTGGGTCCCTGGTTGCTATCAGCAGCCGGGACCTGCCACGCATGATTCGAGTATTGCACCGATGCTCACGGTTATGTTAAATGTACGTCCTGGTGCGTTAAGTACCAGCTAACAGGACGTACATTTACATCCGGCATCGTTAAGGGGTTAAAATTCTTAAATTTCAATGGTCTTCACATGCTTCTGCCAACCCCAGGCTGTGCCATTCAAACACTATATGGTCTTCTCATGCGTCAGCCACCTCCAGGCTGTGCCATTCAGCCACTATATGATCTCCTCATGCTTCAGCCAACTCCAAGCTGTGCCATTCAGCCATTATATGGTCTCCTCCTACTGATGCCACCTCCAGGCTCTGTCATTGTGCTGCCATGTGACATGTGACTTCTTGTTAGATTTGGTCCTTTGTGCCCACACGCCGGGGCCCGGGACACTAAAATTTGGGAGTTAAAAGTTCAATTTCAAAGCCCTCAATTTCAAAGAAAAATCTTAAATTTAAAAATCATAAATTTCAATGGTCTCCTCATGCTTCAGCCAACTCCAGGCTGTGTCATTCAGCCAATAGATGGTTTACTGATACTGCTGGGCCTGGGTCTGGGCCTAAACATTTTTTATGGTAGCACTAGCTACCCTAAATCTTCAATTTAAATTTCAAAATCCGGCTTTTTTTGTTAGGGATTGTGAAGCCCTGGTGTCTACCCTGCTGCCAACTCCAGGCTGTGCCTTTCAGACATGGTCTCCTCATGCTTCAGCCAACTCTCGGCTGTGTCATTCAGGCAATACATGGTTTACTGAGGCCTGTTTACTATTTTAGTAGCATTAGCTACCCAAAATCTTCAGTTTAAGTTTCAGAATTCATTTTTTAATCTTAGGGATTGTGAAGCCCTAGTGTCTACTCATGCTGCTGCCAACTCCTGGCTGTGCCATTCAGACACTATATGGTCTCCTCATGCTGCTGCCAGCTCCAGGCTGTGTCATTCAGCCACTATATGGTCTCCTCCTGCTGCCAATACCTCCAAACTGTGTCATTCAGCCACTATATGGTCTCCTCATGCTGCCAAAACCTCCACGTTGTGTCATGCAGCCATTATATTGTCTCCTCATGCTGCCAACATCTCCACACTGTTTCATTCAGCCACTATATTGTCTCCTCATGCAGCCAACACCTCCACGCTGTGTCATTCAGCCACTATATGTCACCTCATGTTTCAGCCTCATCCAAGCTGTGTCATTCAGCCAATATACGGTCTCCTCATGCTGCCAACACCTCCACGCTGTGTCATTCAGCCACTATATTGTCTTCTCATACTGATGCCACCTCCAGGCTCTGTCATTGTGCCTCTCTGCGGCAGTGATTCTAAAAGTGATGCCTGTAATCTGCATGTCATACTGAATGACAGTATTATTTCACTACCCCAGCACACTCCATATGCGTGTTAGAACACAGCAAAGTGTTCTACACACCTATTGAGGCTCTCTGTAGGCCAGAAATAGCCTTTTTCAGATATATTTGCCACAAATAAATTTGGATCAAACCTAATTTTTTCACAAAGTTTGCTCACCTCTAGTGTTGCCCACTAAAATGGATTGGCTTTTCATGTAGGACATGGATATGCCAGGTGGTCTCAAATAAAATGCACTTTTGGTATCTGCTTTATATTCTTCAAGTAATAGATGATAGTCCGGAACATGGACTAAATGTATATTTTTACTGTATTGCACCACATTTTGGTATACATTTAGGAATAAGACCAAACATAGAAACTAGTAGACTATGTTCAGCTCATTAAAGTCAATGGTCAGGCTAGCAACATCTAGTATTGGCTTACATGTCAACATCCTTTTTTGTTAGGATGCTGGAGTATACTGCAATGTGTGGCTTAAAAAGTGATGTAAAAGCAACGCCAGGCTATGTTAACACACAATTTTTTGTCCATATTTGGGGCAGTAAAATCCCTGAAAAACAGTTGTTTTATGGTTAAAAAAAGGGCATAAAAACTGTTATTTACTATTAAGTTCTATTGAAATGCTATGGTAAAACTGTCATTTGTTCATAAATGCAGTACATTAATTTTATAGCTTTCAATTTTGCAGACAGTGGGCTGCCTTTATTTATATTTGAAAAACAGTCTTTTTGTCAGTGTTTCCAGCCTTAAAAAAAAGGCAAAAAAGTGCAGTTTTGCTAATGTTGCTAACAAAATTTAGCAATTTTGCAAAGACAGCTAAAAAAGGCAGAAATTTTCCGCCATTTCTCAACAATAAAATGATTCTTTATTTTTTTATTTTAGTTAAGGCTAAACATGGTGCCAACAAAAATGAATGGGTACACTGCCATACTCAGGAGACTTTAATATGTTGTTTGAAAATGTGTTTTCCAAACTAATACTTTTAATGGCCTGTACAGTCACAGCTCTGAATCCAGAAGGGCACTTTTGAAATGCTTTACAATGGGAGATTCACATCATGAATCTGCAACCAACTGCATGATGTTAGTATAATTACATGGAGCGTAACCTTCAAGTAATGTTATCAGCTTGTTGAATCCATGCCACAAAATAAAATAGCAGGCTGTTGTAAGGAAGGATATTGTGTCTATAAAGAATAAAGTGGATAAAATCTATAACGTAGATAGATAATACATAGATAATACATACTGTATATTTGAGGTAGATAGATAGATAGATAGATATGAAATAGATATGAGATAGATAGATAATAGATAGATATGAGATAGATAGATAGATAGAAAAAAAATACAAAAAGGATTGCACTCCCACTATTTCTTGCTGTGGATGCCTGCTAGCAAAAACCCAGGTTAGGGGTTGACCATGAAGACGAAAACTAAAAAATACAGCAGCACTCCCAGAGATAATGATAATGGCTGCGTGAGGCAGCTGAAACGTCACTGCACTATTTGATGAATAGAGCCAAATACTAATTCATCACATCTCTGGGAGTGCTGCTGGATTTATTGTTTTTTGTCTAGATATATATCGATAGATAGATAGATATGAGATAGATAGATAGATTTTCACAAATTAGCTATTTCTGTCTTTTTTTTAATCTAGAAAAGCTTTAGGGCATTTGTGTAATGAGAATCTCAAGTTGTTAATGGGGATTATTTGATCATGTAAGCTGCACTAGGGATCTGCTGAGGCTTTGGAAGCTGTACTTTAGTTTGGCTCTTGTAATTGCTGCATGATAACCAATTAGCATTCATTGCAGCCTCTGCTAGACCTGACTGGGATCCAAGAAGTAAATTGAAAGTCATTTGATCTACTATTTACTGAAATAACAGTTAAACAAATTTTGGAACATCTATTATTGCATCTAATTTAACTTTGGATTTTCAGATAATTTTAAATGTCAAAAATACAAAATTTGCATATTTTATCAATGACTGGTTAACATGCAAACTGAGTATCAAACAGAATCGAGTACCTTGTAAACACAGGATAGTGTTGCGTAAGTAAGCTTTTTTGTAAGGCAACTAATCCAAATAAAAGGCTCAAAAAATATTGTTGCTCACATGTTATGTTATTGATTAACTCAAGTGTTGTATGCTGTATATTAGATTATATTTTTTTTTTCAAATTCTCCATTTTCCTATCTATATTATAAAACAATCCTAAAATATTTTATATTGTATTCTGGCTAAGCCTTATAATAAGCTTACAGTTCCTATTTTGTAGAAGAAGATTTTTTTTGAAGTACCTACCTTATTATCATAGCTAAGCCCAGAGTATTCCATTCACAACAGACCACAGCCTCTCCCTTCAGCCTGCAAAATTATCTCTGAACAGGTCACAGTGCATGCTTAGAAAATGTTCCCATAGTAACAAATAAGGTCAGATTAAATCTACCGTGTCTATGCTTACTGTAAAGCATATGTTTAACCCCTTAACCACTTAAGGACAAATGACGTACCGGTACGTCCTTGGTCCTGCTCTCCTGATATAACGCGGGGTTACACGGTAACCCCGCATCATATCACGGCGGGCCTGGCATCATAGTGAAGCCGCGACCCGCCTCTAATAGTGTGCAGCGGCGATCGCGGCGCTGCATGCTATTAACCCTTTAGCCGCGCGCTCAGAGCTGAGCCGCGCGGCTAAAAGTGAAAGCGAAAGTTGACGGTTAACTCAGTGGGCTGTTCGGGATAGCCGCGGCGAAATCGCGGCATCCCGAACAGCTTACAGGACAGCGGGAGGGCCCCTACCTGCCTCCTCGCTATCCGATCGCCAAATGACTGCTCAGTGCCTGAGATCCAGGCATGAGCAGTCACGCGGCAGAATCGTCGATCACTGGTTTCCTATGAGAAACCAGTGATCAATGATGAAGATCAGTGTGTGCAGTGTTATAGGTCCCTATGGGACCTCTAACACTGCAAAAAAAAAAGTGAAAAAAAAGTGGGAAAAAAAAGTGAATAAAGATCATTTAACTCCTCCCCTATTAAAAGTTTGAATCATCCCCCTTTTCCCATAAAAAAAAACACAGTGTAAATAAAAATAAAAATAAACAGATATGGTATCACCGCGTGCAGAAATGTCCGAATTATAAAAATATATCATTAGTTAAACCGCTCGGTCAATGGTGTGCGCGCAAAAAAATTCCAAAGTCCAAAATAGTGCATTTTTGGTCACTTTTTCTATCATTTAAAAATGAATAAAAAGCGATCAATAAGTCCTATCAATGCAAAAACTTCAGATCACGGCGCAAAAAATGAGCCCTCATACCGCCCCATACACGGAAAAATAAAAAAGTTATAGGGGTTAGAAGATGACAATTTTAAAAGTATTAATTTTCCTGCATGTAGTTATGATTTTTTCCAGAAGTCCGACAAAATCAAACCTATATAAGTAGGGTATCATTTTAATCGTATGGACCTACAGAATAAAGATAAGGTGTCATTTTTACCGAAACATGTACTACGTAGAAACGGAAGCCCCCAAAAGTTACAAAACAGCGTTTTTTTTTTCAATTTTGTTGCACAATGATTTTTTTTTCCGTTTCACCGTACATTTTTGGCCAAAATGACTGATTTCATTACAAAGTAGAATTGGTGGCGCAAAAAATAAGCCATCATATGGATTTTTAGGTGCAAAATTGAAAGAGTTATGATTTTTTAAAGGCATGGAGCAAAAAACAAAAATGCAAAAACGGAGAAACCCCTGGTCCTTAAGGGGTTAAGGACCAAGCCCATTTTCACCTTAAGGACCAGAGCGTTTTTTGCACATCTGACCACTGTCACTTTAAGCATTAATAACTCTGGGATGCTTTTACTCATGAATTTGATTCCGAGATTGTTTTTTCGTGACATATTCTACTTTAACATAGCTGTAAAATTTTGTCAATACTTGTGTCCTTTCTTGGTGAAAAATTCCAAAATTTCATGAACAAATTTGAACATTTAGCAATTTTCAAACTTTGAAGCTCTCTGCTTGTAAGGAAAATGGATATTCCAAATAATTTATATTTTGATTCACATATACAATATGTCTACTTTATGCTTGCATCATAAAGTTGACATGTTTTTACTTTTGGAAGACATCAGAGGGCTTCAAAGTATAGCAGCAATTTTCTAATTTTTCACAACATTTTCTAAATCTGAATTTTTCAGGGACCAGTTCAGTTTTGAAGTGGATTTGAAGGGCCTTCCTATTAGAAATACCCCATAATTTACCCCATCATAAAAACTGCACCCCTCAACGTATTCAAAATGACAATCAGTAAGGAAGTTAACCCTTTAGGTATTTCACAGGAATAGCAGCAAAGTGAAGGAGAAAATTAAAAACCTGCATTTTTTTTACACTCGTATGTTCTTGTAGACCCAGTTTTTGAATCTTTATAAGGGATAAAAGTTGAGAAATCCCCACAAAATGTGTAAACCAATTTCTCTCGAGTAAGGAAATACCTCATATGTGTATGTCAAGTGTTCGGCGGGCGCAGTAGAGGGCTCAGAAGGGAAGGAGCGACTATGGGATTTTGGAGAGGGAATTTTTCTGAAATGGTTTTTTGGGGGCATGTCACATTTAGGAAGCCCCTATGGTGCCAGAACAGTAAAAAAAAAAAACTCACATGGCATACTATTTTGGAAACTACACCCCTCAAGGAACGTAACAAGGGGTCCAGTGAGCCTTAACACCCCACAGATGTTTGATGACTTTTCGTTAAAGTCGGATGTGTAAATGAATTTTTTTTTTCACTGAAATGCAGTTTTTTTCCCAAACTTACCATTTTTACAAGAGGTAATAGGAGACAATGCCCTTCAAAATTTGTAACCCTGTTTCTTCTGTGTATACCCCATATGTGAATGTAAAGTGCTCTGTGGACGAACTACAATGCTCAGAAGAGAAGGAGCGCCATTGGGATTTTGCAGAGAGAATTTGTTTGGAATGAAGGTCGGGGGTCATGTGCTTTACAAAGCCCCCCGTGGTGCCAGAACAGTGGACCCCCCCCCCCCCACACACACATGTGACCCTATTTTGGAAACTACACCCTTCAAGGAATGTAATAGGGGTGCAGTGAGCATTTACACCCCACTGGCCTTTGACAGATCTATGGAACAGTGGGCTGTGCAAATGAAAAATTAGATTTTTCATTTTTGCGGACAACTGTTCAAAAAATCTGTCAGACACCTGTGGGGCGTAAATGCTCACTGCACACTCACTTATTACATTACGTGAGGGGTGTCGTTTTCAAAATGGGGTCACATGTGGGTGTTTTTTTTGTGTTTATGTCAGAACCGCTGTAACGATCAGCCACCCCTGTGCAAATCACCTCAAATGTACATGGCGCTCTCACTCCTGAGCTTTGTTGTGCGCCCGCAGTGCATTTTATGTCCACATATGGGGTATTTCCATACTCAGGAGAAATTGCGTTACAAATTTTGGGGGTCTTTTTTTCCTTTAACCTCTTGTGAAAATGAAAAGTATGGGGCAACCCCAGCATGTTAGTGTAAAAAATTTAAAAACATTTTTACAATGACAGCTGGTATAGACCCCAACTTCACCTTTTCATAAGGGGTAAAAGGAGAAAAAGCCCCCCAAAATTTGTTAGGCAATTTCTCCTGAGTACGAAAATACCCCATATGTGGCCCTGAACTGTTTCCTTGAAATACGACAGGGCTCTGAAGTAAGAGAGCGCCATGCGCATTTGAGGACTAAATAAGGGATTTGCATGAGGACGGAACCAGATGGAAGAATTACACTTGCCTCCGATACCAAAAATACCCTATGGCAGGGTTTCCCAAACAGGGTGCCTCCAGCTGTTGCAAAACTTCCAGCTTGCCTGGAAAGTCAATCGCTGTCCGGCAATACTGCGAGTTGTCTTGCAACAGCTGGATTCTCTCTTTTGGAAACAGTGTCATACGAGAAATGTTTTATTCTTATTTGGGGAGGTGAAGGGGGGCTGTGTAGGGGTATGTGTATATGTAGTGTTTTACTTTTTATTTTGTGTAATGTAGTATAGTGTAGTGTTTTTAGGGTACACTCACACGGCCGGGGTCTACAGCGAGCTTCCCGCTGAGAGTTTGAGCTGCGGCGGAAAACTTGCTGCATCTCAAAATTGTATCATGAAGTTCACTGTAGACCCCCGCCCGTGTGAATGTACCCTGTACATTCACATGGGGGGGGGGGGGGGGAGTGTCAAACCTCCAGCTGTTGCAAAACTACCCTTTGGCTGTCCGTGCATGCTGTGGGTTGAATTTATGCAAGTTTGTTACTTAACTCAGTGTTTCACAACCAGTGTGCCTCCAGCTGTTGCAGAACTACAACTCCCTGCATGTACAGTCTATCAGTGCATTCTGGAAGTTGTAGTTTGAAACAGCTGGAGACACACTGGTTACGAAACACTGAGTTAGGTAACAAACTTCGCAAACAGTGATCCTTCAGCCGTTGCAAAAACTACAACTCTCAGCATGCAGTGACAACTGAGGGCATGCTGGGACTTGTAGTTATACAACAGCTGGAGGCATACTACTAACACTCCCAGCATGCCCTCTGTCTGTCCGTGCATGCTGGGGGTTGTAGTTATGCACACTGGTTGCAAAACACTGAGTTTGTTACTTAACTCAGTGTTTCCCAAAAATGGTGCCTCCAGCTGTTGCAAAACCACAACTCCCAGCATGCCCAGACCGCCGAAAGACATGTTGGGAGTTAGTTTTGCAACATCTGGAAGGTCACAGTTTGGTGACCACTGTGCAGTGGTGTCCAAGCTGTAGCCCTCCAAATGTTGCAAAACTTCAACTTCAAGCATACCAAGACTGTCCAGGAATGCTGGGAGTTGTAGTGCTGCAAAATCTGAAGGGCCACATGTTACAGAACTAAAACTACCAGCATGCCTGGACTGTCTGGGCATGCTGGGAGTTGTAGTTTTGCAACATCTGCAAGAGCACAGTTTGAACACCACTGCACAGTGGTCTCCAAACTGTGGGCCTCCAGATGTTGCAAAACTACAACTCCCAGCATGCCCAGACAGTCTTTGGCTGTCTGGGCTTGCTGGGACTTGTAGTTTGGCAACTCCTGGAACGCAGCAGTGAAGATCACTTACCGCTGATCTTCACAGCTCCCTCCGCCGCTGCCTCCGCCGGTCCCGCGCTGTCTGTCCGGTACCGCCGCGGGTCTCGCTGCGATCGCTGGCCCCAGGACATGATCGCTGGTACCGGGAACCGATCGCTGGTCCCGGGACCCTCCGCCATCTTCCCCCCGCTCTGCGCCGACATTCAGGGGCGGGGCAGAGCGGGGATTTCACCTTTAACCCCCCGCCCCCCACCTGCCATTGGTCGCTAGTCCTAACGACCAATGGCAGGGGTTAAGGAGCGACGTGGCAGCTGCCACCTCGGTCCTATCCGTTCAGGATGATCGGAGCGGTCTCTGACTGCTCCGATCATCGTTATTTTCCGGGTGATCGGGTCACCAGAGACCCGATCAGCCCTGAACCCTGCAAGTCCTTGTCATTAGTCAGTCACTAACTGACTGACTAATGACAATGATCTGCAGCAGGGGACCAGTCTGATTGGTCCCCAGCTGCATAGTGTCATCGGTCAGCTGTCCAGGACAGCTGAGATGACGTTTCTATCACCATGCCAACGGACATGGTGATAGAAAATGTATTGGACGTGTATACACGTCCATTTGCGGGAAGGGGTTAAATGCTGTTAAAAAACAGCTTAGGCAAGATAGCTGCCCCCATAATATTGCACTAAAAATAAAATAAAGAACTTACAGTCGGACAACAGAAAGGTATTAAATGTAAGGGTGTATATTGTTAGCTTATGCACTAATTATGGATCCATGCAGTAAGGATCCCATTTGTGAGTTCAAACAGTTTTATGTGAGTCCTACATAAAACGGAGAAATAAAGGTAGCCTATAGGTATAGTAGAACATGTATTAGGGGTTGTGGTACCACCAACATTTTTAAAGGAAATATGCCAATAAATCTACTATATAAGAAGGGGGTAATATTTACCAACCCCCTCACCCTTCCCAACAACCACCTCCGCAATTTACCTTTATATACTGTGTAACATTTTCTCTTGGAGAAAAATTATAGAAACAATTGTTTCTATTGTTAAGTTTGTGACCAACTAAGTTAGTATAAAAATATTTTAGTATTACAGTAGTAGTGCAGAAGTGTTTGCTATTAACTGAAAACCTAATGGAAACCACCTGGATGGATTCTATGGATACATCTACCAAAAGCTCTAATAGGCTAGATCCTTCATCTATAATGTAAGTTATATGTGCCACAGGCATTGCTTGTTTTAACCATCTAACTATGCCTTACTGAGTAGCGAGGCATACAACTCAGTCTACAGGAGCAGGGAATCCTGTCAAAATGCTACTCTTCATATTTTGATGGTACTTTGGCATTAAGGGGGGGAGGGGGAGGCTTGCTCCCTGCTCTTGGATGGTAGTCCCTGCTCCTGGATGGCATAGTTAATTTATTGGTTAACTATAAGCAAAAGAAAATCTATGTTAATGGACCAAAAACATACAGCTACCACTGAAAGATGTCTACCCTAAAGCTTAACCTTTATTGATATGCAATGAAATGAAACCAGCAAAGTCATATTACAATAAAAATCACAAATGGTGTTGCCCCTGGCATTTGTGATTTGTATTTTAATATTGCTTTGCTGGGTTGTTTTACTGAATGTCAATGAAGGTTAAGTTTTAGAGCAGAGGTCCTTCAACGATAGTTAAACATATATTTGTTGCCCTATAGGAAACTAAAAAGTTCATTCAGATTTTTGGAACAAGGTAGTTTTTAGTAGTTGACTATTATGAGGAAAATGTACTGAAAGTGCAATTCTCTGGCATGGTTATTGGAAAATAATTGTACCAGATTTGTCAAAGCTTACAATTTTATAAGACTCAGTTGACCCTTTGACAAATATGATGCTTTGTGTACTGATCCCTAATGGATAATAAAACTTTAAATTATGGGCCATTAGAAAATATTCTCAGCAGGGTATATTCACAATGTTCAGTAGTGCAGGCATAAGACAGTAAATTGCAGTGTAATTTCACCTGTATTTGTTCCTTTGCAACTGGCTGCCTTAAGAAATAAGACATACATCTAGCTTTGGAGCAGTCTTCATGTGTTTCCATCAGTGCAGATGGTTTGTAGCAACACAAAACATTTTTTTTAATATGTGATAGTAGGGAATTTTTTTTCTTAAGTCTATTTGCATGGAGTAGGTAAATGTTCTGCAACTTAGCGCATGGAAAATTATGGAAATACAGTGTTCAACCTTATAAGAAATTATTTTAGGGAAGAATATCTGTACAGTACAGCACATGATAAAGCATAAGCATATGAGTACGGATAGTTCATGTACCAAAATTTCATCAAAATGTTTTTTTTTCGTTTTTTTTTTACATACAGTAGTATTGGGTTTCATGCACACTACGGTTTGAGCATACAGCAGCAGGATCTAGCAGGAGAATTTGAAAACAATCTGCTATTGTATCCCCACCAGACCCATGAAGCACCCCATTCATTTCAATGAACTTAACATGAAGTGAGACAGTAGGATGAGACAAGTAACTGTAAGGACATTGAGATAATTGATGGCAGATAGTATACCAGCCCAGGTATAGACTAAACAGTGGAAAGGGGCATTGGTTGTACTGGAACTTACTACAAGTCATGTCCTTTTTACTTTACAGAGTCAGTGAATTGTTAGGGAAAAGGGAGCAGTTCAAAAGATATTATTCCTCCTCCTAAGAATCCTCATGATATCAGTAAGAGCTTATATTGTGTTCTGATAGTATTCAGTAGTGCCGTCGAGCAGTATTTTAAAGTAGACACACGTAGCATGAGACCACAAGGATCACTAGAGAAGCAGCGCACAGTGGGACAGCCCAAGACACAGCCCACAAAAGTTAAGATATCTGATGCTACGTTTCCATTACAAAAACTTCCGCTATACAATGTATAACTCCTGCCAAGCTTGAGTCGCACCCGCCGCTGTATACCCATTGGCACAGCCTGGCCCCGCTAGGACTCTAAACTCCTACCAGTATAGTGATGGAATTCTGGGCCCGGCTCAGTATAAAGCAGCATGCTTTGCACCGCTGTATACTGTACCACTGTCGGAAGTAGATAGTGATGTTATGCTTTGCATCACTACTTACCTCTGTAGATGTTTACACAAAAGCTGTAAAAAATTGCCAATGCTAAACTAACACGGTATTTTTCTTGTTGTTTTTTCCTCCCATAGACTTCTATAGGAGAGAAAAGCTGAGAAATCTTGCCAAAAAATGCCATAGTCTCAGCATGCTACCAGTAAGTTTAGAAATGTCGAAAAGCAGAAAATAAATTGCAAAACCCACAAACACAGAGTGGGTTTGATACTTTATAATTCTCTATTGACTCCCTGCCAACATTTGGCCTCATTTGGCAATTGTGGTGGTTTTGGAGGGCTTTTTTACCCCCTAAAAAACAAGTGGAAACTTAGTATTTCCTAAGTTAAAAGACTAATCTGTAAGATTGTGCCGCTTGTTCATAAAACCATTGGATTTGTTGCAGTCTTTGTGTAGTTCTGGGAAACCCCTTTCACAATGCTAGCCAAAGGTGATGCTTCACTTTCACATGGTCATCGTACTGTGGGTGGATTAAACATAGTATTGGCAAATATGCAAGCTTTCACTTTAGGTTAGTTGCCCTTTAAAAATTGGACTGAAGAGAAAATGCCCAATATCTATATTTCTGATGCAGCTCATTTGAAATGATTTCAGGGCACATTAGCTGAATCTGTCAGAATTCTCCTAGCTAGCACTTTGCCTTGTACGAATACAGATGTTAAGGAGACTCCTATGTAGGTTAAAATAATTCATACAAAGTTTTACTGGGTAGCTCAATTTCCTCATGTCATATGTGCCCTTAATTGCTCTAACACAGCAGCAGTCCTTCCCCAGTGGGATTTAGCTATAAATACGGACAGGAAATTGTAACATTCAATCAATGTCCTTGTGATTTGCAATCACTCCCAGATTCCCATTAAATTACAAATATGGTGACAACATATTCAGAGTTCTTCATTTCAACATGTTCATAATGAGTGATCCAAGAAGGTGCTGGTTGGCAGGTAAGATCTAATAACATATCAGGCAACGTACATATATGACATGAAACATAATGTAGCATATGCTATCACCTATTGAGGAACAGTACAGCACAAAATGACCAATATAACACAAAAAATGTTAAACACAATATATATATATATATATATATATATATATATATATATATATATATATAGCACGCTTTAGCATACAGTATAGAAATAAAGTCATTTCATTCTCAGTAGATAATACAATATATCTACCACTACTGTACAGTATGCTACAGCCATAATAATAAATCCACCTTGCATCCAACCAAAATGCCACAAGATGCAAGACATTATGGCTGTGGGACATGTGATACTGGTGTGGAGTAAGAGAGGCTGAGCTAGAGTGGAAGTCACATCTTATCTATAGAGAATGAAGCTCCACTCTGCATCTAGACCCTCTTGCAGGAAATGTCTCCTGTAATGAATTTGTATGCAGCGGGGCGGGATATCTTGCCACAGGGGGTGTAAAAAGGATTGCTAGTATCTAGTATCTGTGGATCCCTCCTCCATTGCGTAGGCACGAAAATGAGCATATTAGCAACGTTAAAGATTTCTATACATTCACTAAACCGTAAAAACATTTTAATGAGGGTCACCCACATTATTAATCTTTATAAACAGGTAAGTGCAGGTGATCCTGGTGGCACATTTCTTTTATGGGTAGGTCTCACATAGGAGCACATCCACAGTGTATACAACACTGCGGATGTGCTGCCGGCAGTCACAGAGTTACGGAAAAGCGAGCTCCCTGCTGCTGCTGCCGTAGCTCTGTGTGTCGGCTGATGACTGCCGGCAGAAAATCCACAGATACGAATAAACACACAGAGAGCTACAACAGCAGCAGGAGGGAGCTCACTCGGCCGTAACTCTGTGACTGCCGGAAGCGCATCCGCATTGTCAAATACGCTGTGGATGCGCTCCTGTGTGACCCTACACTAGATTATATTCACATGTACAGTATCCTGCACATATTTTAGTCATTTAGTTCACATTGAACTTTGCAGGATAAAATCTGCAGCTTGAAACCCTGCGCATCAAATATGCCCAGGATACTGTACGTGTGAATACACCCTAAGACGTAAAAGCGGACAGCAATTGGAAGTATGTCAAATTCATTTCAATCCAGTGATTGAAAATGTATTTCCATGGGTCCCATCGGTGTAAGCTTCTGACATATCTAAATAACAAGTCAGAAGTTTTGTAAAACTGGAGTACCCTCCTATATTTTGTTCAGCACCATAATTTAAGCTTCATTATTTTAAATATAATAAATAAATATTATATTTTAACATAAATGGAGATAATATTTAACATGATATTATAGAATACTCTTAACTGGTAGCTTATGGGCCCTGATCCAAAATCTGCAGCAGGGCCCAATGTGCCAATTGAAATACTAGTTTCTTATGTGGCAGATGTGCTTATGGGCCAGCTTAGGCCACTACCTATAAATACACCCCCTATAGATATATCCCAAAGGGGGGATTTATTAAAACCTCTCCAGAGGAAAAGTTGCTGAGTTGGCCATACATTAGCATCCAGTCAGATCACTTCTTTCATTTTTAACAAGGCCTCTGCAAAATGAAAGAAACAAGCAATCTGATTGGTTGCTACGGGGAACTCAGCAACTTTTCCTCTGGACAGATTTTAATACCCCCCCTTATGTCTAATAACCACTTTCTACTATAGTTATTTATTAATCAACAAGTTGTTTAATGTTTTTATTTCCATTTAAATATTTGAAGATTTATAAAACTACACCCTATCCCTTTAAGGCTCTAGAATAATTCTTCCAAAAGAACATTAACTAGGCAGAAAAGCTTTCAACAGAATTCCTAATGAAACTCCTTATACCACAGTGAATATGAGGTAGATGAACAATTTCAGTGACAATCAATCCACTAAGCTAAAGAGCTTCAAAAAGATTGGTATCAACAATGATTAGCATGTAAACACAGCTTGTCTCCAACTCAGTTATGCAGTAATTTGCCCTTGAGGTCCTATTGAGGTAATATTTGTAAATATATACTGTGCAGATTTGTTACAGTAATTAGATTTGTAATTTTGCTATGTAAATACATCAGTGTCACAGCAACTTTAACAAGAAATGAAGAATGAAAATATATTTCTACATGATTCATATTATATTGTATGCATTCATACAGGGCCGCTCATAACCACCAGACCCAGCCTTCTACTAGAGGAGGTGTATGCATTTATGTCACATGATACTCCATAGAATGCACAGGAAGCACAGTGAGGGAATTTGATCCTTGATAATGACTAAACCCTAACCAACATCTTAAAGGAATCTGCTTAAAGAGGTACTCTGGTGAAAAACATTTTTTTTTAACCCCTTAAGGACCCAGCCATTTTACACCTTAGGACCCGGCCATTTTTTGCACATCTGACCACTGTCACTTTAAACATTAATAACTCTGGAATGCTTTTAGTTATCAATCTGATTCCTTGATTGTTTTTTCGTGACATATTCTACTTTAACATAGTGGTAACATTTTGTGGTATCTTGCATCCTTTCTTGGTGAAAAATCCCAAAATTTGATGAAAAATTTGAAGCTCTCTGCTTGTAAGGAAAATGAATATTCCAAATAATTTTAATTTTTATTCACATTTCCAATATGTCTACTTTATGTTTGCATCATAAAATTGACGTGTTTTTACTTTTGGAAGACACCAGAGGGCTTCAAAGTTCAGCAGCAATTTTCCAATTTTTCACAAATATTTCAAACTCACTATTTTTCAGGGACCAGTTCAGGTTTGCAGTGGATTTGAAGGGTCTTCATCTTAGAAATACCCCACAAATGACCCCATTATAAAAACTGCACCCCCCAAAGTATTCAAAATGACATTCAGTCAGCGTTTTAACCCTTTAGGTGTTTCACAGGAATAGCAGCAAAGTGAAGGAGAAAATTCACAATCTTCATTTTTTACACTCGCATGTTCTTGTAGACCCAATTTTTTTATTTTTACAAGGGGTAAAAGGAGAAAATGTATACTTATATTTGTAGCCCAATTTCTCTCGAGTAAGGACATACCTCATATGTCTATGTAAATTTTTCGGCGGGCGCAGTAGAGGGCTCAGAAGGGAAGGAGCGACAAGGGGATTTTGGATAGTAAATTTTTCTGAAATGGTTTTTGGGGGGCATGTTGCATTTAGGAAGCCCCTATGGTGCCAGAACAGCAAAAATCCCCCACATGGCATACCATTTTGGAAACTAGACCCCTTGAGGTACGTAACAAGGAATAAAGTGAGTCTTAATACCCCACAGGGGTTTCACGACTTTTGCATATGTAAAAAAATTAAAATCAAATTTCACTAAAATGTGTGTTTCCCCCAAATTTCACATTTTTGCAAGGGTTAATAGCAGAAAATACCCCCAAACATTGTAACCCCTTCTCTTATGAGTATGGCGGTACCCCATAAGTTGACCTGAAGTGTACTATTGGTGAACTACAATGCTCAGAAGAGAAGGAATCATATTTGGCTTTTTGAGAGCAAATTTTGCTCGGGGGCATGTCGCATTTAGGAAGCCCCTATGGTGCCAGGACAGCAAAAAAAAACACATGGCATACCATTTTGGAAACTAGACCCTTTGTGGAACGTAACAAGAAATAAAGTGAGCCTTAATACCCCGCAAGGGTTTCACGACTTTTGCATACGTAAAAAAATAAAAATAAATTAACTAAAAGGTGTGTTTCCCCCCCAAATTTCACATTTTTGCAAGGGTTAATAGCAGAAAATACCCCCAAAATTTGTAACCACATCTCTTCTGAGTATGGAGGTACCCCATAAGTTGACCTGAAGTGCACTACGGGCAAACTACAATGCTCAGAAGAGAAGGAGTCATATTTGGCTTTTTGAGAGCAAATTTTGCTCGGGGGGCATGTCGCATTTAGGAAGCCCATATGGTGCCAGGACAGCAAAATAACCCCCACATGGCATACCATTTTGGAAACTAGACCCCTTGAGGAACGTAACAAGGCGTAAAGTGAGCATTTACCCCCCACTGGTGTCTGTCATATCTTTGGAACAGAGGGCTGCACAAAATTTTTACACCTGTGGGGTGTAAATTCTCACTGCACCCCTCATTACATTCCGTGAGGGGTGTAGTTTCCGAAATTGGGTCACATTTGGCGTTTTATTTTTTTTGCGTTTGTCAAAACCGCTGTAACAATCAGCCACCCCTGTGCAAATCACCTCAAATGTACATGGCGCACTCTCCCTTCTGGGCCTTGTTGTGCGCCCCCAGAGCACTTTGCGCGCACATATGGGGTATCTCCGTAGTTGGGAGAAATTGTGTTGCAAATTTTGGGGGCTTTTTTCCCCTTTACCTCTTGTCAAAAGGAAAAGTATAGGGCAACACCAGCATGTTAGTGTAAAAAGTTTATTTTTTTACACTAACATGCTGGTGTAGACCCCAACTTCACCTTTTCATAAGGGGTGAAAGGAGAAAAAGACCCCCAAGATTTGTTAGGCAATTTCTCCCGAGTACGGCGATACCCCATATGTGTCCCTAAACTGTTGCCTTGAAATACGACAGGGCTCCGAATTGAGAGCGCCATGTGCATTTGAGGCCTGAATTAGGGATTTGCATAGGGGTGGACATAGGGGTATTCTACGCCAGTGATTCCCAAACAGGGTGCCTCCAGCTGTTGCAAAACTCCCAGCATGCCTGGACAGTCAACGGTTATCCGGCAATACTGGGAGTTGTTGTTTTGCAACAGCTGGAGGCTCCATTTTGGAAAGAGTGGCGTACCAGACGTTTTTCATTTTTATTGGGGAGGGGAGGGGGGCTGTGTAGGGGTATGTGTTTATGTAGTGCTTTTTATTTTATTTTGTGGTAGTGTAGTGTAGTGTTTTTAGGGTACAGTCACATGGGCCAGGGATTACAGCGAGTTTCCCGCTGCGAGTTTGAGCTGCCGCGCAAAATTTGCTGCATTGCAAACTTGCAGCCTGATACTCACTGTAAGCCCCCTGCCCATGTGAATGTACCCTGTACATTCACAGGGGGGGTACCTCGAGCTGTTGCAAAACTACAACTCCCAGCATGCACAGTCTCAGTGCATGCTGGTAGTTATAGTTTTGCAACAGCTGGAGGCACACGGGTTGGGAAACACTGACACAGACAATGTTTCCCAACCAGTGTGCCTCCAGCTGTTGCAAAATCACAACTCCCAAACATTCTCAGGCATGCTGGGAGTA
This sequence comes from Hyla sarda, assembly GCF_029499605.1. Lineage (NCBI taxonomy): Eukaryota > Metazoa > Chordata > Amphibia > Anura > Hylidae > Hyla > Hyla sarda. The sequence goes on from NC_079189.1 coordinate 353,388,503, forward strand.
GTAGTTCGGCAACATCTTTAGAGACAGATGTTGCCGAACTACAACTCCCAGCATGCTTGGAGTTGTAGTTTTGCAACATCTGGAGGCCTGTGCCCTTCCAGATGTTGTAAAACTACAACTCCCAGTGTGCCAAAACTGTCCAGGCATGCTGAGAGTTGTAGTTCTGTAACATCTGAAGGGCCAGATGTTACAGAACTACAACTCCCAGCATGCCTGGACAGTAAGGGCATGCTGAGGATGTGTAGTTTTGCAACATCTGGAAGGGCACAGTGGTCCAAAAACTGTGGACCTCCAGAAGTTGCAAAACTGCAACTCCCAGCATGCCCAGACGCCAAGGGCTGTCTGGGCATGCTGGGAGTTGTAGTTTACAGGGTCCCATTACAGCAATGCATGTCGCTTTACGGCGACGTGCAGTGCTGTAAAGGGCCCGACCGCGGCTGAAGATCTACTCACCTGTCGCCGCCGCCTTCACAACGGAATCCGGGTCTTCAGGGACAAGGTAAGTACTGGGGCCGGGCCCCAGCACTCCCCCGTCCCCCGCCGCGTCCTCCGGTCTTCCTCCCGTCCTCTCCGGACTTCAAGGGGCAGGGCGGGAGGAAGTAACCCCCCCCCCCCCGCGATTGGTCGGTTAACTAACCAACAGATCGAAGGGAATAGGAGGAGGTGGCCGGCTTGCCACCTCGCTCCTATTCTTTAGCATGGTCCTGGCTGTGACAGCCGGGATCATGCAAAATTACCGGGCAGCCGGGTCCCAGAGACACGATCAGCCCGGTATCGCCGCAGATCGCAAGGGCGATTTCCCTTGCGATTTGCGGCGATCGCCGACATGGGGGGCCTACATGGCCCCCCTCGGCGTTTGCCCTGGATGCCTGCTAAAGGATTTCAGCAGGCATCCGGTTCCGATCTCTGCCCGGCGCGCGTCAGGGACCGAAAAAAGCCAGGACGTACGGGGACGTCCTGGGTCCTTAAAGCCCAGGGTGCGGGGACGTCCCCGTATGTCCTGGGTCCTTAAGAGGTTAATCAACTGGTGCCAGAAAGTGAAACAGATTTGTAAATTAAACGATGTAGAAGTAAAGAAACACAATCGGCACTCACCGGTCTTCTCCAAAAAAGACTTCTTTAATGCAAAATACTCACATAGAACTTCGACAATAGGGGAGAGGGATGAGGTGCAGGGGGGTAAAAACCTCCGGCGACAGACTCTGTTTCACCCGCTATACGGGCTTCATCTGGCCATGAAGAAGCCCGTATAGCGCGTGAAACTGAGTCTGTCGCCGGAGGTTTTTACCCCCCTGCACCTCATCCCTCTCCCCTATTGTCGAAGTTCTATGTGAGTATTTTGCATTAAAGAAGTCTTTTTTGGAGAAGACCGGTGAGTGCCGATTGTGTTTCTTAACTTCTACATTGTTGCATTATTGTGCTTATCCATTGCAGTCAGAGCACCACCTTTCCTCCATTCTCAGTTCTCTTGGACCCTATACCTTGTACTGTCATCCAATACCTACCAGCTACAGCAGTGCCGGACATTCCTTTTTCTTTCTATATAGATTTGTAAATTACTTCTATTAAAAAATATTAATCCTTCCTGTACTTATTAGCTGCTGAATACTACAGTGGAAATTATTTTACGTTTTAAACACAGAGCTGTCTACTGACTTCATGAGCACAGTGCTCTCTGCTGACATCTCTGTCCATTTTAGGAACTGTCCAGAGTAAAAGGAAATCCCCATAGCAAACATATGCTGTTCTGGACAATGGCTACAACATTGAAAAGCACTAACAGTTTAAGGATGAGCTGGTAACTGGGAATGCAGTTAAAGGGGAACTCTGGAACTTAACAACTTATCCCCAATCCACAGGATAGGGGATGAGTGTCTGATCAAGGGTTCTATCTGTCCTCTGCAATCTCCTTCCCAGCACCCCAGCTCTCCCTGCACTGCTCCGTGCATGGAGCTGGGTTGACTACTGCACGGTGTGATGGCGGACACGTCATCTCTATCAAACTCTATGGTAGAGTTGGAGATACAGCGCTCGTGTATCTCTGGCTCTCCCATACAGATGCATGGAAGGGGCATGTTGACCACGGCACTGTGTGGTGGTTGACAATGTTCTGTGCATGGAGCAGTGGCCGTTCTGTGTATGGGAAGAGCTGGTGTGCTGGGCAGGAGATTGCATGGGATCCCTGCCGTCAGACTACCCGTGATCAGACACTTATCCCCTATCTTGGGGATAGTTAAGTACCAGAGTTCCTCAGAGTCCTCCTTTAAGGAGGCATCTGTCACCAGCAGCCTTCAGCCTTACAGTACTTGACTGACAAATCTCTGTCTATACACACATAGGAAGCACCAGCACTTAATCCAGTGCTTGTCCAGCCTATATGTTAGTAAAAGGCTTGGTCACTAAAAGACTATATGTTGGTATATTCCCTTGCTGATGCCTTTTAATAATTGAAGAAAAAAGTTTATGGACCATGGGATATTGGTCAATAAAAACAAAAATCCTTTATTATTTATTATTTTTGTCATGTATTTATTTATAGCTCTGTATGATACCCTGTAGACATATTTCAATCCAATTGCTGCAGTTCTCAATAAGGATCTGTGTGGTCCCAAGGAGACACACCACTGTTACCATGTATGCTATGATATCCTAGTTTGTGCGTACTTTTAAGGCTAGATGTTCTTTAGCAAAGAAAGTCAGGACATATTTGTGTAGATAATCAGGTTTGTGTCGCTGACATGACAAATTACAACAATCAGCTCTTTCTTAGAAAACTTCCATTCCGTCTCAATTCTCACAGGGTATTAAATGAGGATTAAAATAAAAATGTCACCAAATGTAAAGAAGCTGCTTGAAAATGGATTTTATAGAACAAGCTAAATTGAATTTATTGGTTGTTTGTAGAATAGGAGTTGTAATAGAAAAGCAGAAAAAAAAAGTCTGGTATGTTTGGTGACCCAGTTTAATTCCCCTTCTTTGTCTACGTACACTGAAGGAATCAATGTGCTCTGAATTAGTACAGACTTGTGCTCTCATCCAGCCTTGATGTCTCCAGCCCTTCTTCCCTGGAGAGGTAGAAGAGAGACTTAAGCTGGACTGTACATACCTGCTGGTGCAGTGCAGTTGCTCTTCTTCATTCCCTGCAGCCACTGTCATCTTGTCTCTTAACCTTTACTAGGACAGGAGGAAATTAACAGTCTCTTAAGGATTTCCCAGAGTCGTCCGTAAGATTTATAGGTGCATGCCATATGCATTGAACATACAGAACATTTAGCTAGGAGCTACAACATATCTCTGTCCTTTTCAGCCAGAAGACAGTTATGTTTAAAGTGATTTATTTTTATCTCCTCTAACCAAAATAGCTCCATGAATCCGCCATGTTCAGTTTCATGTCCAGAAGTGCTCCAGTGAGTACCTGTGGGTATTTTGGATCGTGAATAATGCTTAGGCAGAACCTGGTACTTCTCATCCGTGAATCACTTGAACCTTTCCTTCATTGAGAGAGAAAGTCAAGTAGATTTTTTTTTTTATTATTAGAGAATAGCAGAGGAGAAACTTTCAAGCAGATAAATGTGGTAATAATAGGATTGTTACACAGGTGACAGAAGTGTGTATATATGGAAAGATCTATATATCTTCAAGTCAATGGAATGGAATGAAAATGAGAAGCCATGCTCAAACAAATGGAGGGAATATGCAAGGAGCGCCTTATTTCCCTTATAGCATCATAAAGTATGAGAAAAGTGACAGGTATTCCCGCATTTCATGGGAACAGTTGTAAGTTATTTGGATACCTGCTGTACAAGGTAAAATTTATATGTTTGAATGGAAGAGTTTCACTTGACCTACCATATTTTCATACAAAGCTGAGATATATCATTACCAAGCAATAAAATATAGTGGGACAAGACAGTATGATTGTAGTTTTTTTTAGATAGTCTGTATAGTGCTCTTTCTACATAATTTCTTTGAGAAGGTTATTCACAACAAAACAATGCAAACATTCCCTGCAGCTCGAGGGTTTATTCTGGTTTGCAGTCAGGAAGGTGTGAGGCGACAGACACCAGACTGTAAGATATACAATTGTTGGCAAATCATTTTTATTATTTTTTTCTTTCTAAATGTGCACTTCATAGACTGAAAAAGACTGTACTTATTTTTCAAGGTCCCATTATTACATGTACATAGTCACCTGATAAGTCAATAGAGGCTTTACCAGACATGGCAATGTGATTACTTTGTACCTCACCATGACTATTGATCTTCTTAGTTCTTGGATCTTGGTTTCATGTTAACTGTTTGTTGCTCTTCTTATTGCTATAGGGTGTGCAGAGACAGCAGTTGTACAGTACCCAGGTCTGTTACTTGACAATGTCCATAAGAGCACACAAGTATTATAAATGGTACATTGGGAGGTAGAGGTCCTCTAACAGATTGAGGCTTCGGAACCTCAAGTTACAGTACTCCTTCTGGATGACTTCTCAGACTTTCATTGCTTCTGAGAACCCTTGCTCGACTTTATACCCCTGTCTATGTTTCACCAACGTCTGCATAATCAATTCCTGGCGTCTGCAAGACTGCAAGTACCAAGACTCAAACCAAGGGTTGGCTAAAGTCACGGTCCATGGAGACTGAATAAAGGTGGTTTACGACAACATTGATCACTACCGATCAGTGAGGAGGATCTAACATTGAACTTACCTCAGAGATGTACATTGTACATTCAGACCAATCACAGCTAAAGCAACCTTTTAATAATAACATAACAGTTCACATCCACATATATTGGGATGTCTTACTTTGGCGAACCTGCCTAACAATTAATGATGTGCGTGTCTCTGGCTTCTAAACCTTAGCACAATATAGAATCACTCCAGCTTAACCTCTTAAATATACAGGGTGTACCTGTATGCCCTGCGCCCGGTCCCGGTATATAACGCGGGGTCCCGCCGTGACCCCGTATCATACCAGGTCGGTCCTGGTGGCTAATGATAGCCGGGACTCTTGGCTAATAGTGTGTGGCACCGATCATTGTGCCCCGTGCTATTAACCCTTTAGACGCATCGATCAAAATTGATCACCGCGTCTAAAATGAAAGTAAAAGCTTCCTGGCAGCTCAGTCGGGCTGATCGGGACCATCGCGATAAAATTGCGATGTCCCGATCAGCTAGCAGGTGAGCGGAGGTCCTCTCACCTGTCTCTGTCACTTCCGATTGCCGATTGATTGCTCCAAGCCTGAGATTCAGGCTTGAACAATCGACCACCTATACCACTGATCAATGCAAAGCTATGGCTTTGCAGGGATCAGTGTAAAAGATCAGTGTGTGCAGTGTTATAGCCCCCTATGGAAGCTATAACACTGCAAAAAAAGTGTTAAAAGTGAAAGTTAATAAAGGTCATTTAACCTCTTCCCTAATAAATGTTTGAATCCCCCCTCTTTTCCCTTAAAAAAAAACCTGTGTAAATAAAAATAAACATATGTAGTATCGCCGCATCCGGAAATGTCCAAATTATAAAAATATATCATTAATAAAACCGCACGGTCAATGCGTACGTGCAAAAAAATTCTAAAGTCCAAAATAGCGTATTTTTGGTCACTTTTTAATCATGCAAAAATGTATAAAAAGCAATCGAAAAGTCAGATCAATACAAAAATGATACCGATAAAAACTTCAGATCACGGCGCAAAAAATTAACCATCATACCTGTCCGTACGCAGAAAATTAAAAAAGTTATAGGGGTCAGAAGATGAGAATTTTTTACATATACATTTTCCTGCATGTATTTATGATTGTTTTCAGAAGTACGACAAAATCAAACCTATATGAGTAGGGTAACATTTTAACCGTAGGGACCTACAGAATAAAGAAAACGTGTTATTTTTTACCAAAAAATGCACTGCGTAGAAACGGAAGCCCCCAAAATTTACAAAATGACATTTTTTCTTCAATTTTGTTGCACAATGAATTTATTTTCCGTTTTGCCGTGTATTTTTTGGTAAAATGACCAAAGTCACTGCAAAGTAGAATTGGTGGCACAAAAAATAAGCCATTATATGGATTTTTATGTGCAAAATTCAAAGCGTTATGATTTTTAGAAGGTGATGAGGAAAAAATGAAAATGCAAAAACGGAAAAACGCTGAGTCCTTAAGGGGTTAATAATGCTAAATATAGAGGAAATATAGAGGAGGAGATTTATTAAAACCTGTGCAGATAAAAAGTTGACCAGTTGCCCATAACAACCAATCAGATCGCTTCTTTTATTTATCAGATGCCTTTTCAAAAAAGAAACAAGCGATCTGGTTACTATGGAGAACTAGTCAACATTTCCTCTGCACAGGTTTTGATAAATGTCCCTGAAAGTCTTTTCAGAGCTGCACAAGCTGGGCATTAAATAATAGGCAGTGAAATGGCACACCTTATTATACCATGGCAAACTCTACAAAGCTAACATATGCCCCACATTATAAATTAAAATACCAGCAAAATCCCAAAGAAATGTGAAAATGCACACACACTGCTCTACACAGTTGACATGCAACTGCATTGAACTATGTATGTGACTGCTGATGTGTACACATCACCGGTCACTTACACAAGAGTGGAAAGGGACTCTTGTCAAACAAACAGGAGTGCTCCACACCTGACTCAGCGAATCACAAGTAAGCTGACAAATCTTTATGCTCCAAGGCTTACTGTCTGAAGACTCACTCTGTGCCCAGTCCAGCAACTCTGTCTAGCCGGCCTATAGCATACTCTAAGCCTGCTCTTGTTTCAATGGTGGTCTATGCTAACAGCACAGAAAGTACATAAATGAGCATGAACTCCTGTCAAAGACAGGTGGCCCTGCTCCTTTGAATGTGTAGAGCAGTTTGTGACAGATGTAATTGGGGAGAGTTATCAAAACCAGTGCAGAACAAAAGTTTCCCAGTTGCCAATAGCAACCAATCAGATTGCTTCTTTCATTTTGCAGAGACCTTGTTTAAAATGAAATAAGCAATCTGATTGTTTGCTATGGGCAACTGGGCAACCTTTCCTCTGCACAGGTTTTGATAAATCTCCCCTATGGAGTGGCAACAATACAGGTGGCAATGCCTGCATCTCAGAATAGTCACCGTCAAACATATAGAAGTGGTGTACCATCTTGTTGCTGCAGTAGTTTGCATACAACTGTGTATATCACAAGCGATGCCCACACATTGACAATCATTAACACAACAGTTTATGTGCCGCCCAGCTCAGTTAGTTTGTCTACACATAGTTCTCTTTCTTAGGCTTGGTTCCTATATGTCTGGCGTCCTAAATCTAGATGCAACTGATGCCACAACATGCATTAGTTGTGTAGCATCCGGCTTCCATTGTTTCTGAATGCCAGACAGTTCAATGCCAGTCCAGCAAGTCCAACCGTTTGGCCTCCAAATTGAGGTGCCGGATGAATGTGAACTGCCCCATTCAAATGAATGGGATCAGTTCTAGCATCAGTTTCCCTCTGGTGCTTTTAAGCAAGCAACAAAGAGAAAATATGACTGATACTGGACATATGTGAACAAGCCCTTACATATGTAGTATGCCAATAATACAGCTGGATAATAGCTGCTAAACTTATAAATCTTCTGATGTTCTAAACAGTGTTTTAAAAGATATAAAAAGTGTGGGAGCTCTACATAAAACAGGAAAACCTAAGCCAAGGATACTGCATTGCACATAACCCAATGTGCCAAGTGCTAAATGGGAACAAAAATGGTAGCAGCCCTGCCAGGCTAAGAATGGTTAAATAAAGGGAAGAGATATAGGGAAAGAAGATGCAAGAGAAAATGTCCAGTAATAAAATAACATTTATTTAAACAATTAATATTATACTGTGTGGTCTTCAGCAGGGCCCTTGCTTCAGATGGATCATGGGGTATAATTAAAACGTGCAAAAAATGTGTGAATATAAAAGGGTAAAACTATAATACATACATATATATTTTATATATTGTGCTCCACTTATGATAACAATTCCCCTGTAGGTAAGTAGATTTGGACACGGAGTATTGAATTATAGTCTCTGCGCTATAGCGGTGTACTGGTAGGTGATATGCAGATAAACTCTCCTATTACTTATTATCTCCTATTACTTTATTACAGGGAGGTTATCTGCATATCACCTACCAATACACTGCAATAGCGCAGAGACTATAATTCAATACTCCGTGTCCAAATCTACTTACCTACAGGGGAATTGTTATCATAAGTGGTTCACAATATATAAAATATATATGTATGTATTATATTTTTACCCTTTTATATTCATTAATTTTTTGCACGTTTTAATAATACCCAGTGATCCGTCTAAAGCAAGGGCCCTGCTAAAGACCCCACAGTGTAATATTAATTGTTTAAATAAATGTTATTTTATTACTGGATATTTTATCTTGCATCTTCTTTTCCCATATTTCTTCCCTTTATTTAACCATTCTTAGCCAGGCAGGGCTGCTACCATTTTTTGTTCCTGTTTTAAAAGATAAATGCCATCACACAATACACATAAGGCAAATGTAAAAATGTAACTATGTTGTGGGGTATGCCTTACAGTCAGTAACATTAAAAAATTTAAGACAGCAACTGTTTTTACATTTTCAGTAAGTTCTGGTTTCACCAATAAACACTGCCTATATTTACAGCTAACAACAATATTTAAGCTAATTCAGAACCCCTTAGAAAAACAGAGGTATTAAAGGGGTACTCCGCTGGAAAACATTTTTTTTTTAATCAACCAGTGCCAGAAAGTTAAGCAGATTTGTAAATTATCCTTCCAGTACATATAAGTTTCTGTATGCTGCACAGGAAGTTCTGACCACAGTGCTCTCTGGTGACACTTCTGTCTATTTCCGGAACTGTCCAGAGTAGGAGCAAATCTCCATAGCAAACCTCTCCTGCTCTGGACAGTTTCTGACATGTACAGAGGTGTCAGCAGAGAGCACTGTGGTCAGACAGGAAGGAAATTCGAAAAGAAAAGAACTTCCTTTAAAGGGGTACTCCCCTGGAAAACATTTTAATTTTAATCAAGTACTTATCAGTGGCTGTATGTTCCACGGGAAGTTCTTTTCTTTTTGAATTTCCTTTCTATCTGTCCACAGTGCTCTCTGGTGACACCTCTGTCCATTTTAAGAACTGTCCGGACCAGGATAGGTTTGCTATGGGGATTTGCTTGTAGTCTAGACAGAGGTGTCGGTAGAGAGCACTGTGGTCAGACAGAAAGGAAATTCAAAAAGAAAAGAACTTCCTTTGGAACATACTGCAGCTGATAAGTACTGGAAGGGTTAAGATTTTTAAATAGAAGTAATTTACAAATCTGTTTTCCAGTGGAGTGCCCCTTTAAAAACCAATTACCCCTGTAGAGTAACAAGTCAGATTTTAAAAATTAAGCTGTGTCATCAAAGTCAAAACTGGCTACAGCAGCAAGGGGATAAATAGTTAAATGTTATCCATGTCCTATAACAAACTAAATATGATAGAAATACAAAAGAAAATATACTTTAGAAGTGAAGAAAAAGTGTCTGATCAACTTTTAGATAAGTGAAGTGTAAATTACTCATCTTCACATTTCAGACTACTGGGAATTTAGGTTGTTGTTTGATTTATACCTCAAGACTTCCCTGGAATAAAATAATGTAAGTGTAAAAAATCATTCACAAGAACAATTCTCTTCCAAAAAAATTGATAAGTAGGTGTTGCATTTAAGTTATTTCAGCATAAAAGAACAGGCGCAAGAAAATCATCCAGTATGTAGAAGTATTCAGAGATAATGTCTAACGTAGTTCATGAGATGTTGTATTATACTGTATTGATGATAGAGTTTTATCCACCAACAGGGCACTCAGTGATTTATTAAGACAATTATGGAATTTAGAACATATATTGTAGCAGGGTTTTATTTCCTTATATGTAGAATGATGAAAATGAACATAGATCTTGTGTCGTGTATGATGGCAAGAAAAGGCTGCCGAGCAGACTGTGTAAAAGGTGGTAAAAATGAAGGATTTATCTAGTGTAAGTATGCAGGAACTTTCTTGCAATGATGTCAATACAAAGCTGCAGCTTGTTTTTAAGAACTATTTCCAATAGTACAAAGTGTATCCAGATTTATCATATCGTTTACTTGATTTTTCATTATGCAAAATAGGCAGATGTGAAAGAATATGATTCGCTGAGCTAATGACTATTGGTTCCAGACAACATTCTGTATTTTAAGTGATAACAATGTATCAGTTGCAGGTACCATCCATCCAAAGTCTAATTTGCATCAAGTTAATAAAACACTTTCTGACTGGTTTTCTAATAATCATTGGCAAACACAAAGGGGTGCAGCCCCCCACCCCCTGGAAAATGACACTCTTGTCACTCCCTGGCAGCCTGTACATGCTGAGATCAGTGAGATCTTCTTAGCATATACAGGCCTCCGGTAAGTAAAAGAAGAAGTATGGTGGGGGCCTGCAGGAGTAGTCCTGCTCCAGGTGATGAAGCCCAGACCAGAGGAAGAAGAGGGCATGGTCTTGGCACATAAGCGCAGGGAGGCTGAGCAGGCGTTTTATACATTTTTGGGGGCCAATTGTGGGCATCTGCTTAATGGTGGTGGTTGGGGGGTTAATTACTGTACCTACCTACCTGGGACTTTTGTCGATTATGGGGATTCCTTACCTATTTACCTACCTACTGGGGGTATGTACTTAAAGGGGTACTCCGGCGCTTAGACATCTTATCTCCAATCCAAAGGATAGGGGATAAGATGCCTGATCGCGGGGGTCCCGCCGCTGGGGACCCCCGTGATCTTGCATGCCGCACCCCGTTAGAATCAGTCCGGGTCTGATTACTGTCGATTGCGGGGACAGAGCAATGTGACATCACAGCTCCGCCCCCTCAATGCAAGCCTATGGGAGCTGTCATGCCCCCTACCGGAGCGGCCCAGCAGCCGGACCCTCGCGATCAGGCATAAGATGTCTAAGCGCCGGAGTACCCCTTTAATGAAGGAAGAATCAAATACTTACTTACTGAGGGGATTCTCTACTTATCTACCGACTGGGGTATCTACCTGATGTGGGGTAATTATTTACCTACTTACCTACCTACTGGGGCATTCCTTAGGCAGTTAGATTCCCTAGCATCTAACTGCCTACTAGGGGCATCTACCTAATAAGGGAGAATGCCCTACCTAATGGGGGCATCTACCTAATAGGGGGGGGGGAATTAATTACCTACCTGCTGGGGGATTTACTATATATCTACTTTATAGGGGCATGACCACCTACTGGGGTATTCCCTGCGTATCTAACTACCTACTGGGGGATTGAACTAATAGAGGGGAATGACCTACCTACTGGGGATACCTACCTTACAGGGGAAATTACCTACCCACCACCTTATCCCCTACCCTTTTCCCCAATATGCTTACCTACTCACTCATACTATCCAGGACACCAAGGAAAGCATTATTTGAGGCATTGAGAGTGCGGAAAAGTGGTTAATCTGATGGAAATGTGTGGATAGGGAATACGTTTTACTACACCAGAGTACTCTTTTAACATTATTTGGTACCCATTAAAACAGATACAATAGCCTGACAATGAGCTATTTGATGACTGTCTTATTTCAGAAAACACTGAAAATCATCTGATAATGTTATGGAAGACTAAATGATATGACAGCTAGCTGGCTGGACCTTGTTCACTAGAGCAGGAATTTTTTTTTTCTTTGTATTAAAACAATAGGATAATAAAAGAAAAGGTATTCAAGCCTTCAGTACCTGAAGTTATTTTCTTTGCTGAAGTTTTTACACTGATGGTAAGGAAGCTAAGGGATATAGCTAATACAGTAACTCAATGAACAGCTCTTTCAGATTCACTATCATGTTCAATACATGCCTGCTGTTCAGGGTTCTTGACTCTACTCAAGGCTAAGCAACAGCTGCTCTAGGGTGTCATAAATGTACTTTCATTGATTTTTACTTCTGGGAGATTTATGGCAAGAAAAATGGATAGTTCTCATAAAGTGCAACATTTCTTGTAGGGATATGTTTTGGTGTGCACTAGAAAATGTACATACAAGGCATTAGGAAAGTTTTCAGACCCTTTAAGTTCTTTTATTTTATGGCTCTTTGCTAAAATAAGATAAAAGTCAAGTTTTCCCTCATCATTCTGCCCCTAATACCACTTAATGACCAAGTCAAAATGAACTTTAAAACCTTTTGATAATGTATTAAAAAGGAAAAACTAAAAGTTCCCATAGATTTTTTTCTATGGCAGATGAAATGTAGCTCTGGCTCCTCCCATTTCTCTTGTTCATCTCTGAGATGTGTCTACACCTTGACTGGAGTCACCTGTAGTAAATTCAGTTGATTGTATATTATTTGTAAAGACCCAGCCCTGTCTATATAACGTCCCACCACCCACCGATCTGGTGAAGGGTTCTAAAGAACTTCCAGAAGGTCAACCCCACTGTGGAACTTCACAATCTAGGCTTTATAGCAGAGTGGCCAGAAAGAAGCCTCTCCTCAATAAAAGACCCTGTAAAGATCACCTTGAGTTTGCAAAAATAAATAAATAAAAAACACCTAAAAGACTCTCAGTGAAGTGTGGGAAACAGGATTCTCCGGGCTGATGAAGCCAAGATGAAATTGTTGACCTGGCTGCCAGCTGGGTCCTTCCTATTTAAACTGCAATAGTTTAGTCTGTTTATGCCCTTGCATGGTGTCTGATCTTCAAAAGCTCCCTATTGTTCCAGCCTGTGATTCGATGGATGACCTTGGCCTGGCTGACATTCTCTCTGGTTCTTACTTTTGACTACACTGCTTTCGGTGGCTATTCCTGAGTACCTGCTTTGGCTCCTAAACCCTGGCTGTGTTTATTTAGGTCCCTGGATTTATTAGTTTTGCATTTTTTTATAATTTTAACTGGTTGCCATCTAAGGATGAGCCGGCTCGTCCTGAGACGGCAAGCGGTGTATGACACGGGCTCCTGACTCGAGCCTGCATCATACCAGCCGGCCCCCAGCTGATTCCTGTAGCTGAGGGCTGGCGTTAATAGCCGACAAGCGGCGATCGCCTTGGCCAGCTATTAGCCCTTTAGATTGCCACTGTCAAAGTTGACAGCGATGTTTGAAGGGACATTAAAACCATTCTTGGTGGTCCAGTGGGGTGGACCTTACTCCAGAAAGTTAAACAGATTTGTAAATGACTTCTATTAAAAAATCTTAATCCTTTCAGTACTTATGAGCTGCTGAAGTTGAGTTGTTCTTTTCTGTCTAAGTGCACTCTGATGACATGTGTCTCGGGAACCGCCCAGTTTAGAAGCAAATCCCCATAGCAAACATCTTCTACTCTGTGCAGTTCCTGAGACAAGCAGAGATTTCAGTAGAGAGCACTGTTGCCAGACAGAAAACAACAACTCAACTTCAGCAGCTGATAATTATTGAAAGGATTAATATATTTTAATAGAAGACATTTACAAATCAGTTTAACTTTCTGGGGCCAGTTGATATAAAAAAAAGTTTTTTTTTTCCTGGAATACCCCTTTAAGGGGTTAATAAAGGTGTGATTTGTACTGAACATATAATCTTTGTATGATTTTTTAATACTTAACTCAGTGTTTTGGGATCTTAGATTGGGACAAAAATTCACCTTCCAACAAAACAATAACCCTAAGTGCACAGCTAAGACAACCAAGGAATGGCATAGGGACATAGTGGTATAGTCATAGGGACATAATCCTTGTGTGGCCCAAGCAGAGCCAGGACTTAACCCCAATTGAACATGTCTAGAGAGAGCTGAAAATATCTGCCCACTGATGGTCGCATCCAAGCTGACAGATCTTGAGAGAATCTGCAGAGAAAAATGGCAAAAAAATACCATAATCCAGGTGTTTTAAATAAGATTTTAGTAATGAGTCTAAATACTTAAAGGGGTACTCCGGCCCTAAGACATGTTATCCCCTATCAGCCGTCACGCCCCCTTCCAAAGACTTGCATTGCGGGGGCGGGGCGGCGTGACATCACACGGGGTGGAGACATGACGTCATGATACTCCAGCCCCATAGTTGTGATCTGGCAGTCCCTGAAGCTGCAGCACTGCGTTCAGTTCCCAGAGGTGGGAGCTGCATGCGAGATAGCGGGGTGACGGTCCCAGCGACGGGACCCCGCAATGCAAGTCTTTGGAAGGGGGCGTGACGGCTGATAGGGGATAAGATGTCTTAGGGCTGGAGTACCCCTTTAAGTATTTAGATCCATTGTCACAGCAGCCAAAGGCCTCTGCTAAGCCTTCATGGCTTTCTTAACTCTGCTGCCGATACAGCTTGCCTATGGCAAGGTACACCTTACAGCACATATCGAACGGATAAAGGCAGTACAAAATGCTTATACAAAAAATGTGAAATAAATTCCAAAATGTTTTTAAAAATATAAATAAAACTCTCTTATAATAACAATTCAAATCACCCCACATTTTTCATTTTCAGAAAAAAAAAATGGTATGAAATTGTCCAAACTTTTAAAATATAATGTTATTGATGCTGCATGAATTGTGTTATGTCACATACCAGAAAAAAAATTTATTAAAAATTATCAAAAAAGTATCATCTATCCCCAAAATGGTAACAACAGATCATGGCACAAAACATGAGCCTCAACAAAGCTCCATAGAAAAAAAGTGATAGTGGTCGAAATATAGCAATGTATAATTTTTTTAATAAAAGTTTAACATTTTTGTAGTAAAACATAGTGGAAACATATACAAATTGGGTATTGTTGTGATTATATGAACCTGATGAATAAATGTAAATTTTGCCACATAGTGAATGGTGTAAAAACTAAGGCCCAGATTTATCAAGCTGTGTGAGAGAAAAAAATGGAAAGATTTTCCCACAACAACCAATCACAGCTCAGCTTTCACTTTACCAGAGCTCGTTAGCTGAGCTGTGATTGGTTGCTGTGGGAAAATCCCTCCATTTTTTCCCTCACACAGTTTGATAAATCTGGGCCTAAAAATCCTCCCCTCTCCAAGCTTGTAAATGTTTTTTATTTTATTTATTTTATCTTGTAAATAATTTTTTCTCTGGTATTTGCTTATGTACAGGGACGCATTAACATTGCATACCATGTTATTGTGTCCAGCCAAGTAAGCTTGTACCAGAGGAACGTGGTCAGCCAGTGGCTATGTTTGGACCTTAAAGTGAATGGGGCCTGCGGCAGTGCTTCACAGTATACTGTACATGTTAGTATCCTTTCCTTGACTGGATGACGACATATAGCTAGGATGTACTTTTTTAATGAGGTGGGAACATAGTCTTAATGCAAAAACTTTATTTAGAGGTATACACATAACACATATTACAGCACTGCTAAATATAGTGGGCAAAAAACACGCACAAATGTATGATATAATAGTATGTCATCAAGTGATCTTTTTTTTTTTTATTATTGTAAAACAAATTAGAAATTGCACATACACCTAGGACTGTAAATTCTCGTATGAACTTTTACAGAGTATTGTCTGCAGTCAAGTCTTTTCTGCACCTGTTACTTCCATCACATGGTATAACATATCATCCTGCACAAATGCCTTTTTTGTGATCTGCAAACCCATTCAGTTTCGGCTAAGGTGCATTTAACTGACAGGAAATTGATGTCACTAAAAGGATTTTACATTGTGCTTCAGCAGTTTTGTGAGTTGTAAATGGCTTCTTATGTTTTTACACAGCATGCACTCTGTGAGGTTACATAGCTTTTGACTTGTATGAATTCAGTGCATATGATGAAAAACCATGTTAAATATATAAATATGCTAAAAAAAAATCTGATTTAGGTCAAAAAAGTATGAGGTAATGATAAGTTATATATTTGACACTTGCGACGATCATAAACTTTAAAAGCAACAATTCCTTAAATTACTGCCATTCTAAAAATCATTATTCTGAAAAGATTTTGAGGGACAGAAAAAACAACAATATGTGTTAGCTCTAAAGTAAAATAGTCACATAAATGTTATGGAATATTAGCTCTGTAGTCCAATACCAGCAAAATAGCAGTCAGATTAGGGTGCAGGAGTAATGTTTATACATGTCTTCGTCTGTTTATATTTTTTAGTTATAAAACAATTACAGCTTGTATACTTACAAAACACAAAAATATATCCTGATTGTCCAGCGCTAACTACAGAGGTCTCTCCCATGCCAATAAAGGTGGTTTACTACCAGCCACCCAACACAATAGTCAACAAAATGTATTATTCACACAGGTACATCAGCGGTGCAATCAGTGGTGCTGGTTCCTCATAGCCTCAGTCTCACTTACTTTTAAAGGGGTACTCCTGTGGAAAACTTTTTTTTTTTAAATCCACTGGTGCCAGAAAGTTAAACAGATTTGTAAATCACTTCTATTAAAAAATCTTTACCCTTCCAGTACTTTTTAGGGGCTGTATACTAAAGAGAAATCCAAAAAGAAATGCATTTCCTGTGATTTCCTGACCACAGTGCTCTCTGCTGACCTCTGCTGTCCATTAAAGGAACTGTCCAGAGAAGAATAAAATCCCCATAGCAAACATATGCTTCTCTGGACAGTTCCTAAAATGGACAGCAGAGGTCAGCAGAGAGCACTGTGGTCAGGAAATCACAGGAAATCACAGGAAATGCATTTCTTTTTGGATCTCTCTTTTTAATAGAAGTGATTTACAAATCTTAAAAAAAGATTTAAAAAAAAAGTTTTCCACGGGAGTACCCCTGGAAGCCCAGATTCTGCCTTTCATCTCATAAACATCCAGGACAGAAAACAGGACTTACCAGCAAGTTCAGTATAGCCATGGAATTAACTATTTCTAAATTTCCCATATTATACCAAGCTTTCCCTTGATGAGAGATGCACTTCCTGATACCTGGTATTCACATAAAACAGGTTTTCTGTCACTGTGTCACAATGGTTACTGTCATTTCACATAAATCCCTCAATCACCTATTTTTTACCTACAATTCAAAATCACTTAAATTACCAAAAAGAAGTAGCCACTATATCTCATACTTCTTTGCTATTAGCTGTCCAGTTCCACTTAATCTGTCTCTGTAACAAGATGGAATACAGGAACTGGGGACAATGTTTATATAGTACTATTCAGGGGAGAAAGCTTGGACTGTGCTGGACTATGCATGTACCGTAAGCTTGTCTGCTTTTTCCAGAGGATCCACACTGTCTTTGAAAGGTATATGAAGGCGTATCTTTTATCCCTGACTACCCATAAAGTTCTGGGCAGCTATCCCTTGTGTTTTGCTATACTACACATTTTTACCTTAATGTAATCCTCTCTCCTCTTGACCATTATTATCCGCATCCTGTTCATTTCACCAGGGATAGATACTATACTTTGATTGGCCAAACAACTACTAAAAAGCAAGTATCTGTGTGTTTACTAGTGGCAAACAGTTCCTTGATGTAAAAAGGATGAGGCATAGCTGTCCACCATGTAGATAACTCTACAACAAAAATGACACCACTAAAATCACCTTGTCACCACTTTGAAGGGTTAATCTAACAAAATCACACAGGTTTTTAAAAATCTTTTGAAATGACAGGTGCTGTACACTTTAAAGGAATTATTTTGAGAGTAACATTTAAATCAAATAGCATGTATGAGATATACCAGAAATTTCTGATTGGTGAAGGTTGAACCTTGGTGGGTGCTGAATAGGTTTGAGAACTCTAGGAAGCACTGCAGCCCCTTAATTCAGAAAACTGGTGTCCGCTCAAGAATGTTGACCATCTTCATTTTATTTTTTGACAGGATTATTTTACACCAAACCAAGAGTGGGAGAGCCAGCACCAGTTATTAAAAAACAAATTATAACTTTCTTTTTTCATGTCAAATGGAGAGATGATCAGGGCAGCTTAACCATTGACCACTGCCCAGATACCAAATCCCCTGTTGTCTGTGAGATTTAGGGAGTTAAACAATTGACATCAAGATTAACTCTGTTTCCATTACCCAATGGGGAGTGTTGACTGCTGATAACAACCAGCACCTACTGCATGTGAAGCTATATTAGCTTCTGTCGGTGTACTGGCTGTAGGAGTACAAGAGTGTTTCTCTTATCCAGTAGACTTATCCGACTCACTAGCAAGTCAGGGTATAATTTACTTTAACTTATCTCATTGTTTAATGTTCCTCTGCCCCCATCTCCCTGCCAATTGTGGGTATCTGCTAGATGCTTCTGTTCAAAGCTGAACCCTGTATTATGAACCCTGTATTTGGATCCTGGGCTTATTATATGTATACCTGATCCCTGCATTTTAAAACCTGTATTCTGAGGCTTTCTGAGGCTTCCTTGGATTCTGCTAAACTTGGTGCCCAGAGAAAAGTTTGACAGTATAAGTGAAACTGTTTGTCAGGTAATTCCATGTCATTATAACTGCCCTGTTCTTTCTCTTCTTTCTCTGGATTGGCATGGCAAGTAAACTTTTGAAATGATATGCCAAACTATTGTATGAGATAGGCTCCATAGATTTATTATGGAGATAGGCTCCATAGACTTATTATATATCCCCTAAAAGCAGTTGGAGCAAGCGGTGAGCTGAGGAGTGAAGCATGCTGCCACATGCTATACCCAGTTATATCTAAGGACACAAACCTGAAAATGTCTTATTGTTGACAGGTTTACTGGCAGATACCACTTTAGCAGCAAACTTTAGGCTACAAAACAAATCTGTGTACAATAGAAAAGTGTGATCACATCTACACTGCTCAAAAAAATAAAGGGAACACTAAGATAACACATCCTAGATCTGAATGAATGAACTAATCGTATGAAATACTTTCGTCTTTACATAGTTGAATGTGCTGACAACAAAATCACACAAACATTTTCAATTAAAATCAAATGTATCAACCCAAGGAGGTCTGGATGTGGAGATACACCCAAAATCAAAGTGGAAAACCACACTACAGGCTGATCCAACTTTGATGTAATGTCCTTAAAACAAGTCACAATGAGGCTCAGTAGTGTGCATGTGGCCTCCACGTGCCCGTATGACCTCCCTACAAAGTCTGGGCATGCTCCTGATGAGGTGGCGGATGGGCTCCTGAGGGATGTCCTCCCAGACCTGGACTAAAGCATCCGCCAACTCCTGGACAGTCTGTGGTGCAACATGGCATTGATGGATCGAGCGAGACTTGATGTCCCAGACGTGCTCAATCAGATTCAGTTCTGGGGAACAGGTGGGCCAATCCATAGCATCAATGCCTTCCTCTTGCAGGAACTACTGACACACTCCAGCCACATGAGGTCTAGCATTGTCTTGCATTAGGAGGAACCCAGAGCCAACCACACCAGCATATGATCTCACAAGGGGTCTAAGGATCTCAACTCGTTACCTAATGGCAGTCAGGCTACCTCTGGCAAGCACATGGAGGGCTGTGTGGCCCCCGAAAGAAATGCCATCCCACACCATTATGACCCAACGCCAAACCGGTCATGCTGGAGGATGTTGCAGGCAGCAGAATTTTCTCCACGGCGTCTCCAGACTCTGTCACATCTGTCACCTGTGCTCAGTGTGAACCTGCTTTCATCTGTGAAGAGCACAGGGCGCCAGTTGCAAATTTGCCAATCTTGGTATTCTCTGGCAAATGCCAAACATCCTGCATGGTGTTGGGCTGTAAGCACAACCCCCACCTGTGGACGTCGGGTCCTCATGCCACCCTCATGGAGTCTGTTTCTGGCCGTTTGAGTGGACACATGCACATTTGTGGCCTGCTGGAGGTAATTTTGCAGGGCTCTGGCAGTGCTCCTCCTGCTCCTCCTTGCACAAAGGCGGAAGTAGCGGTCCTGCTGCTGGGTTGTTGCCCTCCTACGGCCTCCTCCACATCTTCTGATGTACTGGCCAGTCTCCTGGTAGCGCTTCCATGCTCTGGACACTACGCTGACAGATGCAGCAAACATTCTTGCCACAGCTCACATTGATGTGCATCCTGTATGAGCTGCACTACCTGAGCCACTTGTGTGGGTTGTAGACTCTGTCTCATGCTACCACTAGAGTGAAAGTACCTCCAGCATTCAAAAGTGACCAAAACATCAGCCAGGAAGCATAGGAACTGAGAAGTGACCTGTGGTCACCACCTGCAGAACCACTCCTTTATTGGGGGTGTCTTGCTAATTGCCTATATTTTCCACCTGTTGTCTGTTCCATTTGCACAACAGCATGTGAAATTCATTGTCAATCAGTGTTGCTTCCTCAGTGGACAGTTAGATTTCCAGAAGTGTGATTGACTTGGAGTTACATTGTGTTGTTTAAAGGGGTACTCCGGTGCTTAGACATCTTATCCCCTATTGAAAGGATAGGGGATAAGATGCTTGATCGCGGGAATCCCGCTGCTGGGGACCCTCGGGATCTTGCACGCGGCAGCCCGTTTGTAATCAGTCCCCGGAGCGTGTTTGCTCCGGGACTAATTACCGGCGACCACAGTGCGGGCAGCGTGTGACGTCCCCGTCCCCATGTGACATCACGCTCCGCCCCTCAATGCAAGCCTACAGGAGGGGGCGTGATAGCTGTAACGCTCCCTCCCGTAGGCTTGCATTGAGGGGTGGAGCGAGACATCACACAGGGGCAGGGGCGTGACGTCACACTCCGCCCGCCCTGTGGTCTCCGGTAATCAGTCCCGGAGCGAACACGCTCCAGGGACTGATTACAAACGCGGTGCCGCGTGCAAGATCCCGGGGGTCCCCAGCGGCGGGACTCCCGCAATCAGGCATCTTATCCCCTTTCCTTTGGATAGGGGATAAGATGTCTAAGCACCGGAGTACCCCTTTAAGTGTTCCCTTTATTTTTGTGAGCAGTGTATTTTAATTGTTAGGAAATAAATTCTGCGAGTGAAAGTGAGGAAATAATTACATTTTAATTACATATATTTCATTAACATGTACATTGTTATTTTTTTCTTCACAAACTTGTATCTTAACAGCAAGACAACTGTGATGATGTCACAATGACTTGTCATCTTTCTTTTTGCATGTGTTTAAAATCACAGGGAAACTAACAATATATTGTACAAATAATACAACATGGGATGAGTGTGCTTACAATTACTATTGTCAGCTTTTATCTCCCTAGAAAAAAAGCTTCTACTAACAAGCAGCCAACAGTGACTATATGCCTTTGACACGTCTTTGTGAGGCAAAGTCATTGTATTTGCTACTGCATGTATCACTAATGAAAGAAATACCTATGCTTTGCAGGGAATAGAAGACGGTTCCTCACTTTACAGGAATAAAAAATGCTGCTTCTATTTTAATCTATTTTAAGTGATCACACTACATGAATTGAAAATCTATTTCTGGCTTTAGATGTATTAACTATTAAAAATAACAAAAGAAATCTCTGTTGTAGATACATTTTTAAAATAACCGATACACAATATGACCCTTAAGAAGAGACTGTGGTTTGATTCTATACAAAGTCATAATGTTTTTTTCCTTTCTTCTACAAGAATGTGCACCTTAAATCTCAAGGTGTCTTTGAACATATCCAATGATTAGTGCAGAGGATATCAAGACAGGACAAACATAAAACAGAATGTTCATGTGTAAACAACATCAATAACAGAGCACAAATAATAACAAATAGCATTCTATCAGGTATGATGTGAATTGAAATTTTCCAGGACTAGGATTCTACCAGTTTCAAGAAAAAAAAGGCTTCAAGAAATCTGCAAACTAGAGGCGTAACTGAAAGATCTGTACTTCAATGCAAAATCTTCACCAGGGGCTCCCTCTAACCACGTTCCATTTATAATACTAGTGTTTGCTCATGTGGTAAAGGGCCCACTGGGTCCTTTCAAGCACCGATCCATGTAGTTGCTGCTACCTTGTGCTTATCCTTTGGTTTAAAATCTTTTGACACTGCTTCTAGAAAAGGTGGAGTCCTCTGTCTTCTACAGAGTTTTTGTGGAACTCTACACTAGGTAGAGATCAGTGAGGTATAAACTGTTTTCCTTCTGCTCAGTGAATAATTAGTGGGTCAGATGAAGAACGCTTGACACAGAGATTGCAAGAGTATAAGTGATAATGCATACAGTATCGCCTTTTACCTGTGGATGGCACATATTCATTGTACAGAGCTCTCTGCGTCTGCCCTAGTAAACATAAATTAAACAGCAGACATACATATCCCTTACTGCTAAGTAAGAACAGAAACAGGGACACTTTTCTTTGAGAAGAGTCCCTGCTACTGTACAGATTCACCTAAAGCAAATCACATGAAAATGTGAGTCTGATCTGCGAGGTGCATCCACTCAAATGTCTATTTTGTCTTTTTTTCCCCTTCCCTCCTCCCCTTACCCCTCTATTTCCTACCACATTGCCTTAACAACCTTATGTTTTATTTGAATTTCTAAGGGACACCTATATTTACTACCTTTGCTTGTACATTTTTATCCACCTTTTGAGATGGCTGTCCACTTTAAAACTTTAAATATTAAACATTTTTACAGTACTGTTGTGGATGCATCATACAGTACAAGGAGCACCAACAATGACTGCTTCTACTCTAAAAATTATTATATATGTCTAAGAATTAATATATTCCCAAACTTTTTCATTTTTGTTTCTGTGTTTATTTGCCCATAAGTAACTCATGGCAGGTTTGAGAAATATAATTTTGCTGAAAATGTGGAAAAACAGAACATTTTGATGGTTTTATCCCAGTTTTTTTCTTTTGTCAGACTACACAATAAAGGATATAAAGAAGCATAATTGCATTGGGATGACTGTGTATTTTATACAGTTTACAATGCCTTTCTGTATACATTTTAGAAGACTAATTTGAAGAAAAGTATGAAGTAACTTGTGGTAAAAAGCTACTGACTGTCAATATGGTTGTCAATAGATTGACAAAGTAAAGGCCATGAGCTCATATAGAGAACAGAAATCAATATAATCTAAACTTAGTACAGCAGTCTGATCAATACAGCTTATCAATTTGTTGCTAGGATGTGGCACAAGTATGTTGCTATAGGAAAATTAAATGAAAACTGTTTTAACTCTTAGGCATCAGGAACAACACATTTCCATGTGGCAATAATAATACAATTCCAGCACACAAAACAATAAATAGCAAATTTTTATAGTCAATAACTAAGCCTGAAAATTTTAGGATTTCTCCTATAGCACATTTTAATATGGAAAAAATATGTGTTTTCATAACAATCCAATAACCAAGCAGGCAATAAAGTGTTAACATGAATCTGATTAATGATTGTTTTACATACTTAATCAATTCCACACTGATTCTTTCAGACAGATATTGCTCTATTATTTGTACAGATTTGGAAAGGAAAACATCACTGTGACTGCAAGTCTCCCAGTCAAATCTTTTCTGTTTCAGTATTCCTGAAGAATAGAAGGGACAAATACTATATGTAAAATAATTCATGTAGCCCAAGGCTAGGTTTACATCAGTGTCGTGGGTTTGTTCAGAGTCTCCATCACTGATTCTGTTCAGCAAGAGCAAACGGAACCAACCAGTCCACTGCACCAATAAAGGCAAAAGGATATCATTGACTTTAATTGGTACAGCCCGATTTCTACCTGGTGTCCATCATAATTGAATATTAACCAAACAAAAAAATACTGAATGTGGTCTTTTTTTTGTCCCATTACTTGAACAGAATGTTCACTAGAGGTCACAAAAAAGAGCTTCTTAAGCAGATGTGAACCTAACCAAACTTAAATATGTCAGTCTGAGGATCTAGCAGCAGAATAATGAGCTAAGGCCAAGGCTGTCATTGAGGAAGAGCTGCTATCATGGACCCAGGCATCTAATGGGCCCAAATTCACCCATGGGTTGAATGGCCACAGAATTAGGTGCTATTTCAAAAGCAATGACATGCAAATTTTCTTCCACACAACCCCCCACAGTAAATATTCAGGTTTTTTTTACCTTTCTGACCCACAATATGTACAGTGGGGCAAAAAATGATTTAGTCAGCCGCCAATTGTGCAAGTTCTCCCGCTTAAAAAGTTGAGAGAGGCCTGTAATTTTCATCATAGGTATACCTCAACTATGAGAGACCTAATGAGAAATAAAATCCATAAAATCACATTTAAAATCTTATTTTTAAAGAATTTATTTGCAAATTATGGTGGGAATTAACTATTTGGTCACTTACAAAGCAAGATTTCTGGCTCTCACAGACCTGTAACTTCTTCTTTAAGAGTCTCCTCTGTCCTCCACTCATTACCTGTATTATGGCACCTGTTTGAACTTGTTATCAGTATAAAAGACACCTGTCCACAACCTCAAACAGTCAAACTCCACTATGGTCAAGTCCAAAGAGCTGTCAAAGGAAACTAAACTAAATTGTGGACCTGCTCCAGGCTTGGAAGACTGAATCTGCAATAGGCAAGCAGCTTGGTGTGAAGAAATCAACTGTGAAAACAATTATTTGAAAATGGAAGACATAAAAGTCCACTGATAATCTCCCTCGATCTGGAACTCCACGCAAGATCTCACCCTGTGGTGTCAAAATGATCATGAGAACAGTGAACAAAATCCAAGAACCACACGGGGGAACTAGTGAATGACCTGCAAAGAGCTGGGACCAAAGTAACAAAGGCTACCATCAGTAACACACTACACCACCAGGGACTCAAATCATGCAGTGCCAGACATGTCCCCCTGCTTAAGCCAGTTTGCTAGAGAGAATTTGGATAATCCAGAAAAGTATTGGGAGAATGCATAAGGTAAGATGAAGCCAAAGTAGAACTTTTTGGTAAAAACTCAACTTGTCGTGTTTGGAGGAGAAAGAATGCTGAGTTAAATCCAAAGAACACCATACCTACTGTGAAGCATGGGGGTGGAAACATCATGCTTTTGGGCTGTTTTTCTGCTAAGGGACCAGGATGACTGATCTGTGTAAAGGAAAAAATTAATGAAGCCATGAATTGTGAGATTTTGAGTGAAAACCTCCTTCCATCAGCAAGGGCATTGAAAATGAAATGTGGCTGGGTCTTTCAGCATGACAATGATGCCAAACACACGAACCGGGCAACAAAGGAGCTGCTTCGTAAAAAGCAGTTCCAGGTCCTTGAGTAGCCTAGCCAGTCTCCAGTCCTCAACCCCATAGAAAACCTTTGGAGGGCATTGAAAGTCTGTGTTGCCCAGCAACAGCCCCAAAACATCACTGCTCTAGAGGAGATCTGCATGGAGGAATGGGTCAAAATATCAGCAACAGTGTGTGAAAACCTTGTGAAGACTTACAGAAAATTTTTGACCTCTGTCATTGCCAACAAAGTGTATATAACAAAGTATTGAAATTAACTTTCGTTACTGACCAAATACTTATTTTCCACCATAATTTGCAAATAAATTCTTTAAAAATCAAACAATGTGATTTTATGGATTCCTTTTCTCATTATGTCTCTCATAGTTGAGGTATACCTATAATGACAATTACAGGCCTCTCTCATCTTTCAAGTGGGAGAACTCTCACAATTGGTGACTGACTAAATACTTTTTTGCCCCACTGTATAGTATCTGATAGTGTTTGATAGGCTGAATATATATCATATTATTATTTTTCCATTTAAAAATATTTGGCTCACTGTGCTTGAGATGAACTATAAAAGTCTACCCTGTAGGTCTATGTGTATAATAGGCCAACTTCATTCACAGGGCCTAAATATTTATGATGGTATCCTTGGCTGAGTCTATAGATAAGAGGCCAAAAAAAAAAACCTATTGAATGTAATATTTCAAAACCTTCCTAGTAACACATTACATGATTGAATATATTCTTAACCCGATTGGCCTCTTGTGGGTTACCTGATGCAGGTATGTATTTTGGTTGAGTATAAAAAGAAATGTAGACATTACAAAGAAGGTACAGTATAGTCTTTGCAATCTAACCAAAAGTCTTAAACCGACAATAAGTACTACTAAACACTAGAACACTGTGCTCATATCAATTTGATGTTTTTTCTTTACTATTTGCAATTGTGTCCTATACTTCAAAAAAAACATATGGATTTATGTGGCACATTGGCAACATCCCTGGGGATACCCATTCCTTTTTACTATGAGAGACTAGCTTATAACTTTTTAAGTATCAATTATATGCAGAATTATTGGTATGTTTATAGGTGTAGAATTAGTTTAACAAGCTGGCATGGATCTTGTGGTGCATTTATTGAGCCATTCCGCATTTTATACTAGTCCATTACACTTTCTCCATGCAGATTCTTAAATCTGAACATATTTCTTAATATTCCTTAAAATAATACAGTTGGTAGTCGTGTCGTTCATACAGATCCAATTAAGCACCAATATTATAAATGGCTTCATGTGTCCTAGCTTTTGATGTAAAAGTAATAAATTGGTTAAATGTCTGTTGCTTACAACATAGGACAAATTCTGGGGCACTACAGAAATCTTTTTACGAAGAACAGACATATCAAGCCCTTAAACCATTTGTCATCTTTTTTTTCTATGACAGAATAGCGCCGTTTTATTCTATCAAGTAAATGATGTGGAAAACAGACATCCCCCTTTATCAGGTTATAATTGTTTCAAAGGCTTTCTTTTATCTTTTATTTCATATTCATGTATCGATCTGTGATCTTTTCAATTCTATTAGGCTGCCTGTTATTCAGCTGCCTCATAATTCATGCAAAAAGATGCAAGAGCTAGACAAAACATAATACATTAGTAATTTTATTGTGAACCTGTATTCATCAAGTAGCATTAATGCATCTGTTCCCTCTATTTCTCTCTCTTTTTTTTTTAATAAAACAGTTCCAAATACTGTATGTTGAGAGGCCTCTATGTGAAATTTAATTCAACAACAAAGACAGCTTCTGAAGCACATATGAGTAACTTTTGATTGAAAATGTAACTTCATTTATTTTTTGAGATTTCGCTTTTATTCCAAAAATATAAAACTGCCATTAGCCCAATGTTCTGAGAAGCTATAATACTAATGAAGTAGAAATGTGAATGCTAAACTCTCCAAACTAAAACCTGCTAAACACTCCAAACTAAATGCCTTGGATAATGGAACATGATGTACTTCCTGAAAATAGGCACTTCAACATACTTTTGGACTTCTGCTCGTATTGATTATTGGAGATGGTGGACTTCATTCATTAGGTAAGAGATCTGCAAAGAATCACCTCTATGGATCAAATATGAGTGCTGTAAACTACAAAAAATAAGAGGATCAATGAGCTGGGTTCAGGTTTGTAGCAACTCAACTTAATTCACTCTAAGAGTATATTAAAATATTTATTGCTTTCATATTTATCAATGCCATATTTTTTTAAATTAATGTAGATGTCAGCATTTGACCTTTATGAACAATGTAAGGCTGGTTTTACATCAGCGTTTTAAATCTCTGTTGCTCATCTCCATTATAGAAATGGGCAACGGATATAAAAACTGAAGGTAACAGATCCCATTGATGTCAATTTTTTTTAAAATCTCTGCTTTACTCTCTTATTGTCCGTTGCGTTGAATTTGCTTTCTTTTTGAGCAGAGAAAAGACGGGTATGCAGGAAATTTTCTCCGTCAAAACAGATGTAATAACGGATGTGGTAATTTAACATTAAAGTCTTTGGAGACGCAAGTAACTCCCTTATACTCCGTTATTTTTATCCATTATTTCATCATATTGCTACTAACATGCTTAGAAGAAAAAAATGGAAATGGTTATAAAATAACTGACATTAAGGGACATAAACGGATGTGTTAACAGATAATAACGAATGTTAACTGTCTGTTATTTTATATGCAAGTTTATAAAAATTATTTTACTATTTTACTTCGGTTAACAACAGTTTAAAATCCATTATGGGTGACCTCCGTAATGTGTCAATAACGGACATATCTTTACAGATTTGAACAACTCCGATGTGAACATAGCCTAAGGATGTAAAAACACTAACAAATTGCCAGTCTATAAAAAATTTAACAGATATGACATCTTCTTCTTCTGAGAAAAATGTGCACATATACTGTAAGATCTAAAATTATTATTAGGTGCATCAGATCTGGCAAAATGATCTCACAGGAGCCTGCCAAAAGGGGCAAATGCTAAATATATATATTTTTTAATGTATCACTTTTATCTTTATACTGTTTGAAGATCAAATATTGATACATATGTTAAAAAACACTTTGCATTGGTTGTCCCTACTTTTACATGACTGAGGGCTTTATGGAATGGATCTACAGCTACAGTATCAGTCGTTTGACATTTGAAGATCATTCTAGAACCCCCAGATTATGCAGTTTATGTTAAGTTTTGAAGATTTTTTCAGACACTCAAATGAAACAATTTTTTTTTGTCTATGTTCCTAAAACTGGTGTAACCCTTCCCAATAATTATGTACATGTATATTAAAATGTCATCAGATTAGAGATAAATTATACCACAAATGCCCCCCCCCCCCCCCCAAACACAATGATGGAATGGCAAACACTCGAACCGATAGGATAGTATCTGGGGGCTCAAGAGTAGGCCTTAGGCCTGCCCTCTTGGTAAAATGAAGCCCTCTTTGCAGAATGAGTTCCTAGTTATATAGGTATCATTTTGGGGTGCATGAGACTTTCTGATTTAAATTCTGTTTTTGCGTGTGTGTGTGGGGGGGGGGGGGGCATGTAGGTAATATGACATGATCATGTTACAATTTTTTTCTCCAACTAGGGGACATGGACATGTGATCACTAGATAGATTTATGGTATACTGTAGTAGAGTGTGCTATGGCTGTCCTTTTTAGGCAGCCCCTGCTGTTAACTACCTGACAGCAGAACTATATATACATATATGGCGTAAATGTTTGCACCCCTGAAATTTTTCAAGAAAATTAAGTAGTTCTCACAGAAAAGGATTGCAGTAACACATGTTTTGCTATACACATGTTTATTTCCTTTGTGTGTATTGGAACTCAAACTAAAAATTGAGTGAAAAATGCAAATTGGAAATAATGTCACACCAAACACCAAAAATGGGCTGGACAAAATTATTGGCACCCTTTCAAAATTGTTGAAAAATATGATTGTTTCAAACATGCGATGCTCCTTTAAACTCATGTGGGGCAAGTAACAGGTGTGGGCAATATACAAATCATTCCTGAAAGCAGATAAAAAGGAGAAAAGTTCACTTAGTCTTTGCATTGTGTGTCTGTGTGTGCCACCCTAAGCATAGACAGCAGAAAGAGGAGAAGAGAACTGTCTGAGGTTGAGAACCAAAAACATGAAAGCATCAACAATCTCAAGGTTACAAGTCCATCTCCAGAAATCTAGATTTGCCTTTGTCTACAGTATACAACATTATCATGAAGTTTGCAACCCATGGCACTATAGTTAATCTCCCTGGGCATGGACGGAAGATAAAAATTGATGAAAGGTGTAAATGCAGGATAGTCTGGATGGTGGGTAAGCAGCCCCAAACAAGTTCCAAATATATTCAAGCTGCCTGCAGGCTCAGGGAGCATCAGTGTCAGCGCGAACTATCTGTCGACATTTAAATGAAATGAAACACTATAGCAGGAGCAGGAGGACTCCACTGCTGACACAGAGACATAAAAAAGCAAGACTACATTTTGTCAAAATTAACTTGAATAAGCCAAAATCCTTCTGGGGAAATGTCTTGTGGACAGATGAGACCAAGATAGGGCTTTTTGGTATAGCACATCATTCTACTGTTTACCGAAAACAAAATGAGGCCTACAAAGAAAAGTACCAGTACCTACAGTGAAATATGGTGAAGGTTCAATTATGTTTTGGGGTTGTTTTGCTCCCTCTGGCACTGGGTGCCTTGAATGTGTGCAAGGCATCATGAAATCTGTGGATTAACAACAGATTTTGGGTTGCACTGTACAGCCCAGTGTCAGAAAACTGGGCTTGCATCCGAGATCTTGGGTCTTTCAGCAGGACAATGACCCCAAACATACGTCAAAGAGCACCCAGAAATGGATGGCAACAAAGCGCTGGAGAGTTCTGAACTGGCCAGCAAAGAGTCCAGATCTAAATCCCATTGAACACCTGTGGAGAGATCTTAAAATTGCTGTTGGGAAAAGGCGCCCTTCCAATAAGAGAGACCTGGAGCAGTTTACAAGGGAAGAGTGGTCCAACATTCCGGCTGAAAGGTGTAAGAAGCTTATTGATGGTTATAAGAAGTGACTAATTTCAGTTATTTTTTCCAAAGGGTGTGCAACCAAATATTAAGTAAAGGGTGCCAATAATTTTGTCCAGCCCATTTTTGGAGTTTGGTGTGACATTATGTCCAATTTGCTTTTTTTCCTCCCTTTTTTGGTTTAGTTCCAATACACACAAAGGGAATAAACATGTGTATAGCAAAACATGTGTTACTGCAATCCTTTTCTGTGAGAAATTTTCTTGAAAGATTTCAGGGGTGCCAACATTTACAGCCATGACTGTACATATGGGATCAACTTTGTACATATATAAAATGCGCATCTCCATCACAACATTTACACAACATACCAATAGGGAATTATTCAGAGACACATTTATTGGTCGTATAAAACATGCATTGTGCGGCACCTCTATTCATGCAAAGTATAAATATTGGGAGCATATAAATAACAAAATTCTGTAGGTCACATTTGCTTAGCGCTCACATCTTCAGACTCTAAACTTTAACTGACCCAGTGTATGCTTCATCTCAGCAGTCTCCTCAAAAAGACACAATACCTCCTCAGTCCTACATCATCTTGTATCCATCAGTCAAATGAGTAGTGTTGAGCGCGAATATTCGAATAGCAATTTTTTTTCGTGAATATCGGCACTTCACAATTTTGCAAATATTTAGAATATTGCAAATTATATTCGTTACAACGAATATTCATTTTTTTCTTGTTTTTTTTCCACAGTACACATCACAATGATGTGTACTGTGTAAATAAAAAGTGATCATCCCTCCCTGCTTCCAGCTTGTAGTCCAAAGAAGGCGAATATGCTAATGCAAATTTTATTGCGAAAATTATAAGAATATTTGCACTTCCAGAGGACACTGATCCCTCCCTTCTTTTAGCTTGTGGGCCATTGGGAAGGATGCAAATACAGTTGTCAGAGGTTAGCAACATCTCTAGCAACCAATAGGAAAGTAGTTAGTTCAAATCGTGCATGCGCATTTTGTGAATTTTATTACAAATGTTGCATAGAAAAAAAGTGAACGAATATGTGAAATTTGCGAATATAGGCCAAATAGTCATCCAAATATTTGCAAAATATCGCTAATTTGAATATTTCCTATGCTGCTCATCACTACAAACATGGGCTTTGAATTACCTGGGCTCTTTTTGTGCTGATGAGTGCCCCCTGGGCTTTACAGCCTCAGTTTCAGATTAACAAAAGGGCTTATAACTCAGCACTGGAAAGGACTATAAATCTAGAAAAAATATATGTTCCGAATTCTGATGACTACCCTATCATGCCCTTATTTACACACATGTTTTTCTGCTGACAGATCCACATTGCCCTAAAGGAATCCTACCACCAAAAAATGGCAGTGGAGAGCTAGTTTTTTCTTTCTTAAGAAAAGCTTTTAATATTCAAATCCAATATCATTGATGATACTTTTTATGCTTGCTGATATTTTGTCTGACCTCCACAGTAGTCCCGCATAGATAAGACCATGTGGGCATTAGACAATATATACATAGCTTGTGTAAATAGCTATCCTTTAACCTGTCCAGGACCCAGGGCGTACAGGTACGCCCTCAAGCCCTGGTACTTAACCCCTTAAAGACTTAGCATTATTCAGCTTTTGCATTTTCATTTTTTGCTTTATTCTGTAGGTCCAAATGATTAAAATGATACCCTACTTATATAGGTTTGATTTTATCGTACTTCTTGAAAAAATCATAACCACGTTTAAAATTGTCATCTTCTGACCCCTATAATTTTTTATAGCGTTATGAAGGATAATTTTTTGTGCCATGATCTGAAGTTTTTACATGTACCATTTTTGTTTTGATCAGACTTTTTGATCACTTTTTATAAATTTTTTTATGATATAAAAAGTGACCAAAAATACGCTATTTTGGAAAAAAAACTTGTACGCCATTGACCGTGCGGTTTAATTAATGATATAATTTTAAAAATTCAGACATTTCCGCACGCAGTGATACCACATATGTTTATTTTTATTTAAACAGGGGAAAAGGGGGGGGGGTGATTCAAACTTTTATTAGGGAAAGGGTTAAATTATCTTTATCTTTTACATTATCTTTTACATTGATCATTGTTATCCCATAGGATAACATTGATTAATGATTCTTCCACTTGATTGCTCATGCCTGGATCTCAGGCACTGAGCAGTGATTTGGTGATCGGACAAGCAGGAGGCAGGTAGGGGCCCTCCTTGTGTGTTCCAGCTGTTCGGGATGCTGTGATTTTGCTTTGGCGGTCCCGAACAGCCGACTGAGCTAGCCGGGACTGGTTTACTTTCACTTTAGATATGGCTCAACTTTGAATGCTGCATCTAAAGAGTTAATAGCATGCAGTACCGCGATCAGGGAGCAGACTGGTACAGGTAAATGGGAAAAAGGTGATTTAAACTTTTAACAGGGAAGGGGTTAATTCACTTTTATTAACTTTTTTCAGACTTTTCTTTTTTTTTCTTTTAGGCTACAACATGCAATCTTTTGATTGCATATACTGATCAAAGCTATGCCATAGCATTGATCAGTGTTCTCGGCTTACAGTGTTCTTGGCATATAGGTACGCCCTGAGTTGTTAAAGGGGTTTTGCGCTGCCCTGCAGTTCGGAGCTCCGTTCACGGCGTCCGGAAGTTCATTACTCCGAACGCTGTATGCGGACTTCCGTGTTCGCGGCCACCGGGCATGAGATCACGCCCGGCCCCTTTGTGACGTCTCGCCCGCCCCCTCGTGACATCTCTCCCGCCCCCTCTACCAAAGTCTATGGGAAGGGGGCGTGACCCCCGCCCGACATGTAAAGTGACCTCTTGTGGGAATAAATGAATGAAGCATGACCATCAAGTGCCGTGAGTTATTTCATATCTTCTTCAAGTTGTGCAGCACCTTCATCTTCTTACTGAGCACCGGTACATGTCAAGCTAAAGACTGTGGTATTATTGCATTAAGGGCGGAGGCCAAGCAAGGTGTGTTAACAGGTGGAAGTTGTAGCAGTGCCGACTGTGTTTTCTTCTTACAAACAGTATTTATTAAAGATCTTTCTATTCTAAATTGGCAGACTATATAAATCTGCAGCATTGTGTGTGCATGTGTAATTGGATAGAATTTTTAACATCTAAAGAAGAATTTAAAGCACTCATTACGCTAGGTGTAAAGAATAAATGAGCATCCAGTTTTGTAAGACGAGATTCACACTGATGTTTTTTGCTTATGTTCTGCACATCGGATCCCAATTAAAGAAATAATTAACACAATTATATCAGTTTGCAGAAGCTTTCCAACCGGCCCAGTTTTTTTTTTTTTTTTTTTACCCAAAGCCTGGCGTGGATCCTCACTGAACTGATACAAACTGACAGCTCTTTGCGCTAGTATGCACCTTATTTTAACAAAAAAATTGTCAGAAATTGTAAAGGAAAATGCTAGCATGAAGCCAACCAAATACTTTCTGCTGAAAAGTTTCCTTTCAGTTTAGAGATAAAGTGAAATTTCCCGGAATTTGTGGGATTATGCAGAATGAATCCTTTGTTCGCACTACCAGCTTGTTTTTGACACCTTTTTTTGCCACTTGCAATGTATATTAATACGTGATTGTACTGGTAAGAAAAAGCTGTCTGCTGTCTTCACAGCTGTTCCATGCTGTTCCAATGTGCCATTGTGTCTTGTCATCACTTGCCTACACTTAATTAATAAGCATCTGTTTCATCCTTGTATTTACATAAGCTAGCAAATGGAAGCGTGTTTTCTTTATTTAAACCTATAGTAAGGTGGTTCTGTTTTTACCCTGTTGTTTCACACTTGTTATTATGGGACTTCATTAGTGCTTCCCTGACATCTAGAAGCAAGGCAGCGCTCCATAGGGGGGCATTCAGATCATTAGCCTGTATAAAAGGGTTAAATGCAAGGAAGCACAACTGTGCAATACAGTAAACACAAACCTGCAGAAGCCACAGATAACTCTTCCTCTACTGTAAAAATATGATAAATCTTGTGTGGTGCTGAACTTTTGTAAAGATTTATTTTGAGTAAGTTGAGCAGTTTTTGTACATCTTAAAAAAAAATCCACAGTCCCCTGCTATGTGATCAACATTCAATTTCTACCAAGTGACATTCTGAATAGAAGCGATACAGTAGCTAAAGTCTAGACTGTATTTCGCCACAAAGGACTCTAAAGAAGAATGTTTTCATATTGTTACTAAAAGGAAAAGGAGACACAGAGAAAATAGGTAAGGAAGGAAAGAAAATTAATTCAAATATTGTATACTGTCCAGAAAAAAAAAAAAAAAAAAAAAAAAAAAAATATATATATATATATATATATATATATATATATGTAACCAAAAAGTTATCTAAAGAATAGACAATAAATTACCAAATGTCACATCTATTAAAGCAGAAGTATAGGAGGAAAAAAGCTGCAATGGCGCTCCCAAGGAAGTAACCCAAGACGTGGGTATTGATGCAAAATAATTTATTCTTACAGCATAAGAAATCAAAGAAAATAATAAATAAAGCAAGACGCGGTTCGGGAGTCACAGCTCCCTTTTTCAATTGCAGGTGGTTGCTGTATCTGCAATTGAAAAAGGGAGCTGTGACTCCCGAAACGCGTCTTGCTTTATTTATTATTTTCTTTGATTTCTTATGCTGTAAGAATAAATTATTTCGCATCAATACCCACGACTTGGGATACTTCCTTGGGAGCGCCATCGCAGCTTTTTTCCTCCTATACTTCTGCATTACTCTACGGACTCTCCTCTGGGCTCCGTCCACATGCTGCTGGCCTGCATACCAAGCTACCAGAACTGGCAAGGAATACACTACCCCCACCTGCGTACCCACCTACACCACACCCGGCGCTACCTCCGCTTTTTTTCCTCCATTTATTACATCTATTAAAGGGCATCTTTGTAGTTTGATGTTCTCAGTGCTATCCATTAGTAGTTGTATGCTGATACATTTTTGGTACCTTGTGAACAACCTTAAAGGGTTACTCCGCTCCCCAGCATCCGGAACATTGAGTTCCTGAATGCTGTGTGCGGGCTTCCATGTTCACATCACACATCGTCATTGTGACGTCACACCCCGTCATGTTACGTCCCGCCCCCTCAATGCAAGTCTATGGGAATGGGAGTGGCGGCCGTCGCGGCCCCTTCCCATAGACTTTCATTGAAGGGGCAGGCCATGATGTCATGAGCGTTCCTTAATGCTGTTTGCAGGGTTAACGGAAGCCCACAAACAGCGTTAAGGAACTCAATGTTCCGGACGCTGGGGAGCGGAGTAACCCTTTAAAGTTTTTTTAAAAAAATATTTGGGAGAAAAATAACACTGGCAAAGGCAAAAATCTGGTTTAAACAAAAAAACAAAAACAAAACAAACCTTTCTTTTCAACATGTTTTAGGCACTTTGTGGATACTTTTCCCCCTTGCTTTGCAAAAGGGTGGAGCTTACTGGGAAGTGGGCATGGCTTCATTGAAAAGGAAGCAGGCTTAAATGTGCCAGCTAATAGATGGTGTAGACTAGACAGTTAAAAAAAAAAGCCTGAGCTGTAAATCTTATAGAAGTAGACATCTTTGGGGTATTAAAGGGGTTATCCATCATAAGGAGATTTTTGTAGTACGTACCTGACAGAAATGGGTATTTCCTATTGAATTTCATTCTCTAAACTACACATCCCATAGTTCCATAGTTTGTAAGTATAAGGTCACTTTCCTCCCTCCTCAGCTACCACACCAAGTGAAACACACCTGTGATCCCTTCAATGCAATACACCAGTGTTTCCTAATCAGGGTTCCTACAGCTGTTGCAAAATGAACTCTCTCCCACCCAGCAGACACTATATTATGAACTACACTAACTTTACAGCCCCTGTAGCATGGTCAAATAAATAAAAAAAAATCCTGGAATACCCCTTAACATAGATAAGACTTAGTTTAAGAGAAAAATAAAAGGATAAAAAAAATAAAACAATAATGTGACAATACATTTGAAGCTCGATGATACTGGCATCAAATCTAACCAAGGACAACTTCTGAGTGGACTTTATATCTTCTAGTTGTGTTTGCCAGGGCTTCCTTTCACAATCCAAAAAGAAGCTTATAGCTTCATTAGGATCTGTGATCTCCAGTCTGGGATAGAGTTAAGGTTAACCCCTTAAAGGCTATTGGCTCACTCAGTAATCATATAGGTTGTTATGTTAAAAGCTTATGTTTCTGCTTTTCTTTCCAACTAGACCCAGAAGATCACACAGTCTGACATTGTCTAATTTTCAAACATTTCAAGGCAAAGTTTTAACATTTTTTTTAATCTAGGCCATTTTTTTTATTCAAAATTGGATAAAAATAAAGGACTTGAGAATTAATTTAATGGCCAATAAAATAATTAAAAAAATGTTCTGTTCATGTATGCACCAAGTAATTTTCCATTGGCAACAATGCAACACAGTATTATAAAAAAAGAGCATTTTGCAGCTTTTAAAAAGCTCCAAAAGGATAGGGGATAAGATTTATGATCCTGGGGGGACCCACCGCTGGGGACCACTGCAATTTGTCATTCCGCACCCAGCTTTGTGAGCTCTTCGCAGCGCTGGAGGCTCTGAGTGTGAAGCATGACGACAATGGGGCTGGAGTATCGTGACATCACGACTCCACCCCGTGTGATGCCATGCCCTGCCTCCTCAATGCAAGTCTATGGGAGGGGGTGTGATGTCCCCGTGGTCATCACGCTTCACACTCGGAGCCTCCAGCGCTCCAGGTGGGTGCGGAATGACAGATTGTGGGGGCCCCCATGATCATACATCTTATCCCCTATCCTTTGGAGAGGGGATAAGATGTATTAGGGCCGGAGTACCCTTTTAACCTCCCTTCCCCTACAAAAACAAAATCGAACAATGACTTATGAGTACCAAAGAAAAAATTTAATTCCACTGCAAGGGTGCAATTTATTTTTTTTTTTTTCAAAAGCATTTTTAAAAGGAGTTAAACTCACAGAAATGTTTTCAGCAAGTCCTACCCTAACAGCCTAGAGTTAAAATCTAGGTTTAATCCTATTATTAATTGTTGCATGGATTTCAGATTACAAGGTCATCCATCCAATGTAATTGATGTTCCCTACCTGTATTACTTCTGCTGTAATTTACATTTTGGAATATTTTACTATGAAGGTGGATCCTCTTTCTTGACTACATATGGATAGACAGATGGATGAAGCCAGTGCTATGGCTAAATCTTGCCTCGCAATGTGCAGACACAGTATGAGCGTTATGGAACTCAATAAAAGAAATAAATATTGAGGTAGTTTAGTTTATGTTGAATTAATAACATAAATGTGCTCTGTAATATCTAATCATAAATCAAATTATGATGGGATTGTAAATCTATTTGTCCGAATTTTAGTAAAAATTCTAAAATACTTTTCATTGTAAAACTTATGTAGGAAAGAAGCATACATTGTTTTTGGACAATGAAAAATCATCTCCAATACTAAGGATTAGTGTTGCTCGCAAATATTCGCAATGCAAATTTCATTTGCGAATATCGCATATTCGCGAATTCACGAATATAGCACTATATATTCGCAATTACGAATATTCGTTTTTTTTTTTGTGTTTTTTTTTTTTTTCACAATACACATCACAGTGATCATCCCTCTCTGCTTCCAGCTTGTGTGGTGTAAAGAAGGCTTTAATACTACTGTGTGAGACTGGTGTGTTTAAATTGTTCTGCACTGTGCCCCTCCATCCTAAAAAAATATTTTAACCTTCCTATGTGTATGTGTTTTTATGGGTCATGATTGGGTAAAAAATAAAAATAAAAATTAATTTTGCATATAAAATTTGGTGGAAATTTATTGGCTTATTTTACATGGGATATAGTATGTGTCCAAGCAGGCAGGGGGGTTGTTTGACTGGCTTTTTCAGTATGAAATACTGAACATTTTATAATTAAAGCAATTGCAAAACCTATTGGTCTTGCATGCTTTATAACATGTCAAAAGTTTTTGTATCTGACAGTGCCCATTTAACTAGTTGATTGGTGGGGGTCACGGTGTTGTGATTGTGGGGGTCCTGGTGGTCAGACCTCCACTGATCACCAAGATATCTCTGACACTTTTCATTGTAGGATAATCCCTTTAAGATGAAATGATGAAGCAGTCCTGCGCTGTTCAGTACCAAGGATTTTTAGAAACATAAACCCCTGTAAACCAACACGGAGGGTCACTAAAAAACAGTTGCTCTTGTTCTTCCTTTGCAGAAGAGATACATATTAAATACTATTTATCACCAGACAAATCAGCTACTGGGATTTGAGAATCTGGACCTGCAGCCACTGTGAAAGCGGTTAAAGCGGCAGCCTCCAACCAAGAAGAGTTATCTTCAGGATAGAATTACATTTAATATTAAACAGTGGCTTTGATAACTATAATGCTTTCAGCTGTTTAGCTAGTAAGTGATAAACCCTAACCTGGGACTATCCAATAGGTTCAAACCCCTTAAAAATGTTGACCATTTACTTTCTTGTAAACAATTTTAATATCAATAAATTTCTTACAATTATAAAATCACGTATGACTAAAGTATTCTAGTGTTGCTGCTTTGATATGTATGTTATTATAGATATCCTTTTTTCTTCAACAATCTCATGTATTTCTTTTCTATCTGAATGCGTATATGAGTAC
This sequence comes from Hyla sarda, assembly GCF_029499605.1. Taxonomy (NCBI): domain Eukaryota; kingdom Metazoa; phylum Chordata; class Amphibia; order Anura; family Hylidae; genus Hyla; species Hyla sarda. The sequence continues at coordinate 353,427,359 of NC_079189.1, forward strand.
CATGACCTTTTAACCAAATGAAATACTTCAATTAATCAATCTAGCTTGTTTGTTCCACTTATGAACTCTTTGATGAAAAAAAGGCAGTCATGCAGATCTTAATTTGGAGAACTCATTTGAATAATGATCATTTAAGCTTAATATATTTGTTTTCTACAATATTTTAGCCAGTAGAAATCAACCTCTAATTTTCTGTGGAAAATAGAAAATTTTAAATAATGAATAATAATTGAATTTGCCTTCTTGAGAATTTAATTCAAATATGATGAATAATTAAATTTGCTTATTGAAGGATATGATTGGTATTGTATCTCTGTGACACCTGCCCCTCAGGTCCGGTAATAGGTTTTGCACATAAGCATGTGTGTTTTGTGTCTGTGATAGATTTTTCATGCCATTGTACATTACAATGGTACAGCCCTATCTAACTTTCATTTGTTTAAAGCTAATTTTAAAAGTATTATTCCATTTAGTTGCACTCTCATCCATAACGTTATATATTTTTAGAGACATTGCAAATTCTTCTGGTCACCATTCTATGAATATATTGCCTGTTCAGGAATCGGTAAAACCTTTTCATGAATTGTGAACATAACCCCCCCCCCTCCCCCATCCAATGGCATCCAAGGCACACCAGTGGTGTCTCTAGGGTCCATAAAAATATATGTATGCCTCTCAATAATAGTCTGCAAGGAAGTAAGACTTCATCCTCGGCCTACAAGTTGTTGCAGAACAGGATTCCCGAATGTTCCCTCTATATTACTATTGAAGGCTTTCTGTAGTCTGAGCTTTAAACTTGATCATGATTGTTTAACTCTGATGTTTCTGAAGTAAACTACTGTGGAAGAATGATTTTACCATGTTGTACAGCGATAAACTTGAAATGTGTTTAAAATGACCTTAAATGCCCTTCTTTACATAAAAGGAATAAGATTTGCTTCTCTAAGGTCATTGTATATATATTTTTTCTCACTTGCAAACTGAACTGCTGAAATATTAAAAAATCTTAATCCTTTCAGTACTTATGAGCTTCTGAAGTTAAGGTTGTTCTTTTCTGTCTAAGTGCTCTCTGATGACACGTGTCTCGGGAACCGCCCAGTTAAGAAGCAAATCCCCATAGCAAACCTCTTCTAAACTGGGCGGTTCCCGAGACAGGTGTCATCAGAGAGCACTTAGACAGAAAAGAATATCCTTAACTTCAGAAGCTCATAAGTACTGAAAGGATTAAGATTTTTTAATAGAAGTAATTTACAAATCTGTTTAACTTTCTGGAGCCAGTTAATATATATATATATATATATATATATATATATATATATATATATAAAAGTTTTTTCCTGGAATACCCCTTTAACTTAATGCAATTAAGCATGCATGCTGTCGCTCCATTCACTTACTATGGGAGTGATTAAGATATCATAGCACGGTACTCTATCTCCATCAGTCATATAGAAAGTAAATTTTGTGGCAGCACAAACAATGTTCCATTTACTGGGGGACAAGGATCCCACTGTTCTTATGCTTTATTATAGTGAAATGAAAACTGAGCTGTGATTGGCTGCTGTGGATAGTAAAACAATGTTTCTATTCAAAAATTTGCCATTATTCTTACATTTCTTATCCTATTCAGCTGATAGCGGTAACTTGATCCACTGCTGGTCTTTATTTACCCCCAGCAACCTTGACACATAATGCAGACTACTGTATATAGTAGTAATATGTTATCCTTTCTTCACATTTTCTTGGAGGAGTGGGTGGAAGACCATTTCAATGCAATTCAATGAGTTCATTTTCAAATTCCTCCTCCACACCGGCAGTGAGAATGATTCTGATGGAAATGTTTGTCCTTACCAAGGATTTTTTAAACCATCGATCCTTCCTCCAGTGGTTTGAACATCTGTCGCGTGCAAAGGGCCTTTAGTGATAATTTGCTGTCATTTTGATGAATGTGACATCCTTGGTAGTTGTAAAAGTCGTATTACTATACTGTTCAAAGGGAAACTTGGTGGCAATAGTTGAAAATATAGTAAATGTATCTTAAAGCAAATATATGTAGTCATGTGCTAAGGTTATATAAACACATTGGGGGAGATTTATCAAAGCCTGTGTAGAGAAAGAGTGGTGTAGTTGCCCATAGCGACCAATCAGATTGCTTCTGTCATTTTTCACAGGTCTCTTTGAAAATGAAAGAAGCAATCTGATTGGTTGATGTGGGCAACTACACCACTCTTCCTCTGCACAGGTTTTGATAAATCTCCCCCATTATGTGTATGCACATGTTGCATAGACAGACTGTAGGCATAGGGGGAGATTTATCACAACCTGTCCAGAGGAAAAGTTGCTGAGTTGCCCATAGCAACCAATGAAATTGCTTCTTTCATTTTTAACAAGGCCTCTGAAAAATGAAAGAAGCAATCTGATTGGTTGCTATGGGCAACTCAGCAACTTTTCCTCTGGACAGGTTTTGATAAATCTCTCCCATAGGTCCCACTAGGCATAGATCACAATGTCCGCACTGCGGTTTTTACTAAGGCCTCATGTATGTGGTAGAATAGTGAATAGGAGGCCTTACACATGTGCAATGTCCCACTGGGATCCCTGAGGGGTTTATGGTTGGGTTTCATCTGATAAGTGCATTGCTTCAAATGTGTATTTGACATCTATTCTAACAGGGTCTTTATTAAAATGGTATACATGTTTTGATTTATAAGAGCAGTAGACATCACTATATAGTGGAACACTTTATACATACTTCATAGTATATGATTCTTTCTTCTTATTCAACGGTAGGTGATTATGTCACTGCATGGCTATACAGTACAGTGGCATATATCAGAGCCGTCCATCAGAGGAATACAAGTCTGTGATGAGATGTGAACAGAGCCAAACAAGCAAATCTTATCCTTTTTAATCCATAAATAGGCTAAGTAGAATAGGCTACTTGATCTCTGCCGATGTCAGCTGTGAGCATCTCATGTTTGTTCCGTGTGATGGATAGGTCCCAAGAGCATGCAGTTCACTTGTGTGATTTCTTAAATATACACAGCATTGTATTTTACATTTTGTGTCATATACTATAAATTCAGGAGAAAAAATGATGTGCAAAACAGAAAATGTTTTATAGTAGAAGAGACAAGGAATATTTGATATAAAGGAAAGACATCAATAAAACATCGCAGGGCATCAAAATGGCAATTTCTTAACAACAACTTCTTCTGTACTCACTTGTTTGCCAAGCTGCAGACATTGGTTCAGCTATGTTGTTTGGTTAATTGATTTCCTTTTCTTTTTGTTTGAGAGGATTAGGGTGCCCTTTAATTGTGTGTTTCTTTACTAAGCCTATTCTGAAGCTTTGTCGGTCACTTTATATTTAAGTCACTACTCAATCATTTTGTGACATTACATTTTGTTTCTTCTAATACTAACCTTTGGCTCAATATGCATCCGTAAAGCTAACTGTTAACAATAGTATCTAGGAAAACTAGCAATATAATAATAATGGTAATAATAATAATAATACTAGTAGTAGTAGAAGTAGTACTAGTAAATATATTCATATATGTCCATTACTTTGACATATCATAAAGGATGGTAAATTATTTAAAGTAAATACATGCTGTAAACTGCTTTTCCAAAAATCTATAACAAATGCATATGCACTTATGAAAATTGAAAGAGTCATTTATTTTTATTTCAATAGTAGGTAGCGATTTTTGTTTTAATAAGTCTGTGTTACACTAAAAATCTATGGAAGAGGAGTAACACAGTATTAAAGGGGTACTCCGCCCCCAGACATCTTATCCCCTATCCAAAGGATAGGGGATAAGATGTTAGATCGCCGCGGTCCCGCTGCTGGGGACCCCGGGGATCGCCGCTGCGGCACCCCGCCATCATTACTGCACTGAGCGAGTTCGCTCTGTGCGTAATGACGGGCGATACAGGGGCCGGAGCAGCGTGATGTCATGGCTCCGCCCCTCATGACATCACGGCCCGTCCCCTTAATGCAAGTCTATGACAGGGGGCGTGATGACCGCCACGCCCCCTTCCCATAGACTTGTATTGACGGGGGCGGGCTGTGACGTCATGAGGGGCGGAGCCGTGATGTAACAATGCTCCGGCCCCTGTACTGCCCATCATTACGTGCAGAGCGATCTCGCTCTGCGCAGTAATGATAGCGGGGTGCTGCAGCAGCGATCCCCGGGGTCCCCAGCAGCGGGACCCCGGCGATCTGACATCTTATCCCCTATCCTTTGGATAGGGGATAAGATGTCTGGGGGCGGAGTACCCCTTTAAAACACTATTTCATATCATGGAACCATGTACAATGGGAAATTAAGGAAATGATGATCCTCTTTCATTCAGATTTATTTACTTTCATAAAACTAATAATAATTTTAAAACTATACACAGGTTAAGGATGACTACTGGATACATAACACTGTGTCTAATGTCATTTCTAATTGACCATTTTGGGGATTAAAGGGGTACTCTACTGCTTCAGCGTTTGGAACACTTTGTTCGCTGGGGCAATGGAGTACCCAATTAAAGCTGCTCAAAAATGAGAAAGGATTGAGATGAACAGAAAAGAAAATAGGAAGAGTCTTACCCACTGGCACCACGTATACTAGATGTATGGTTCCATATCTATTCACCAAACTTTACCATAAGCAAGCAAGGCTTAGTGGGAGGTTATATGTCCTCCCCTTGAACAACACATGCATAAAAATTGATGTGAATTATAATGAACATCTACTGCAGCTCCTAACTGGCATAGATTATGGCATGCAAACAGTCAAAGATAAGCCTAATGGTTTGCTATGTCCAATAGCTGGGCAATGTCACCCCAACATGGTGCAGCTATTGGTCATGACCGTGATCTTGTCCAGATGTGAGGTATACTTAAGAGCAGAACAGGTTACCTCTTAGAGGTTCTGATCTTTGTACAAACCCTTTAAGACCGGCAAGTAAAATGTAGATATTTAACACCTGAAGGATGCAGCCCATTTTTCCCTATATTTTTATTGGTTTTTTTTCTTTTATTTATTATTTTTTCTCTTTTTTTAATGTCCCACTAGGAGACTTGACTGTGTGATCTTTTCATATCAAATATAATACACTACAGTACAGATCTGCCTGTTAGTGTTAAACTCAGAGGCATAGCTTATAAGACTGCCCCAGAAAGAGCCTAATTGTCTTCTATAGTAGCCAGACCAAAGGATATTTTTAGTCCTTCTTTTGCCATAACTACCATGGGCACCCTGTGCCCACAATTGCTTTGTCAGGTGCCAATGACAAACAAAGGGCACATCCTTCCTCTGTCACCCTGCTAGATGTTGCGCTTGCACTGACTGCAGCATCTAATGGGTTTCATAACACAGCATCCCTTCTGACAGTTGCAGCCGGGGCCCACAACACCTGGCAGCCGGTTCCAGCTGCAGAAGATTTGCACAGGAACTGGTGTCAGTTTAGCAGAATGCTGTACTTGAACAGCATGCGTTAATGCATATCGTGCAATATTTGTATGGCATTCTGTGTAAAGGGGTTCATAAATTCACCCTCAATTTCTGTATAAATGCTACCAGTAGATGTCTGTATTATTAAATGGGAGATTAATATCTGATAGGGCTGTTTTAGTCAAAAAATCGCTCCATGTAATAAGGTATGTGAGTCCCACTGCTGATATCAGCAAAGATCTTCAGGAATAGTCCAGTTATCAATCATGGGGGCCGCCCCATCAGACACTTGTGCCTTTTAACTGCTCTGTAAAGGAGCACCAATCCACATGACTGGTGCATAATCACTAGAAGGGCTTAGGCCATCTAATAGTCCATAGGTCTTGGGTCCTGGTAAAGGATATAGATGGTGGTTAATGGTATAAATTGAGTATAAACTTTATATCTTCCATCCATCCTATTTCTGGTGACTGGTGTAGAGTAAAGGAGTGTAAAGAATTAAACTTTTTGCAGATCAGTTTCAACATTCTCTCATGCTCTAAAACTACAGACTCAACCAATGTGCTTGCAGTTTATATTGGGATATGTATTGGACAATAAGATAGATAATAGATGGATAGATGGATTGATAGGTAGAATCCCTGAAACTATAACTCACTTTATAGGAAAGGGAGCATGACAGCATTAAATTGCAATGGACCAATACAGTATTTATAGTAAAGTACTTTGTGTAAAACTGTAAATAATAAAACAAATATTTCCCCAGGTCACATACACAGAGAAACAGTGCTTAGATAAGAACCTAGAAAAATAATATTTAACCCCTACAATTTCCCCACTGTATGTATAATAGCAATGTAGCTAAGAACCATTCCTGTAGAGTAAAGTGTATTTTGATCACTAAGTAACTATATGTTTGCTTACTTAACAGCATGTATTTTAAAAAATTACTAAGTAGACCTCAAATATGTAGCACTTTGCTGTATTGCTCAAAGCTGGCTCAGTTCTATTCTTCAAAATACCGTAGTGTGTCGGCTCAGTGTACTGGGACTCATAAAAATAAGATCTATTTTTTCAATTCCAGTTCAATTTACACATTTGCAGCTCTGCATGTCAAGTGTTCCTCTGCTAATAAGAATTAAAGTTACTATAGTTGATACGAGGCTTTTATGTGAATTAGAGTGAAAAACATTCAATCTGTCTTACCGCCACAGAAGAATTTCACTAGAAGGAAATTAAAATTATTAGTGCTCATGAAATCTTGAATTGATAAAATACAGAAGCTTTTTTTCACCTAGGTAGGTTCACATATTTGTTTAGGTGATATAATCCTTTTTTTATCAACACTACGATTTGATAAACAAATGATTTATTCTGATAGCGATGCTTTCTGGCTTGTATTAGACATTTACATTATGTGCATAGTCTTCATTACACATGTTGTGATGACAATAATTGGTCCTTCCTGTTTATAACAGAACTTTGGTTTGCCAGTTATATTTGACTTATACTTCTGATGGAAGCTTCCGACATGTGCCATCACATAGACATATATTGGCACATATTAACCTTTAACTTCTATTGTTTAAAATGTACCTGTTAAAAAGTTTTGACAGGTCAGGGTCTTAAAGTTGAGACTCCTCATCTTTATCATTAGAACAAGCTGGGAGAAGTGTGGGGTAGGGTACTTCACTCCTCCACTCTCACTGATCTCCATCCTGCTTCACTGAAATGCCCTATCACAAGTCTATAGAACAAGTCAGTGAAGCATGATGGAGGTAAATTAGGGCCCCATCAAAATGTTTAGGCTATAGCCCAGTGGCTTTTTCTATGCCAAATGAAGGCTTAGAAGGTAATGTAAGCAGTGCTTTAAAGGTATACTCCGGTGGAATTTTTTTTTTTAACCAACAGGTGCCAGAAAGTTAATCAAATTTGTTAATTACACTGTATATACAAAGAATAATACGCTGCACTCACCAAGTTTCATGCAAGATAAAAGCAGGTACAGCGGGAGAGCGGGTACACAGACAAGCGGGGGCGGGGGGGGGGGGTGGCGACGGGCATTGTGGTTATTTTGAACATAGAAACCCTGGGAAATGGCAGTGTTTGTAGGTGGAAACAGGAAGTGGTACCTGTGTGGAGCTGCCCTTTTTAGGGAGAGTAACACTTGCCAAGAAGGGAATTAATAATGAGAGAGTAGGGCCTTACAGGGGAAGTTTTTACCTCCTCTGGTTACAATTGACCATACATTGTTCCCTGCCACCTTTTAGAGGTCTTTGCATCACATCAATACTTGGTGGTGCACATGGTATTTTTTGCACACCTTTCCTTTTGTTTGATTTAAAAAAAACGATTTGGATCCATACATTTTATCCTAAGCATATTATTAAAAGTAAAGTTTTACGTCATGCATATTCTCAACACATACTTGTGCACACTTACACTTTTAGAGACCGTTTTCTTCTGCATACTTGCCTTAGTTACTATTCTGATCCTGCCATCCGCCTGATGACACAATTGATGCCAAGTTCTCCTTTTTTCATCCACCTTCGTCACCGGGTACTGTTATTGCCGCCCAGTGCACCACTCTGTCACCAGGTCACTTTCAGGACTACTGATACTGCTGCGGCCACTTCCAGGTTGTCTCATTCTGCCACCATATGTTCTCCTCATGCTGATGCCACCTCCAGTCTGTGTAATTCAGCCACTATATGGTCTCCACATGCTTCCTCCACCTCCAGGCTGTGTCATTAAGTCATTTTATGTTCTCCTCATTCTTCCGCCAACTCCAGGCGGTGTCATTAAGCCACTATATGGTCTCCTCATGCTGCTGTCAACTCCAGGCTGTGTCATTCAGCCACTATATGGTCTCCTCATGGTGCTGCCACCTCCATGCTGGATCATTCAGCCACTATATGGTCTCCTTATGCTGCCGCCAACTCCAGGCTGTGTCATTCAGCCATTATATGTCTCCTCGTGCTTCCGCCACCTCCAGGCTGTGTTATTAACCACTATATATTCTTCTCATGCTTCCGCCAACTCCAGGCTTTGTCATTCAGCCTCTATATGCTGCCTCCAACTCCAGGCTGTGTCATTCAGCCACTATTTGGTCTCCTCATGCTGCCACCAACTACATGCTGTGTCATTCAGCCACTATATGTTCTCCTCATGCTGCCACCACCTCCACGCTGGGTCATTCAGCCACTATATGGTCTCCTCATGCTGCTGCAAACTCCAGGCTGTGTCATTCAGCCACTATATGGTCTCCTCATACTGCTGCCACCTCCACGCTGTGTCATTCGGCCACTATATGGTCTCCTCATGCTGCCACCAACTTCATACTGTATTTTTCAGCCACTATATTGTCCCCTCATGCTGTCGCCAACTCCAGGCTGTGTCATTCAGCCACTATATGGTCTCCACTTGCTTCCGCCACCTCCACGCTGTGTCATTCAGCCACTATATGACCTCCTGATACTGATGCCACCTCCAGGCTCTGTCATTGTGCCGCTCTGTGACAGTGATCCTAATTGCGACGCCTCTGAATCTGAATATTATTTCACTAACCCAGCACTCACCCTATGCATTTAAAGACAAGGCAAAGTGTTCTACACCCCTATTGAGTCTCTCTGTAGGCCAGAAATAGTTGTTTTTAATAGCAATTCGACACAAATAAATTCGGACCGAAACAAATTTTCAGCGGATCGGCCGAACATTCAGCGGATCGGCCGAATCAAATTTTTCCCAAAATTTGCTCATCTCTAATTGTCATCTAAATACAGTCCAAAGTCATACCACTGGAATTGTTCATGTTTATATAAATGAAAAAAATAAATGATCTTATGAAAATATTAATACAGTATTAAATGGAGCTCCACTCTTGACCTTCACAATGTATGTGCTGTTGTATACACCGTAGAGATACTTAATCATATCAGTCATGCATACTATTTTATGTTCTGACTAAAGTAGTGGGCATGGTCAGGTTGTAAATGTCTTGTATAGATATACTGACATGGCAGACTTGTTGCGGAAATTTCAGTGACTGTCCCATCAATTTGATAGAAACCCCTGTGGTTGCTGCCATTTAAATGAATAGAATTGATTTTCAGTTGCATATTTTCATTCATGGTGTAAATGAAGCATGAGTAAAGAGACACTCAACCAGATACTCTCTAAAATGTCTGACTTACTCAGGTATTAGTTGATATTTTTAGCCAAAATACTCAAGCTCACAACCCACGTCAAGGTTCTCAGTCCCTACACTAACATTATAGAAAAAAGAACACAAAAAAGGGAAATAAATCAGTAAAAAAATAAAAATAAATCTTTTGAGTGATTTGTGTGCCTTTTTTGTATGTTTTTTTTTTTTGCTTATATAGTATTATAGTAACATTATATAGTGCACATATAGTATCACTCCTCATATCAGTCCCTGACCTCAATTCAAAACATATTGGCATATAATGGAGGCAGTTATCAAATACCATCTTACTAATATATATGGTCCATTTTCTAAAACCAGGGTTTTATAAATTTGTATAATATAATTTTACAATAAAATCAAGCTTGTTTACTGACATTTACATGTGTAAGTAGTACATGTGTTAATATTGTATATTCCGTAATGAAGGAACCTATGTGAACGTTCACCTTGTGACATAGTGCAGAATTAGCATATTCTTCTCTTCTGTCTTTGTCTAGTTACTTTTTGAATTCTGCTGATGGTGCGAAAATTGCTATGTCTGTATGCAGCTGCACTTACATCATCTCTTGGCATGATAGGAGGCATGGTTCAATTGGCAGAAGTCCTCTTCACTGGCATTGTCTGGTACTTCTTCCAATCCCTCCCTCTTTTCTTCTATACATTTAAACAATTTGCCAACTGTGTCTGGGCGGGTTGCCAGGGCTGTGTTGAATAGATTTCCCACAAACATCTTGGAAACCATTACTTTGACAGTTTGGAGGCCAGTAATCATATGTACTTACTCTCCAGGGCAATTTTCAATGTTATATTTTTCAATCAAATGTGCAAATTTCTGTTGTCACTGAGTTATATTTTATTTATTTATTTTATCTATAGTTTCAAGAAAGCTTCTAGGCTTGGTCTGTTAGCAATCTGTCTAGGTTGTTACACAGCAAGTCCAATACCAAAATGAGCGTGTTCTATTGATGTAATCTGCATCCATTAGTTATCCTAGCTATGTTCCAGTTGCTGTAGGAGGATATCATCAATGCATGTCTCTAAGTAATGATCCTTCAGCAGCATTAGCTCACAAGAACCTTTATTGTGTGACATTTGAATATTGACATTCGGGACGTTTCTTAGGCCTCGGTATCTATACTTCTTTATGGTATTTTAAAATTGTTCTTGTTTTTAAAACAAAATGCTCTCTTGACCTATATATGCACAAACATGTTAAAATTCAGATGGATCCAACTAATGTTTATTGTATATATTTACAAGGATTGTTACCAATACCTTTTACTACATTTTCTTACTGCAAGAACTTACAAAATCTTTTAACATTATGCTGCATTTAACTCGTACAACAAAAAGCTTTTCCATGTGTATAGACATTTCATATCATAGATGCTTGCAGCAGATCCTTTAAAGCACACCTGTCATTTTGGATAAGCTATTCTGTGTATACAGTACATGAAAACAGCACTGGTTCTGGACATTATATAACTTTTATATGGCATTTTCACCGGATTTACGCTCTTCAGGCTTCATCTGCAATTTTCACTCAAAGCTATTGGGTGGAGCCTGGCCTCTATGGTGTCTTCCATACACTGCACAGACACAAAGGAGGAGATCATATACTTCTGTGTCTCTATACACAGCCTATTAAGCAGGAGCCACATAGAAGGCATGATAAAGCATCAGTAAGCAGCCTGAGCTGTGAATCAAACCCTAGGGTAAGATCTCTCACTTACTACAGTCTCTTTGCAGCTTCTCCAAGCACTCCCTCTCCACCTATAGACTTATATGGGCAGCTGTAATATGATTATTGAGCATTCCCAGGACAACAGACACAAATAAACTGATTTTCAGAGTAGATGACATCTTATCCCCTATCCAAAATCCAAAGGATAGGTGATAATATGTCTGATCACGGGGGTCCCACCGCTGGGGACCCCCGCAATATAGCATGCAGCACCCACTTGTATCTGCTTCTGGCAGCGCTGAAGGTTCTGGCTCCCGACCACGGGAACGGAAGATCGTGACGTAACGACTCTGCCCCCATGTGACGTCATGCCCCACCCCTCAATGCAAGTCTATGGGAGGGGGTGTGACAGCATTGAGGGGGCGGGGTGTAACATCACACGGGGGGCAGAGGCTTTTAGCGCACTTTTTGATCAAAATGTGTCCTCCGCGTGGTGGATGGGGGGACACATTTTGATCAAAAAGTGCGCTAAGAGCCTCCATTTTTTGACCTAGAGTGCTGTTGCAAATTTATTTTTTCTACTATATATATATATATATATATATATATATATAAAGATACTTGTGTTGCACATAACTCCTTGTGTCAAAAAACTGAATAACTGATAGAGACTTGGAAACAGACATCTAGATGTCCTTATAATAGGTCTATAGTGTCTAAGCAGGGCCCTTGCTATAGACACATGGGGGGAAATTTATCAAAATTGTCTATTTCCCTAATCAATATAGACCAACCTACAGAGGTCTGTCTATTGTGTGCTTCATTTATCAAAAGTTGCACGGCTCTTGATAAATTCTGCGCAAGGACTTCTGGATTTACTTTTTAGACTATATTTAAACCTGCTTCAGTATGGTCTGACATTTCAGCGTACTTTCGGCCAATGCGACCTTTTGCCAAAAAGTCGCTATTGATAATTCATCACCAATGCATTTTTTCTGTCTAAAATAGACTAGAATGCATCATGTTCTAAAAACCCTCTAAAGCAAAAGTTGCTAAAAAGTTGCACATATTTAGACTGTGTTTTTCTGTGCGACAAATTTAGACAGGAAAAACCAGTCTTAATCCTTTGATAAATTTCCCCCATATATTATAATACTAAAATAATAATATATTAAAATGTGAAAAATATATGTAAACTTATATATTGGCTGGAAAGGGTTAAATTAATAATAGTCCATATACAGCCACCTATGTTCTTAGTTGGGTATAGTCTCCAGACTTAAAAATAGGGAGTCTTCATGTGAGTAGTTCAAATGGTTATAGTCCCTTTAGATATAATCAGATAGATGGTCTGGTGTGTTGCACCACTCACCACACCGCTGGATTGAAGAATCTCCACAGTAGATAGCGCTAGGTACCAACAAGGTAACTCCTATTCTTTGCTCGTGTGGACTGGCATGGACGTGCAGCCGGCCCAGGGATGGTGTTCGCGCAGCAAGTGAAGTCCCGCTTCTCGTTGTGGAGTGGCACGGACAAGCATCTTGCCAACAGGTAGATGCAGTGTGATATAGTGAGTGGAGATGCAGAAAGTCGGCATCCTCATGATTCCAGAGGTTTATGGTTTAGCTAAATGCGTTTCAGGCAAGGGTCTCCTTCTTCAGTAGCGATACATTGCTTCGGAGATTCTTCAATCCAGCGGTGTGGTGAGTGGTGCAATGCGCCAGAAAATCTATCTGATTATATCTATATGAACTATACCCATTTGAACTACTCACATGAGGACACACTATTTTTAAGTCTGGAGACTATACCTAAATAAGAACTTAGGCGGCTGAATGTGGACCATTATTGATATCACCCTTTCCGGCCAATATATACCCGGTCGTTTTCATATATTTTTTTCACATTTTAAAATCTTATTAATTTAGTACTATAACAATATATGTGTCTATAGCAAGGGCCCTGATTAGACACTTATTACTTATAATATAATTGTAAAAATAAAGGTTTGTATGTATAACTAGCCATATTTCAGCTTTTCTTCATATATATATATATATATATATATATATATATATATATATATATATATCTAGAGGTCTGTTTCAAAGTCTCTATCAGCTAGCTATTATATTTTAATTTGAACTTCCATTCCATTTCAGAGTAATCATAGGTGTAACTTTGTCCAGAAATCAGGCTCCGAGTTTTTGGGGTAGGCCTCCAGATTTGATTCTATATGTAAATAGGGAGAGATCTGTCAATCAACACCAGGTGCCTCTCCAATGACTCCGAGGGCTTGGCAGAGCAGTTTACAATAAATGGTAGATATATTGTTACAGGTGAGCTTTGTGCTGTCCATGGTTTTGGCAGAATGGAACTCGTTACAGGTTCCCATTAAAGGGGTACTCCGGTGATTTTTAACAAAAAATAAATAAACTGGTGCCAGAAAGTTAAACAGATTTGTAAATTACTTCTATTTAAAAATCTTAACCCTTCCAGTACTTATCAGCTGATATATGCTCCAGAGGAAGTTCTTTTCTTTTTAATTTCTTTTCTGTCTGACCTAGAGTGCTCACTGCTGACACCTCTGTCTGTCTCAGGAACTGTCCAGAGCAAGATAGGTTTTGTTCCTGCTCTGAACAGGTAAAACTCAGTCCGTTATTACCGTTAAGTGTATTTGCTAAATAATACTGTAATGTGGTTTAGGGACACAAGTGATAGATGCACTCAAAGTTATATTTTCAATAAGGCAGCATTCAGTCTCCACACATAATTCTTAGTGTATTATGAAACAGTCTATTATTTTCAAATGTACTTTAGGATACATTCATCATGATATTTGTGCCTTTTTGGGCAGCTTTTACTTAAAAGTAATAGCACACATTTATCAAAAGTGGCTAAATTTTAGCCAGTGTGTAAGTTAAAGCTCGGCTAATTTTTTGACATTTGCTGTGACAGATTTCTGAATCCATTTGCCTCATTTGATAAACCTATCACAACATACATCACTGTCATTAACTTATAACCTAGCCCAATTTTGACACTTATTCTGTTCCCCGGGTCTGTGTGCAGAAAAGATGGAAGTTTCCTTCTCCTTTGTGATGTTTTTTGATAATCTTAAAAAAACGACATTTGATGAATATGTCTAAACCCTGGTCAAGCAGCAAACCAGGCTCACTGTTAAACGGGTACTCCACCCCAAGACATCTTATCCCCTTTCCAAAGGACCCCTCGCAATCTCCCTGCAACACTCGGCATTCGTTTAGAATGCAAGCTGCTGCATCGGAGGCTCGTCATGTCACTGCCAGGCCCCCTCGTGACGTCACGACTACGCCCCCTCAATGTAAGTATATGGGAGGGTGCCACCACGCCCCCTCCCATAGACTTGCATTGAGAGGAGGGCGTAACGTCATGAGAGGCCGTGGCCATGACGTCAGCGCCGCATCGCAAGTTATCAGGCATGGAGCGAGGTTGGCTCAGTGCACCTCATGACTGCCCTGCCACAGCAGAGATTGTGGGGGTCCCAGCGGCGGGACCACCATGATCAGACATCTTATCCCTATCCTTTGGATAGGGGATAAGATGTCTAGGGGCGGAGTACCCCTTTAAGTCCACTTTTACAAAGGGATGTGCATGGGGCAGATCTCTGTAAATTCTGACACAAATGGTTAATTAATGTGTTACAGAGAAGACAGTATTCTGAAATACGATGGGTGTGATTTACTAAGATTGGCATTTCCCGAAGCGGCAGCATTTGGCCTATATATTAGAACTGGCGTATATTGTAATAAATTGGAGGTGGGAGTAGGCAATACCCCCTTTTACACTATGCCATCTCACTTATTAAAAACAAACATGACTGGCATAAAGGGCACACAATTACACAAACAAGCAGGCATAGAAGTTTAATAAATCTCCACCAATGTGCCCAAAAGAGTGCAGTGCATTGACATCAGAGTATATCAGACTCAAGTGTGATCAGAATAAATACTTGCATTACAAATCCTTATTTAGAAGACCACAGAGGACAGAGTTCCGCAATACACCTTCAGAAGAAGCATTGTTGGTAAAGCAGGAGACACTGTCCTCCTATTATGGGTTTGTTTCTTATGTCTTTGTTTCTTTTGGCATGTTGTCTCATACACAGTTAGTGCTGCTGCATTACATGATTACAATTTTGTGGGAAATCACATGAATATGGCAGCCTTGTTACTTTACATGTTTTCATATATGATTGATCTGTTTGGTCAACTTATTTTTAAGGTGACCAATATTGTCTGTAACTTTTCAATATTGCCCTCACCACATTATTACTCTTTCTAGACAAATTTTTTTCACGGTTTCTTTAAATAAAATAGAACACCCATTTTTGATCCCACTATTTAAAAGTATATTTTTCTATTAGCAAAGTCAAATCAAGAATACAGCAAGGGGAGAACAAGCTTT
Source organism: Hyla sarda (assembly GCF_029499605.1). Classification (NCBI taxonomy): domain Eukaryota; kingdom Metazoa; phylum Chordata; class Amphibia; order Anura; family Hylidae; genus Hyla; species Hyla sarda. The sequence goes on from NC_079189.1 coordinate 353,443,149, forward strand.
GGATATTCAATGGAGGTGTCATAATTTTCCATACAATCTGTAAAAAAAAAGTCTTAAAGTGACTTTAAACATTAATATGTTCTAACCTTTTCTTTTAGCTTACTATATCCTAAAGATGGCTCTAGAAAGCATGATTTTTCCATACTCTGTCAGGAGATGGATACGCAATAGGTGTCTATGTGTGGCCACCTAGTACTTGCAATATGAATTGCCGCCTGTTGAGAGTTTTGATATTGTTATGATTCTTTTTTATCATGAGAAACTGGAATCCTTTACTCAAAATAAAAGTGTGGAAGGATCATCAGATTTCATGCTCTCAGTTGCCATTTCCTGTGCAATTTCAAGCTCTATAACATTATCCTCCTGTGATACTGTGATGATAAACAGAGTGCATGAATACCACAATGGAGCTCATTACTTATTATTAGGGCTAAATTTAATACTATTCACAACTGGGGGTGGGGGCAGAGGTTAGGTTGACCAGTTGCCCATACCAACCAATATGATGGCTTCTTTGGTTTTTAAAAAGACTTCTTGGGCAACAAGTTTTGATAAATCTCCTTAAATATCCTTGTACCAACCGAAGGCAAAATCTGAAAGAAGACTGAACACATATCTGAAATATGTTTCTTTTTATCAGCAAAAAGTGTGTGTTGAGGGAGGGAGGGAGAGGGGGGGGTGGGGCACAGTTAAACAACTGTTCCGAAGCTTATCATGAAAATTTCCCCCCTCCTAGAAAGGAACACTAGAGAAATTGGACTAGATGGATCAATTGGTTAATTTCACCAATGTAGTAAATGTGTTTACTACGAGATTGTACAGGTTGTTCTATTTCTCTTTGGTGTTAAAGTTGAGTAATCTTCTAGTGGTAGCTGTGTGCCTATAGTATAGCGTTTGTACATCTCATCATGTTTAAGTACCTTCTTTTGTACAACTAATTAGTACTAAAGGGGGTTCCAACAAAGGTGTTTGATCCTGTCTAGTGAGAAAGGACAACAAAAGTGCCACTGGTCGACCTCCATACAATGGGAATTTTAGTTGTTGTCGATTAAGAGGACAGATGACACGTTAGAAATACTTTTGTAGATAATTCCTTTTAATGTATCACTGAATTTGAAGAAAACAAAGAAACTACACAGTATCACACAGCACATGATATATTATAACTTCAACTATAGGAAAGTAATGCAGCTGTATCATAACAAAATTGAAGGAAGGTATATATAAACATACATTTACTGCCCAGATAAACTCCTTAAGGATAGTGTCACACACAGCGCATCCACAGCAAATTTGATGCTGCAGATGTGCTACTGCCCATCCCTAATGTGTGCCTCCAGATGTGTCCGTTTGTCCTGCTTGCTAGAGGGAGCTGTGAGTCGCACACGGATGCGCAGCTCTCCAGACATCGCAGGCGCTCCCTCTGGCTCCCTGAGCTAGGCCGAGAGCGCCCACGATGTCTGGAGTACAATGCACATGCGCGCGTGACTCACAGCTCCCTCTTTGTCTGCTCATAGTGGCGGATTGCCGCTGTGAGCAGAACACACGGGCACAGCTGGAGGCACACTCTAGGGATGGGCAGTAAGGCAACGCAGAGTCAAATACGCTGAGGATGCTCTACATGTGACCATACCCTTAAAGTGTTTCGATACATATTTGAATGAATTATTCCTTTAATAATCATAAGAGATCCAAGTCCTAAGGCAGCAAAACAGCCATATTTATGATGCTTTCTCCAAGATACTTAAAGTGTACCTGTCAGGAGATTTAAAAAAAGAAATGATGCAGGCTTTCTCTTTAACTGGTGCTGATCCTGTATGTGTGTATTTAAATCCTGGTGTTCATCCTTTTGTGGCTCCTAATTCCCTTGTTTATGTTGCTCACACTGCATTCGCTCTGGGACATCACATGCAGCTCACTAAGAAGAAGGAGGTGTTCCATCGCTTGCCCTCACAACTCATATGGAAATTTCCACCCCCACTCCTCAAAGCTGACAATTGGCTGCTCTGTGCACTGAGGCTGTGTGAAATACCCCCGCCTCACAGAGCTAATTGATAAGCCAGGAGCCTGCACAGAGCCCTGTTTGTCCATTGTTTGACTTACTGCATATTGTCCTTCCGTTAACACAATTCTTGTTTAATATTTTTGAAATAGTGAACACATGACCACACATAACAGGTTTTTTAATACAGTAGTTTTTTTTTGTATAGTCTTATAGTCTTATTTAGCTGTTATTTTATTATTTCACTAGCTGAGTACCCAGCGTTGCCCGGTTTTTCTTTTCTAATCCTTGTTGGGGAGGAAAATAGACAAAGGAGGAAGCTTTTGACTTCATATCCCGTCCTCATATATTGTTGTCATATCCAAACCCCATATATCGACCTCATATCCCATCCTCACATCCCGTCCTCATATCCCGACCTCCTATGCCGACCTCCTATCCTGACCTCCTATCCCGTCCTCATATCCCATCCTCCTATGTTGACCTCCTATCCTGAACTCCTATCCCGACCTCCTATCCTGACCTCCTATCTCGACCTCCTATCCCGTCCTCCTATCCCGTCCATCTATCCCAACCTCCTATCTCGACCTCCTATCCTGACCTCCTATCCCATCCTCATACCCCTTCCTCCTATCTCGTCATTTATCCCGTCCTCATATCCCGCCCTCATATCCAGTCCTCCAATCTCGACCTAATATCCTGACCTAATATCCCGTCCTCCTATCCCGTCTTCCTATCTAGTCCATCTATCCCGACCTCCTATTCTGACCTCCTATCCCGTCTTCATATCCAATCCTCCTATCTTGACCTCCTATCCCAACCTCCTATCCCGACCTCCTATCCTGTCCTCCTATCCAATACATCTATCCCGACCTCCTATCTTGACCTCCTATCCTGTCCTCCTATCCCGTCCTCCTATCCGTCCTCCTATGCCGTCCTCCTATCCTATCCTCCTATCCCGTCCTCATATCCCGACCTCCTATCTCGACCTAATATCCCGACCTCCTATCCCGTTATCCTATCTAGTCCTCCTATCCTGAACTCCTATCCTGACCCGTAATATGTGTACCATGTATTGAAATACCTCCAGCCGTACGGAAGTTATGTGGGAACATACATTTCCCATTGCTTTGCATGGAACTTTAAACAAAAACCCCGACCTTCACAAATGGGGGTAGTTAAGGTTTAAATTAACTATCCTATATTTTAAGTGGACATATAAGTAACATGTGACCAAGTATTATCAAAATATCTCCAGCTGTTTGGAAGTTATGCAGTGACATATATTTCCCATTGACTTGTATGGGACATTAAACATAAACCCCTCCCCTGGCAAATGGGTGTGAGTAAGGGTTAAATCACCTATCCAATGTTTAGGTAACATGTGTGCCAAGTTTCATGTTAATATCTTTAGCCGTTTGGACGTGATGCTGGAACATACACACATACATACATACATAGATACATACACACACACGTTGAGTTTTATATATATATATATAGATTGTTTGGATTACACATTGTTTAGAGTAATTTTATTGTCAAGCACCTATGAAGACTACAGTTTTCACTCTAATCTCCTCCGTTTTTCTACTCTAATCTCCTCAATTATATCATAATTTGCTATTTCTATTTTTTTTAGAAATTTTTCTCCCTGTACTGTGGATGTTTATTCAATGCAGGTAATAAAATATGTGGATGACTCAACTGTTTAGTTACCTTAGATTGTGGTTCTCTATAAATGTGACTTACAATTAGACAACAAATGTTTAACTTTTTCTTGCAACTGTAAATAGATCCTATGAACAATGGGTTTCTTATAGAAAAAAACACATTTGAACTTTAAAGGGTGCAATAAAGGATAAAAAAATAAATAAAATATAGTGTTGAAGCATTAAAGGGGTACCCCAGTGAAAAACCTTTTTGTTTTAATATCAACCAGTGCAAGAAAGTTAAACAGATTTATAAATTACTTCTATTTAAAAATATTAATCCTTCCAGTACTTATCAGCTGCTGTATGCTCCAGAGGAAGTTATTTTCTTTTTTAATTTCATTTCTGCTGACACCTCTATCCATGTCAGGACCTATGGGGATTTGCTTCTACTTTGGACAGTTCATGACAGTTCATGGACAGATGTGTCAGTAGAGAGCACTGTGATAAGACAGAAAATAAAATCAAAAAGAAAAGAACTTCCTGTGGAGCATACAGCAGCTGATAAGTACTGGAAGGATTAAGATTTCCACCGGAGTACCCGTTTAAACATTTACCAACATAAAAATAAATTGTGTAAAAGTAAAAACAAGCAAGGATGGAGAGAAAGCAAATCACTAAAAAAAAAAAAAAAAAAAATAACCCAACAATATTCCTCAACCTGATGAATAATAAAAAATATAAAATAATGATAGTGTTTACCCCCAAAAGAAATAGTTTGGGTGTGATGTGGAGGAGGATTAGGGAAAGGCCAGTATGTTAAATGTCGTCTGTACTATTTTTACACAGAAAAATCGAATGAAAGATTACATGATTGATGATGATATACATTTTCCATTAAAGGGCTGTACCCGTCTCATAAAGTTTTGTATATATTTGGAATTTCCTACATTCTTACCAAAGTCCATTTTTATTTCATTTTCATTTTTAAATGTGAGCAAACCACACATGTTCTTGGCAGAAAAACATCATAACACAAAAAATGAGTTAAAAAATGATTGCATAAAACAAAATAAGAGCATTTCTCTCGAAATGTCAACTAGTAAATTGCTGCAAATTGATATTGTCTATTATGGTTGTCTTTTATGTCATTGTACAAAAAAATCAACAGATGATTGACAATAACATTTAATGTAGGAAATAAGCAACATTTTGGTATTTCAAGAGCTCTTTAAATCAATATTCTATTTGGTTGTGACTTATCATTTTGTCACTTTCTAAATACTTCTGGACCTAAAGTTTTCATAATTTAGATAAAATGGATGTGAAACACAGGCATCAATATGTGACTGAAATATAGGCTTTCAGCTTTAAAATATGGCTGTCTTTATAATAAATCTTAGCTTAGATCAGTCAGGGTGCCAGTGCTGCAATCCTGTCTGATCATTAGATAAAGCCAGGTGAGCTGGGCGGCACTGCGCTTCACCATCTGGCAAGTCCTTCAGTCCAATTGCAGGAGTCATGCTCTACTGACTTATAATGGAGCCTGTCTCCTTTAATGAGTCAGGGAGTACTAATGATTTGTACTGAAACACCAACCTCTCTAATCGTGTCTGTACGACATGTCAAAAGTTTATTTAAATGATAATATCTCTTTAATTCACAAGGCTTAATAAAATTAGTAACCATGTAGGAATTACATCAAAGTATATGCACATGAAATGTCAATAGCTTGTTGCCCATTGACATGTATATTAATAGAAAATGTATAATTGTTACATTCTGTATCAAATCAGGTAGGGAACAATGCAGCCCTGACCTATTTCTGTCTCCTGATTGGATAATCCACCCAAAACGGTGTCCTCCAACTTGGCGACAGTCTTTACACTGTGCTAAGTGCTCAGGGATATAAATGGGAAACTCAGACAAGCAAGTAAAATGGGCACCTTGAAAATAGGCAATGGTCAAACCAAAAAGTCACCCCACATCCAAATCAGCTTGCAAAACCGGAGTCAGGGAACAGGCAAACAGTCACGATGCAAGGAAGTACTATAGTACAAGGCATGCTGATAAAGACTAGCAATAGTCCAATCACAAGCATCTGAATAAAGCAGCCATCCATTTAAATATCATGCTGTTAGGAGGTGTGAGCATGGTCACCACAGCTGATTGACCCGGCTCTCCCATCTCCTGATTGGCTACCTGGGCCTACAACAGAGTGATGCACAGCTCTGCAACAAATAGAGCTGGTCTTCATAGTAACTTCAACATGCACCTGACGGCACCCTGCCAAGACCAGACATAACAATGAGATGAGATAAGTGTCTGACATTCAGTGACAGCTCAAATCTTCCTCCTTGCCCCCAATCTCACCACACTCCTCCTGTGATGTAATATTGAGGTTTCCAGCAATTGGGCTGAGAGCAGTGATGTAGATGTCACTTGCTGAGCCTCCCAGTAACTTTATCCACAGTAATATTCTAAAGCGAGAAGGGCTGTCTGAGCATACGTGGTGCGATCATCTTGCAATCACACTGCGCATGCTCAAGCCCTGACAGTGTACGCATCACATATGATATGTTGTGACGGAAGAGTCTTCCACACTTCATGCAGAAGGAAAAAAACTACACTTGATCAGCACTTGCTAAGGCATTTCTCTTCTAAACACATTGTCCCAGTATAGGCGGCAAAAGAAGCCTTTATTGTTTATTATTTTATTTTCCGCTCCCGCTTGTGATTCACCTTTCCCCCAATTCAGCAAGCACCGTGTCTGTCCATGTCCAGACCCCTGGGGTGGTTAGTAGAACTGAAGAGTCCTCCATACTTCGTGCAGAAGGGAAAAAACGACACTTGATCAGCGCTTGCTGAACCAGGGGGAAAGGTTAATCACAATAACCGGGAAATAAAGACTTTATTTGCCTCCTATACATGGACAAGCATTTCAAAGAGAAATGCTTCAGCGAGCGCCGATCAAGTGTCGTTATTCTCTCTCTGCACGAAGTGTGGAGAACTCTTCAGTTCTACTAACGGCCCCAGACACGGGCAGCTGCTGATCTATCAAGCACCCTAATTTAAGGCAAGCATCGGTGTTCTGCTGGCAGCGCAAAAAACAAAGTTGAGCAGTTCTCTGTTACCCTGTTCTATTATTGCTCCTGTTGGATAAAAGCACAGGTTGCACCATTGTTGTTCTGTTTTTATAGACAAGGTTGACACGGCCTGTGCTGTGAATAATCCCCCTTTGACCACAATCCATTCTGACCGGTGGTGCTAAATTCCACAGAGAATAGTTCATATGGAAATCCAAACGTCAGTAGAAATTAAGAATGGCACTCACCAATGTCCATTTTCCAGACATTATTTCAATAGCAGGTATACATTCAGCCATCCGATCGGCATGGCTCAGACGCCAGTGTGCTACACTTGACAGGTGACAATTGTTTTGCGCAAGATTGTCGCTTCAACAGACCCTCCAGTCTGTTGGATTGTCTGTTGAAGTGCAAATCTCGATGTTCTTAATTTCTACTAAAGCTTGGTTGTTCTGTTATTTTCCACATATATCTGCATATGGTATGTTGTGTGATTGGGCTGCCAGAAGACTTTCAGGCCACTGGATTGCATGACATGTCACATGACTAATCTGCAAAATATGGAATAATGAGAAGTCTGTAATGTAGTGCATTAGAAAGATGCATGATTTAAACAAATATTGAACATATGTATAAAAAGTTTAAGTCCAAAAAAACCCTTTTGGAAATAAAAATCAGTTTGAGGAGCATGTGTGTCTAGGACATGTCAAAGGTTTGCATTTAGACTAAGGGACCATAGCATTAAAGAGGGTATAAAGCAGGTGAGACATTATTACTAGACACTTTATGGGGGTAACACTGTGGCTAGTACTGTTTGCGGGCATATTTGGCTGACATTGTACATTCTCTACCATAGGATTTTCTACCATATTTACATTCTCTACCATAGGAAGGGGGTTTGTGTCACTTGTATTAGAGGGTTAAAAGTAGCTGACTGTTGTAGCTGAAAGGATCAAGTACATTGCCTTTTTAAGTTATGCCTAAATTGAAAATAAATGTCAGTAAATAATTATTGACAAAAGTGATGGTAAATGAAGAGAACTTATGTTACACACTGCCCTCCGGCCACTTGCGCTGGCCGTGAACGCATTGTCCCGCTCTCCCCTGCTGCCGGCGGGGCTGGAATTCGCATCACGGGATGCGCCCGCATGAGAATCCCAGCCGTCACTTACTACGGTCCTCTGCTTCTTCTTCCTCTGCCTCTCAGCTCTGGCGCGCGTGTCCCCGTCTCCTAGGGCACGCACGTGCCAGAGCTCTGGAATTTAAAGAGCCAGTATGCCCATAATTATGTGCAACACCAGACATTATTTTATAAGTCCCTGCACCTCCCATTCTTCCCTACTGGATCTTGAGTGCCATTTGCCTGAGATTAAGCATTCCATACTGTCTGTTTGCCTTGCCCGTGTTCTGACCCTTCCACTATGTTATTCACTACGCACCCTTGCCACTTGCCTTGACCTTCTGCTAGTCTGACTTCTCTGCCTCATCCTACTGTACTTTTCCTCGCCCAGATACCTGTGTGGTCGAGTCGTATCGGGGGTAGCGATCTGAGTGTCACCTGCCGCAGCAAATCCATCCTGCCTTGCAGTGGGCTCTGGTGAAGACTAGTGGCACCTTAGACTCTGCTCCCTGATACAGCCCGTGTCATCAGCCACACAGGTCAGTGGATCCACATCCAGCAGTGTTACAACTTTATTGAATGAGAAACTGAACTTTATGCAGAAGCAGTCACTCAAAAGGCTTCATTTACATAACAATCACTGGGTCTTCACAAAATATACATCTTGTCACCAAATGTCACCAAATCATGTTGTTCTCAGGATCTAAATTAAGTAAGGACATATATGTAGGTGAGTTTTCTATATCCATATACCATGTTTTAGGTTTTGCTTGTGGCTGATTCCTATTATGTTTTTCTGCTTAACATATTTACTTGTAACTGCAACAATAATGTTGAGTGCACAAGGCTTCATTTATTCTGTTTTCTTTACTTTTTCATCACATGAGATGTTAATCTCACAGAACGGCAGTTTTTAATGAAGTACATCCAATTTACACATTCGCTTGCAAAAAGAAATATTTCACACATAGAAATTTATATCCAACACAATGTTATAAAAAGAACGTCTTTATTATTTTGTAGTGGTGCATGGGATTGAGTCATCACAAGTCATTTAACTCCATCTGAAATGTTTTTTCTCTAAATAAGCCCTGTGTTGTGTTTTTAGTTTATTTTTCATTACAGATTTATGGATACCACCCTACATATTCTTATAGAGGTAAAAAGATAAACTGTGATGTTATCTGTTTATTGTTAGTGATTAAATTTACATCCATCTCATATATGAGTCTTGGATGGAATGAATGTCCCATAAGCATTGGCATATACCGGCGTTTAGGCCAGGTTCACATCATGACTGTAGCAAATGTTTGGCATATATGCCAGAAAGATGACTAGCAAATATGTATTTTCTGACTAACACAGTGCTGTGGTAGCAGTAACTACTCTTTGGGATCTGTTATTTGATTGGAACTATGCTATTGGCATTACTATGCGGCTGGCACAATAGTTTGGTTAATTTTATGTGGCAGGTACAATAGTATGATGATAATACTGTGCTGGCACTAATGTTTGCCTTCACTTCTTGCAGATCCACAGTGATATCATTGCATAGGTAATCTTTGGTCCTAAAGATAAGACACTATTCTATGTGCACACTGTATAGCTTTATTAACATCATTTGCATTCTTATTACTGCACACTTAAAGTAATCCTATTGTCAACAAAAAACTTTTTATATAATGTAGATTATACCATTTTATGTATATTTGTAATATACATTGGTTAAAAAAATGTGTATATTTTTGTCCCTACAGCTATTGTATGTGTGTCTATATGAGGAGTCCAAATACAGGAAGTGTGGGTGGACAAGCAGGGCTCTGCACACTGAGGCTCTATGACACGCCCATGGCTAACACTGCAGGATGATTGACAAGCCAGGAGCCTGCACAGAGCCCTGCTTCTCCTTCCCTCACTTCCTGTATTTGGACTCATCATAGAGACACACAGGCACACTGAGACATCTTATCCCCTATCCAAAGGATAGGGGATAAGATACCTGATCACGGTGTCCCGCCGCTGGGAACCCCCATGATCTTGCACGCAGCACCCCGTTATAATCAGTCCCAGGAGCATGTTCACTCTGGGTCTGATTACTGGCGATCACGGGGGCCGGAGCATTGTGACGTCACGGCCCCGCCCCCGTGTTGCTGTGTGCAAGATCACGTGGGGTCCCCAGCAGCGGGACCTTTGGATAGGGGATAAGATGTCTTAGCGCAGGAGTACCCCTTTAATGTTATAACCAGGCTTGGTTTTGGAATGTGGGCCCAAATGTTCATTACTTAACACCAGATAGGAAAGGGAATAACACCAGATAGGGAAGTTTTAATCAAATAACCGTTTTTTTTTTTTTTTTTTTTTTTTTTTTTTGCGCTCCATCAAATGTGGACACTTACTGCTTCAGCTATGTAATTGTTTCTGTGACTAAATCTGTACACAAACAATTAAATGTAACCTTATCTATATTACATGATAGATTTATGTTCATTTTTGATCCATACCTGTATCCATATTGTATCTGTGCAGGAATAAATGTGTGCCCATCTCAAGACCTTGGTTATGGGACTATATCCTGTGACAATACATCAAGGCATAATGGGCGTACAATTCTTACTGCTTTCTTTTACCAGCTGTTTATTTATCACTGCACCATAGGTTGCTACCTGGGTATACTTACTGATAAAAGAACATAGTAGATGAAAAACCAAATATTACAATTTTACTATAAAACTATAAAACTTTTGATAATGTAAATTCATAGACATTGCCTTTATTTATTTTCTATTATAGTGTGATGTATAAGGGGGTTGTCACTCCTATAAGAATAACTCAGACATTTTTCTCTTGAATAAATGACTTTTAAATCCTTAGTGGTTTATCCACTTACAGAGCAGTCTTTGACCAGAGTAATGGAAATGTTAATACTCAAACTGGATTTTCAAAGTCAGGTGTGCCCATCCTGCAGTGTTGCTGTCAATAGTCACAGTCTTCCTCATTTAGGAATCTCAAGTGGGGCTACACCAGTAATTCTATATGGATTTACCCTGTGCCCTCTAAGCCATGAAATTGGTGTTATGGGCAGGTAAATTACAGTAAAAACTAATAAGCAGCAAGTTGGAAGTTAAAGGGAACCTGTCATATTGTAAATGTAGTACAATCTGCAGACATCATGTCATAGAGCATGCTGCACAGATTGATATATAGTTTTCTGGTAAAAGTGTAAGGATAAGATGTCATATTATCCATATAAACCTCTTCTCAGTCTGCGATAAGTAGTCAAGTAGGTGGTCCTACTTAAGGATTGACAGCTCTCTCTATATGAACCTTTATACACAGAGAGCTGTCATTCACTGAGTAGGACCATCCACATAACTACTTTTTACATGAATAAAGTTATTTTGGAAATTTTCCCCCCAAAACTATATAACAATCTGCTCAGCTCCTTCTGCTCTATAACATGGTTCATGCAGAATGTACTACATTTACAATGTGGCAGGTTCCCTCTAATTTCCAGTTTGCTGGTTATGTGTTCTAGTGTGAATTACATTGGTCAGTACCTATGGCTTGTAGATGGATAGACCACCCCCCCCCCCCATCCATACCACCCCTTGCCAAGAAGACCACTTTTTCATTTGCTTCAAAGATGTTTGACTGTAGAGTTATGTTCATTCAGGATGTTTTCAGCCATACTAAAAAATGAGTCCATGAAACTTTGGAACATCTAGGTCTGTTTTTGCTCATTGTAAGTTTGTGGGAAAGAGGTTGTGCACGCATAGAAAGATAGAATGTTTTAGCAGATAAGAAGCATTTGGCCTATCTAGTCTGCCCAATATTTTAAATACTATCAATAGTCCCTGTACCTATCTTATACGAAGGATAGCCTTCTGTGTATCCCTTGCACAGTATAAAAAAGGGAAACATATTTTTTACAATTGTAAAAATAAGTCACACAAACAACAAGTGTCTTTTTTTATCTACTGTGTGAACAGTCAACCACTTCCCCCAAAAAACTGATGCAAATTTTCTGATTTTTACGGACACTTTAAAAAAAATAAGAAATAAGCCTGAAAATACACTGTGTGAACATAGCCTAGGTCAGGCATAAGCAACCTTCGGCATTGCAGATGTTCTAGACTGCATCTCCCATGACGCTATGGCAGCATTTTGGCTCTAAGTGCATCGTGGTAGATGTAGTCCAAAACATTTACAGTGCCAAAGGTTGCTTATATCTGGACTAAGTGCATACAGTATATATCTGAATGAGATAAAGAAAAAAAATAACTGTGAAATTACTGTCAAATTGCTAGCGGCTTTTGCTGAAGGGTGACAAAACATAATTCAAAATTCCTACTCATATCCACACAGCAACACAGTTGTGAGACAAAAGCAGCTTTAAAGTAGCTTAAAAATCGCTTGGCATGTAGCAGCGATTTCACAGTGATTTACTGCATTTCTAGCCATAAATCCCTCTAGCAAAGTCTAGGTGTAGCCCTTGCCTTAAAGTGGGTAATTTTGTATTCTTGTAGATGTCACTATTGCTAGAAATTGGGATGGAAGATGTTGCGCTCACTATAAACGGGAAGTGAAATTCAAGGAAATTCAAGGATACGGGAAACATTTAAAAAAAAATGTTAGCAGCGTGTCTCAGTACCTGAAATTGACACTATATATTGTGTGAGCAATGACTACATATCTACATATTTGGTGACTGATGTTTTCGTTAATATAGAAGAAATTGTCCTTCTTCACCTTTAGATCCCTTCTTACATGACATGTAATGTGAAAAGACAGGTTGAGAAGATTTACCAGCCCTGACTACTTATGCTAGCAACTTGATCTCTGCACCGTAATTTAACAAAATGTGAACAAATGTATTGCGCTTGTCCAAGATTTATGATGCTGCAAGCTATATCCTTCATACCGCTGTTAACTAATTTGTGGTCAGAGCTGAGTGCTAAAGGGCTTGCATGGACCATTCTGCCACCCTTAAATCATTTCTCTAGTGAGTAAGAAATCCGGATTCTGATTCCTTCTGAAATATGTTTTTTTTTTTTTATCAACTGCAGACGTGCCGGGGAAGAAGAGCAATTTTGTTTACTCCCAGGTGGTTTCAATTTGATTTGAACTCACAGCAGAGTTTAAGCTGATGAATAGCTTTTTATTGAACATGAATAAATTGAGAAATTCAGATTAGTCAGCCACTTTTCCTTCATAACTTAGCCTCTAAAGAAGATGCATTAAAAAAATAAAAAAAAAAGATATAAAGAAATAAAAATTGGAAAATTAGAAAATTCATAATTGATGAATGATACAATACCTGGTCTCTTGCAGTGTTCATGAAACAATGGAGGACTTAGGATGCTAATCTAACAATTTTTATCTTCTGGGATATAAGGCCCAAGCAGAGTGTCTTTATATATTGCTCATATAAGAACAGAATTCTTCTACCTCCATGAATGAGAGAAAGGAAATATTTCCCTTCAATGCCCCTAATTAGGAATTTAATGGAATTAAATAAATTATATTAGTCCAATCCAGTATGGAACATTAAATTAGGAGTAAGGAGACACATTTACAGAGGAGATTAAACCAAAAATTTAAATGTACATATATTCTGCATATGTGCATTGGGATTAATTGTTCTTTTACTGCTGCACACTTTTGCTTGCAAAATTCTACTTTTTGCATAAAGGGAAATGCTACTTTTTGCACAGTGCATTTTTAACATTATTCAGTTTAAGGAATTCTCCAGTATAAAAAACGTATCCCCTATCTGCGATCTCCTGTCCGGAACCCTGCCTCTCTGCATGAATGGTGCTGTGTTGACCACGGCACGTCGACCACGGATGAGCAAATCGAATCTGAAAAATCCGAATTTGTTACAAATTTCCTGAAAAATTTGATTTACAATGAATGCGAATATCGACCGCGATTTGATCAAGCAACTATCTTCATTAAACTCCATTTAGTGCTGTCCAGGCTCCAGGTGATCTAAAATGGCAGATCCACATGTGAGGACATGGGGCAAGGAATCCTGGGAAGGTGGGAACAAGGGAAGGTGGAATGTCCCTGAATCACATGCAGCATGCAACCTATCACCAGCCAGTCACCCCTGTGATGTCACAGCCATATATAATCGGTAGCCATCTTGCAGCCAGTCACTTCAGCCTTTCTCAGAGAGAGAGGGGGGACAGACAGCGCTGTGTGTTGCACAGAAAAGCATTTTTCAAGAAGCGATTCACCTCCCAGTCACATCAGCTTTCTATTGCAGAGAGGAATAGAGAGCAGTGTGTTGCACAGAAAAGCTTTTTTACAGCAGCGATTCAACTCAAGCCCAAATCCAGCCTAGAAGCACTGATAGGGAAGGTAGAGAGATTGAGAGAGAGTGTGCAATTTTGGGTGTAGTACACAACAACAGTGTGTTGCAGCACTGGTGTTGTACACAAAAACAGTTTTAAGCATACTGGAGCGCATTGTCCTCCCCTTTTGTTCCTGATAAAATCTTAAGGGCCTAGATACTGTACACAAAAACTTTTTTAAACGTACTGTAGCGTAATTTTCTGCCCTCATAAGTGCATACCACATATGTACATCTAAATGTTGTACCATTTTGCTCCTGATAAAGTCTCAAGGGCCTAGATACTGTAAAAGGACAGCCAAAAGTACTCAACGGCTGGTGTTGTACCCATACTTTTTTAAGCCTACTGTAGCGCATTTTTCTGCCCTCATAAGTGCATACCACATACGTATATTCAAGTGTTATACCAATTTGTTCCTGATAAAGTCTCAAGGGCCTAGATACTGTGAAAGGAAAGCCAAAAGTACTCACCGGCTCGTGTTGTACACATACTGTTTTAAGTGTTCTGTTGTGCATTTTTCTGCCCTCATAAGTCCATAACACATACTTACATCTAAGTGTTGTACCATTTTGTTCCTAATAAAGTCTTAAGTTACTGTAAAAGGTCAGCCAAAAGTACACACCTGCTGCATTTCTAGACAAATACTTTTTTAAGTGTAGTGAAGTGTATTGTACTCCCCTCATATACAAACTAAGTATGTCAGGCAAAGAAGTGCCAGGACACACACAGAGGAGTGGCAGGAGCCTAAATTCATCAGACGCAGGCAGAGGTCGCAGCAGACTAGGGGCAAGTGGTCGCAGCAAGGGGCCTTATTTCCTGGTATAAGCTAGTGGTCGTGTCTTAAACATGCAACCCTTTCTTCCATCATTGATGGTTAGTTAACACGATCATCTACTTTATCACAAGTGACATCTAATACCCCAAGTCAACAGTTGGTGGGTTCCTCAGACACAAACCTCAGTTGCCATGGCCTGGGAGCAGTCCCTGTCCTCCCATTGCCTCTGTCCTATGCTGTTCACTCCCCTACAGAAGTATCTTATGCTGTGTGTTCAGCTTGACTATTCAGCAAGGACGATCTAATAGAGGACAGTCAGCCACTACTGCCCAGCCAAGAAGTGGAGGAGACATCTGCCGCTTGCTCCGCTCAGCGGGCAAGTAGTGATGAGGAGAGTGACGTGGGAGGTGGTGTTGCCAGCATTCAGGGTCCTGAAGCAGACACTGTTGAGGAACCTGAGGAGGACATCAGTGATGTGCAGACACTTTTTGATGAGGATGAAACCAATCGCAATTGGGAGCCGGGTGCAGACGGGCTTCATCGTCACCAGGAGAAGAGGGCTGCAGGTTGCCCGTGAGGCAGCAGCTGAGCCAGCAAAGTAGTAGCATGGTTGGCAGTCAGCATGGTGGCAGAAGTGGAAATTCTGGACCCAAGCGTGCCGAGGGGAGACCACCTGCTTTGCACCAGCCAATCTAGTGAAACAGGGGTTCCTGGAGATGGCAGCAGTATCAGTCAAATAGTGCGGACTGTTGGTGGGAACATCAGCTGCTCCGCGGTGTGGCAGTTTTTCATTAAGCATCCAGAGGTGGTTAACATAGCCACATGCAAGATGTGTCTGGAAAAGGTTAATTGTGGGCAGGGTCCCAAAGTTGGCACCATGGCCCTGCGTCAACATATGTTGCACTACAATAATGCGGCCTGGGAGAACCGTGGCTCCTATGTGGTGGTCTAGCCTGCTGCATCACCCAGTGGCACACCGCTCCCTCTTTCAGCCAGCCAAGGCTCCACCAACTCAGCCGAAAGGATCTGTCACTCCAGATGCTCCTGCTCCTCCTACTTTTAGTCAGTCATTCCGCCAGCAATCCATCGGCTAAGCCATGTCCAAGAGATAACAGTATGCGCCCACTCATCCAAGCTGAAGAAGCTGAAGGTACTCTTGTCCAAGTTGCTGGTGCTGCAGTTCCTCTCTTTTCAAGTGGTGGACTCTGCACCTTTCAGAAAACTGATGGCTTGTGCCGAGCTGAGGTGGAGAGTCCCAAGCCATCATTTCTTTGCTAAGAAGGCTGTACCAGCCCTGCACAATTTTGTTGAAGAGGTCGGCCAGTCCTTGAGCTTGTCAGTGTTTACCAAAGTGCACGGCAGCACCAATGTCTGGAGCTGTAACTACCGGCAGGGACAATACATGTCCCTTATGGTTCCTGCAGAGCCACAACACCAACTTGGACAGGTCTCCTCCTCCTCCCCGCTCTCAGGCCGTTGGTTCCATGACAGTGTGTAATTCCGCCTCCTCATCCTCCACCATGTCCTCAGCCTCCACTGCACGGACAAGCTTCAGTGCCCCTTCAGCATACCATGTGTGCAGGGCACGGCGGTGTAACGCTGTTCTTCACATGGTTTGCCTTGGCAAACGGATTCACACAGGGGTGGAACTGCTAAGAGTCATTCATAAAGAAATCGGAGCATGGCTTACTCCACGAAAACTGGAAATGGGAACCATGGTGACTGACAACGGGAAGAACATCTTGTCTGCGCTTCGACAAGGAAGCCTGAGCCATGTTCAATCTGGTTTTCAAGCAGGTTCCTGAAGGGTTCCCACCATCTGCAAGACATCCTAACAATGGGAAGGAAACTTTGCATGCACTTCAGCATCCCGTACACCGCAAAGCACACCCTCCTTGAGATGCAGCATCAGAATGACAACCCCCAACATGGTCTTATTTGCAACGTTTCCACACCTTGGAATTCCACCCTCCATATGTTGGACCGACTATACGAACAGAAAAAAGCCATCACCGATTTCTTGATGATCCAAGCAGATAGGGGGACTCCCATGTGTAACTTCAATGTCAACCAGGGGCAGCTCATACGTGACACCTACCATTTGCTCAGGCCCCTTGAGGAATCCCCATTATTAGTCAGTCGCCAGGATTACGGGAAAAACAATGTCATTCCCCTGCTTAATCTACTACAACACATGTTGGAAATGATGGCTGGTCAGCACACTAGAGATGTGGTGCCTACATCTCATGGCTACATTAGCCTTGTAGGGGCTGAACTGGAGGAGGAAGGGGAGGGGCAAAGTGGAGAACATTTTAGGTTTCGCAAGTTGGGTGGTTTTTTCAGTCTTTTGACAGGAGAGGAGGAGCAGCTAGAGGAGCTAGAGGGTTATGAGAAAGGCGAGACAGAGGACCCAGACACACCGTGGCAGTATGCAGTGGAGATGGAGGCAGGGAGTCCCTTCGAGTCACTTGCACAAATGGCATGATGCATGTTCACTTTCTTGCGAAGTGACTGCCGAATTATCACCATTCTGCAGCGGGATGACTTCTGGATCTCCACCTTATTGGACCCTCATTACCGTCACAAAATGGGGGCCTTTTTTGCAACCACTGAGAGGGAAGACAAACAGACCTACTACAGAGACATCCTATGTAGTCAGTTGTTAGATGCCTTTCTGCGCCATCGTCCATCCTCTTGCAGGTCTGACTCTAGGGGCCCTATGCTCTCACCTTCCACTACCATGGCTTCTGGGGAGGGGTGGGGTTACAGGAGCAGTACCAGCTCCATCAGCAGCAGCCTGAGTCTACAGTCGCTGATGGGCAGCTTTCTTTACCCGCATAGTGAAGCAACTCATCAGCAGGAGGTAGACCTGGAGCAGGATCTAAACCTGCAGGTGGTGGCATACCTTGGCATGACCATGCCAACACACTTTGAAGAACCACTTGACTTCTGGACAAACTTGATTTGTGGCCGCAACTAGCAGAGTTTTCTCTGGAAAAGCTGTCCTGCCCAGCGAGTAGTGTGCCATCAGAGCGGGTGTTTAGTGTGGCGGGAGCCATGATAACCCCAAGTATAACTCGTCTGTCCACAAAAAATGTGGAGAGACTGACCTTTGTGAAGATGAATCAGGCATGAGCCAGGATTTTCACCCACCAATGCCTGATGCCCCATGGTGCCACACCAACACTTCACAAATATGGATAAACATATTTAAGGTGCTGCTCCCCAGTTACAGACATTCCTTGGCATCAGACCACAAGTAAGTATTAAGGATATGCATTAGCTAAAACTTAACTTTTCCTCGGATGAAATATATATACCCTCTTTTTTTTATTTATTTTTTTAAATCAAGCAAAATGAAAGGTGAGAAAAAAACACCATGTGCCACCTACACCACCAAGTATTGATGTGATGTAAAGACCTCTAAAAGGAGGAAGGGAACAATGTATGGTCCATTGTAACCAGTGGGGGTAAAAACTTCCCCTGTAAAGCCCTACTTTCACATTATTCATTACCTTCTTGTGGCGGCCCCACAAAGGAACCTCTCCCTATTTTCCCCTACTAACACTGCCATTTTCCAGGGTTTTTAGCTGGAAATAGAGAGAGTTTCCTCTGTGGGGGTGCCCTTTTTAGGACGAGTAACACTTGCGAAGAAGGGATTTAATAATGTGAGTGCATGGCCTTACAGGGGAAGTTTTTACCCCCACCGGTTACAATGCACCATACGTTGTTCCCTTCCACCTTTTAGAGGTTTTTGCATGACATCAATACTTGATGATGTAGGTGACACACAGTGTTTTTTGCACACCTTTCCTTTTGTTTGATTAAAAAAAAATTGGGTCCATAAAGTTTATCCTAAGCATATTATTAAAAGTTAAGTTTTACGTAATGCATATCCTCAATAATTACTTGTGCACACAAACACTTTTACAAAAGAGACTGTTTTCTTTTGCCTACCTGCCTCAGCTACTATTCAGATCCTGCTTCTCACCTCACCCAACACATCCTATGCCAAGTTCTCCTCTTTTCACCCACCTTCGTCACTGGGTACTGGTATTGCCACCCATCGCACCACATCAGGACTTCTGATGCTGCTGCCCCCTCCCTGCTGTCTCATTCTGCCACAATATGTTCTCCTTGTGCCGATGCCACCTCCAGGCTGTCTCATTCTGCCACCATATGTTCTCTTCATGCTGATGCTACCTCCAGGCTGTCTCATTCTGCCACCATATGCTCTCCTCATGCTGTTGCCACCTCCAGGCTGTGTTTTTTAGCCACCATATGTTCTCCTCATGTTGCCACAAACTCCAGGCTGTTTCATTTAGCCACTATATGCTGCCACCAACTCCAGGCTTTGTCATTCAGCCACT
This sequence comes from Hyla sarda, assembly GCF_029499605.1. Lineage (NCBI taxonomy): Eukaryota > Metazoa > Chordata > Amphibia > Anura > Hylidae > Hyla > Hyla sarda. The sequence goes on from NC_079189.1 coordinate 353,462,513, forward strand.
ATGTTGTCTCCTTATGCTTCCGCCAACACCAGGCTGTGTCATTCAGCCACTATATGTTCTCATCATGCTGCCGCCACCTACAGGCTGTGTCATTCAGCCACTATATGTTCTCCTCATGCTTCCACAAACTCCCGGCTGTGTTATTCAGCCACTATATGCTGCCACCAACTCCAGGCTGTGTCATTCAGCCAGTATGTTGTCTTCTTATGCTTCCGCCAACTCCAGGCTGTGTCATTCAGCCACTATATGTTCTCATCATGCTGCCACCACCTACAGACTGTGTCATTCAGCCACTATGTGGTCTCCTCATGCTGCCGCCAACTCCAGGCTATGTCATTGAGCCCCTTTATGGACTCCTCATGCTGCCACCACCTCCAGGCTGTGTCATTCAGCCACTATGTGTATTTAATTCCTCAACTCAGCCCAAAAGGACTGAGTAAAAAGTCCACTTTTTATCCCTCACTTGATTAAAACTTAACTTTTAATTAAACAATAAAGTGGGTATACAGAGCTATAAGTGATTTTAAAAAATCCAGCATGTTAGCACCACATATATTAGTGTACTTGTTGTCCCTAGGGACCAACTGAATATAGAAATCTACTCAGCGCATCTGCAGAATGCGCTGATTAAGGGTGCTTTTGCTGATATTTAAAATGCTACCACACTGTCCCTCCTAACATGTTTCGCCACCAAAGTGACGTCTTCAGAGGTTAGGGAACAATGGCTATAAGAACGCCGCGTAGAGGGTTTATATAACCTCTCTTACCAAGGTCACAGCCCCTTCCTGTGTTTAACCCTCCAATAGGGAACTATCAATAAGATTGGCAGTTTACCTACCCAATTGCCAGGATTATTAGATTAGCCAATCACAATAATGACACCTGGGCAGGTACTTACCTCCCAAGGTATACGTTAAATTACCTGTCTATCTTCCCCAACTGTAATCTGATAGGTCAATTCATTGCCACTCACGGAGCTCCGTCAGTTCCGGTTCCTTCTGCGCTGAATCACGGCAGGTCCCTAATGCGCCTGTGTAAAAACCACGCTTGCGCTCTGAATTGTAAACAAAAAAACGTCACTACGTAAGCTAGCGCATGCGCCCGTCCACCAATCAATCGCGCATGCGAAAAAACGTAGAAAATAGGACGTAGTGGCCGGAATGAAAACGCGCATGCGGGAAAACTTAGAACTGGAAGAGTAGTGACTGCAGATTTAACATGCATGGGGGAAGACTAAGTTAAAGGGGTACTCACTAATAATGGCTTAAATTCAACCTACAAAAGTTCTGTTAATCATTGTATCGGAACCAATGTAATTATTCCTTTTTACAATTCTGGATCCATTACCAGGTAAGTACATCCCAATAGAGAAAGGGGGGGGGGGAAGGCAGGCAACTGTCAATCATATAGGATTTACTTATAAAATATTGTGTACAAAGAATTAGGATTAACGAGGCTCCATATACAATACTAGATATAGTGGTAATAAACCGAATATCCCATATACATCTACCTTTATTGTGTGTATGCCTCATACTATATACTGGACCTTTATTCAAGGATTGGTTGCTGGCCAGCAATAAATCCTGGGTGGACCTTCACAATTCAAATTGCAGTGTGAAGGGATTAATATAGCAAACTCAATAGTTTATAAAAGTATAAACATACAAAGTATGTATCAAAGAGTATACCTCAAATGCAAGCATGTTTCCACATTTGTAAGGTAAGTAGTCCAAGTGAAATTTGCAATAAATAGAATCCATAATCTTCATACACATAAAACAAAACGAAAAATATATAAATTGTGGAAAAATAGGAAGGGAGACTGTCATAATGTATTGTGGGCGTAGCTCAACAATCAATGCTATTATCAATACACATATTAGTATAGATAAACTGTCACTGCTGGAGGTATGTCTCACTTTACAAAAATGTCTTGCTTTACAGGAAGGCTGAAAATGTAAAGCCCTCATTCAGACCTAATGGGCTTCTAGATTTCAATTTGAAAATCCAAAATGCTTCTTCCTTGAGAAGTTTACGGTTCAAATTTCCCCGTCGTGGACCTAAGTTGCACTTTTGAATGCCCCAAAATTTTAACAAGGTAACATTACCGCTGTGAACTTCCCTAACATGTCTGGACAGAGGGGTATCCATATGGGTGTTAATTGTGCTCAGATGTTTGGATATTCTCCTCCGTAGTTGTTGAATAGTTTTACCCACATATAATTTCGGACATGGGCACTGGGCCGCATACACCACCCCAGTCGTTTGACAATTTATGAAGGTCTGAATCTTATAGCTCTTATTGTCCACCGGATTAGTAAATTCTTTTGTTCTAGGCATAAACTTACAAAAAGTGCAACTTCCACAGGGGTAAGAACCAGTGGTTGGTGACTTCAGCCACATTTGCATATTGTTCTCAGAGTAGAAACTATGAACAAGAGACTCCTTCACGTTTCGTCCTCTGCGATACGTTATTGCTGGTCTTTGGGGTAATACTTCTCTGAGGTCCATATCACTCATAAGTAAGGGCCAAAATTTATTCAATATCCTTACCACTTGATTATTGTTAGAGTCATATGTACCAATACAGCGTATGACCTTTCCAGATTCATTAGTGCTTCTAGATTGATTAGACAATAAATAACTACGTGGTGTCGCTCTCGCTCTGGCATAGGCTCTATGGAGCCACTTTTTTGGATAACCTCGACTCAGGAATCTCTCATACAGCTCCTTACATTCCTTCTGAAAGGCCTCCTCACTGGAACAGTTTCTCTTAGCCCGTAAATACTGGCCTATCGGTATCCCTCTTTTGAGGGGAGGGGGATGGAAACTATCCCAGTGAAGAAAACTGTTAGTGGACGTTTCTTTTCTATGTATGTTGGTATGTACTGTCCCATCTAAATCAAGTGATATAACCAAATCTAAAAAAGTGATCGTGTTAGTGTGAATTTCCGAAGTGAATTTCATACCTATACTATTTGTGTTTAATGCTGTTACAAATGAATTAAATTCAGTGATAGTGCCATCCCAAAAAATCAAAATATCATCAATAAATCTCCCCCAAAATAAAATGTGATTGGTGAAATCAGAAAACTCAGAAAAAACTATCGTGTTCTCCCACCACCCCAAAAATAAATTAGCATAATTAGGTGCACAAGCCGTGCCCATTGCGGTGCCTTTAATCTGAAAATAAAATTTACGGTCAAATAGAAAGAAATTATGTGTAAGTAAAAAACGTAAAAGTGTTAACAAAAATTCATTGTGACGGTGAAGGTGAGTACCCCTAGTGTTCAAAAAATATTCAGTGGCTTGAATTCCTAAATCATGGGAGATGTTCGTATACAGGGACTCCACATCCAAACTAGCAATAAGTGTTGTTACTGGAAACGTCAATTCTTGTAGTTTCGTAACTACATCTTTGGTATCCCGCAAATAAGACGGTAGACTTGTTACAAATTGTGCAAGGAATTGATCTACGTATAAACTGATTCCCTGAGTCAGGTTGTCATTTCCCGAAACGATGGGACGACCGGGAATAGGTCGGATTTTCTTATGCACCTTAGGAAGTGCGTACATTGTTGCAAAAGTTGGTGTAGGGTTATACAGAACTTTAAATTCATCCTCTGAAATCAAATTCTCACTTTTCGCTGTTATTAATATTGTCTTTAATTCTTTATTGAAGTCCTCCATAGGGTTCTTGGGAAGGATGATATAGGTGGATCTATCATCCAATAACTGCATTACCATCCTTTTATAATCATCTCTATCTAAAAGAACAATGTTACCTCCCTTGTCCGCTGGTTTGCAGACAAGGGAGTCATTGTTCGCCAATTCTCTTAATGCTCTTTTCTCTTCTTCCATTAGATTATCAAGTCTAGTATTAGGTTGTAATTCTGTTATTTCTTGACAGACCATGTTTACAAATGTGTCAATGTTCGAGAATTGGGATAGACTGGGAGTCATCGTCGATCTAGGACGTAGACTCGAGAAGGGTGGATCCATCACCACTCCTTCCTCATTTTCTCTCTCTAACTCTTCCAAGATTTGAATGGCTTCTCTTTCTCTTTGATCATTATTAATTCCATTTCTTGACAAATTTAAGTGAACCTTATGTAGAGCCAATTTCCTCCCAAACAAATTAATATCTTTAACCCATTCAAAGGATTTGAATCTCGGTGTAGGGGTAAATGATAACCCTTTCTGTAACACCCTTATTTGGCTCTCAGTCAGTTGATGTGAGGATAAATTATAAATCTGCAAATCTTGGGTCCTAGATGTCAAAACATGTTGGGCCCCATCATCTTGTCCCGAGATATTATTCCCATCCCTAAAAAAGAGGGAGTTGCTGCTGTTGCTCCTACGCCAGTGGCTACCGAACCAGTCATAGCCGTTGTGGCTGTTGTTGATACCGAAACTGGTGGTGCTATATTCGCAACGGGATGGTGTGCTAGCGGTGTTAACTGTAAAAAGGAGGATGAGCCAGAGACAGGTGGTATATATCCTCCTTGCATGTTGTTCGGGTTCTGGAAGCTTGGATTTTGACCGGGGGGACATCTTGATTCACCAGATCTTGTGTTGACGGGTGATTTACGTGTGGGTTGTCTACGTGAATAACCCCCTCTTCCCCCTCTTCTGCGTCCTCTATTATCTGTGTAATTATTGGGTCTCCCTTTATTGGAGTCCTCGGATTCAGAGATATCAGATTCTGAGATATCAGTGTAGGGGTTGGGGTTATAATTGTAACTGTTATTCCTCTTAATGTAAATCACCCCTGTTTCAAAATCACGTTTGTCGCGTATATATTTGCGATGTTTTCTTTCTTTAATTTCTTGCTGGTGGGACTCAATATGTTTTTGCAATTTGGACTCCAAATTGCTGAATTCCACACTTGTTTTAAAGACTTGTATTTCTGCGATCTGTTTCTCAAGTTGTGCCCCTGTTCTCCTTAACACTTGCTTCTCATAATTGAGAAGATATTCTTGCATACGAATAGTGCAATCCGTCAGGAGGTTTTGCCAACCTGCTATAAACTCAATATCCTCCTGATGAGAATTAGGTAGAATATTAATACGTAACCCACGATATGTTATTTTTTGTTGGGTATAAGTTTCCAAGCTAGCCACCTCCCACCAAGAACGTAAGTGCTGTTTATATGTTTTTTGTAAATCCCTAAACGCAGACCAGATATCTATTTGGTCCAACGGAAGCCTATTACTGGAAAAAACATGAGCTGCTTGACTCACAAAATTGTCAATATTAGGACCTGAAGACAAAAATCCTCCAGCCATGACACAAATGCACTCAGTGCAGGGTCAAAGGATTGGAGTAATTAACTTCTCTAATAGATAAACTCAAAAATAATGATCACAAGGATCAATGACCCTAGTGAGGGGTGGACTAAACATATGTTTATTTAATTCCTCAACTCAGCCCAAAAGGACTGAGCAAAAAGTCCACTTTTTATCCCTCACTTGATTAAAACTTAACTTTTAATTAAACAATAAAGTGGGTATACAGAGCTATAAGTGATTTTAAAAAAAAAGTGATTTTTTAAAACCCTCACTAGGGTCATTGATCCTTGTGATCATTATTTTTGAGTTTATTCAGCCACTATGTGGTCTCCTCATGCTGCCACCAACTCCTGGCTGTGTCATTCAGCCACTATATGTTCTCATCATGCTGCTGCCACCTCCACGCTGTGTCATTTAGCCACTATATGGTCTCCTCATGCTGCCGCCACTTGCACACTGTGTCATTCAGCCTGTATATGGTCTCCTCATACTGATGCCACCTCCAGGCTCTGTCATTGTGCCGCTCTGCGATAGTGATTCTAATAGTGATGCCTCTGATCTGCATGTCATACTGAATAACAGTATTATCTCACTAACCCAGCCCACACCCTATGTATGTTACAGAAATAGCCATTTTTAATAGTGATTCGCCGCGAATAAATTCGTTTTGAACCAATTTTTTTTTTATTCGGTCGGCCGAATAAAACTTTTCAAAAATTCACTCATCTCTACTTATCATCTATCCTGATGTATTTTATTTAAGTTGATGCCTACAACAAATATACAACACAAATAGAGAAACATAGCAGCACATCCGCCATTTGTATTTTGATCTACTTTCTTCTCTGCATAATTTAAAAAACTAACAGGTTGTTAGTATACATTTTGATCAAAAAGTACAAGCCCACTCACCAAGTCAAGGCCACCTAGTCAGAGTGGGTCCCTAACGGAACACTGGCGTAGCGCCGGGTGGCACCACTGCCTCCGAAACACCATGCCCACAGCGGGAATGACTCAGTGGTCAGGCAGCCCCACTGCTGCCTGAACAAGCCCCTGGCTCTGGGCCGCACCACCCCATAGACAAAGCATCACAGAAACAATAGTCACAACAGATCACCACACGAGTGTGAACACCTACCATGTGCTCCCTATCAGAGGGCTGGGAGAATGTTAGGAGGAAACCCTTATGCAGTCTCCTTCAAATTAAAAATGCCTGGGCCGAATGAGTGGAGTGGAGTGCTGGCCTTGGAAGAAGGGAGAGACTACAAATGTACAACACAAACAGAGAAATATAGCTGCACATCCACCATTTTTATTTTGATCTATTTGCTTCTCAGCATAATTTAAAAAAAACAACAGGTTGTTAGTATACATATTGATCAAAAAGTGCAAGCCCACTCACCACATCAAGGCCACCTAGTCAGATAGGGTCCCTAATTGAACACTCCCATAGCACCGGGCAGCAACCACTGCTTCCGAGACACCATGCCCACAGGGGCAACAACCCAGTAGCCAGGCAGCCCCACTGCTGCCCGACCAAGCCTCTGGCTCTGGGTCAGACCACCCCACAGACAAAGCATCACAAAAACATTGGTCGCCACAGATCACAACACCAGTGTCAACACTTACCATGTGCCCCCTACCAGAGGGCTGGGAGAATGTTAGGAGGAAACCCTCCTGCTAATTAAAAACGCCTGGGCCACAGATATAGTTGTACTTGCTGCTTACCTGAGAGCAGGACTATCTATGCAGAGTTATCTGCATCAGCATATCAACTAAAGAATTCTCATTGAGTTTTATGAATCTTGCATCTTTTTTGTTTGTTTGTTTTGGGGGAAGGGGGTGCTAATCTATAAAATATGTTAGAAAGTGTTTTTTTATTTACAAGGAAACTTATCATTATTAAATTAAATTAAAGTAAAACAAGGAAAAAATAAACAACCTTTGCTTGTTTCCTATTTCTAAAGATCAGTAAATAGTGATAGGCTATGCAATAATGGCAACAGCCTTAAGGCTTTCTTGTTATCCAATATTTGAGCACTTGCTTATCTCTCTAACAATTCTCCAGTAATTCTGAGCTATAAAACACATTAGCATGTTATCTTACATGAAGTCCAATAAACAGTAAAACTTGCTTTTAGTCACAGTAGTCTCCTGTGCAGTTGTACCCTTGTCAAAGACATTATCACCTAAGCCAAACTTAGTTTTTTTTCTAATACACAAAATAAAGATATAAATAGATACAGCACAGGAAACAAGTAAAATATAAATGTTTGAGTTATCTTTGCTCGGGGTACAGATGATTATGACATTCCTAATAAAGTCGAACCCTTCAATGCCCCAATGTTAATCATGTTAGGATTTATCATAAAGGTTGGCTCTTAATGATAGTTTTTGATGTAGCAATTAATTAAGGGTTCTTTCACTAATACTGTACACAGTCAAGAAGCAAGCTGCTAATAAAATTGACATTTACAATAGCTTAATGCTACAGACATACAGGAATTAGCTTAAATCATGTAGGCCATGGCCTGTGACCCTGGAAGCCATTGCCATGGTAACCAGTTACCTAGGACACTCCATATATAAACAGTGAAATAAGGTTTTTTGCTAATTTTGGAATAAGACTTATAGTAACATAATTGGAATAAATCATTTTCCATATCCATGTGTTGAAATCAACACTCCTGCATTTAAAAGAAAAAAAAATGTTTTGTAAAAATTGCAGCAAATTTGAATTACAATATGAGGCACAAAGCTACATAGTTGCTGGGACATGTTGTACATGTTGTATTTTTTTTTTCTTGTAGTCTTCATTTTCCTTCTTCTTTAAAGTGTACCTGTCCTTAACGAAGACTTTTTATATAATGTAGAAAATAACATTATATGTATATTTGTAACATAAATTGGTTAAATATGTGTATATTTTTGTCCCTGAAGCTATTTCCTGTGTGTCACTGTGAGGAGTCCGAATCCAGGAAGTGTGGGTGGAAAAGTGGGGCTCTGTGCAGTGAGGACAAGCAGGGCTCTGTGCACCGAGGACAAGCAGGGCTCTGTGCAGTGAGGACAAGAGGGGCTCTGTACACTGGGGACAAGCAGGGCTCTGTGCACTGAGGACAAGCAGGGCTCTGTAAACTGAGGACAAGCAGGGCTCTGTACACCGAGGACAAGCAGGGCTCTGTGCACTGAGGCCAAGCAGGGATCGGTACACTGTGGACAAGCAGGGCTCTGTACACGGGGGACAAGCAGGGCTCTATGCACTGAGGACAAGCATGGCTCTGTGCAGTGAGGACAAGAGAGGCTCTGTACACTGAGGACAAGCAGGGCTGTGTACACTGAGGACAAGCAGGGCTCTGTGCACTGAGGACAAGCAGGGATCGGTACACTGTGGACAAACAGGGCTCTGTACACTGGTGACAATCAGGGCTCTGTGCACTGAGGACAAGCAGGGCTCTGTGCAGTGAGGACAAGCAGGGCTCTGTGCAGTGAGGACAAGCAGGGCTCTGTACACTGAGGACAAGCAGGGCTCTGTGCACTGAGGACAAGCAGGGCTTTGTACACTGAGGACAAGCAGGGCTTTTAGCAATGAGGACAAGTGGGGCTCTGTTCACTGAGGACAAGCTGGGCTCTGTACACTGAGGACAAGCAGGGCTCTGTGGACTGAGGACAAACGGGGCTCTGTTCAGTCAGGACAAGTGGGACTCTGTACACTGAGGACAAGCAGGGCTCTGTATACTGAGGACAAGCAGGGCTCTGTGCACTGAGAACAAGCAGGGCTCTGTGCAATGAGGACAAGCAGGGCGCTGTACACTGAGGACAAGCAGGGCCCTGTGCACTGAGGACAAGCAGGGCTCTGTGCACTGAGGACAATCAGGGAGCTGTACACTGAGGACAAGCAGAGCCCTGTGCACTGAGGACAAGCAGGGCTCTGTGCAGTGAGGCTCTATGACACACTCCCGACTCACACAGCAGAATGATTGACAAGGCAGGAGCCTGCACAGATCCCTGCTTGTCCCACCCTCACTTCCTGTATTTGGACTTCTCATAGAGACACACAGGCAACAGCTGCAGGGACAGCATTTTCTTACTCAAAAATATGAAACATTTTTATATTACAAATATAAATATACAAATATGTTATCTACATTATATCTAATATATATAGAAGTTTTTGTTAACGACAGGTACACTTTAAAGTTTACCTGTCATTTCAAATGACTTTTAGGAGATGTGTACATCATGAGGAGCAGCACTATTTCTGACCATTTGACATTTTTTTTTTACCAGATTTTTGCTCCTCATGCTTTTGTCTCTAAACTAGATGGGGGGGGGGGGGTGAGATCTCATACTCACATTTAGCTCTAGTGTAATCTTCTTGCAGTCTCTCTGTGTCTGCCTGCTTCTGCTCTCTGAATTCACTTTCCCATACAAATCCCTCCTTGTCCCCACCTCTCTATGGGCTTATATGGGCGGCATGTAACAAGAGTGAGCTGCTAGTGTGAGACAGGACATTATTGAGCTTTTTTTTTTATATCCAGAGTGAATGAAAGTTTAGTAGGGGAAAGGGAGAGGCATTTTTTTTATGATTCGAGATATTACAGAGTTTGTTACAGTTACCTGTAGTATTGATTTCTGCAAAGTTTGTGAAAAGTACAGTTGCCGTTTCCACAAACTTTTCAGAAATCAATAAAATAAAGCAGACAAGTGCAATATTACCTTCACACTGATCTTAAATGTGGTGTAGATTCAGTTTTAGGTACACTCTATATTGAAAAGTTTATCTTTCTGATATGTCAGAAAGTTCAGGAACATACCCAGTTGTTCCTGCTAGCCAACCAATATTTTTTTTCTTTAGAATTGGCTTTTAACCAGAATGGCGGTATTTGATATCTTACTGCCTTTTTCTCTATGTGGATCAGCGAATAAGTTAGCCTGTACATGTCCAGGTCAGCAAAATATGTCATTAGTATCTAATTTCTTTGGATAATAGTGAAGTTCATTGTAGCCCTTGGATATGTTTCATCCCCTTTTAGTACTTACTGCTGTTAAGTCAGCCATGAGGGTAGTCTAAGTGTGATGAAACGCTCTGCACAGACAAGCTCAGCACATTTTATTATTTGCCTTCTTTTGAGAAATCCCTTGATAATTAATTTCAACTAATGTTCCCTCAGTGAAATATCTAATAAAAAACAAAGCTGGAAAGAAAGAGAAAATATTTTTTTATGACTTTGAATATTTGACTATGTATTTATGGCATAAAGATCAAAAAGATTATAGTTATATAACATATTTATAGACTTTAATATAAATTCAATATTTCCAATATATTTTAGGTTTTATTATACAGAAACATTGTAATGTATCTCAACCAACGTTCAGAAAACCCTTAGGTCTGAAAATATTTTCATTGAAATAGATCCATCAGTGCTCTCAGTAGAACAACTCATGATATTAGATCCTGGAATAAAAGTACTGCATCAGCAGGCATTGGGGAAAATGTTTCTTCAGTATTCTACTTCCTATGGTTCACACAGTAAAAGTACATAAAAGGGATCTATATGAACACCAGCTGTGTTTTGCCATACATTTAATAGGTTTCGGAACAGCAGTGATATATATATATATATATATATATATATATATATATATATATATATATATGATATAAGAGCTCTGTAAGATGTTTTAATCTGATTAGAAAAAGTAATTGGTTGCTAGTTAATATACCACCACCGTCTGTGGGGAAGATTGATGCAACCCCTGTTGAGTGCAGAAATGTATGGAAGACTGCGGCCAAGAAGAGTAGGTCGGAAAGTATAAAATAGGATAATTCTTCTTTAAAAGATAACCCATTTAACAACTAATGTATCTTTATCTTAAAGGAGTACTCCGGAAGAAAAATAAATGTTTTGAAATCGACTGGTGCCAGAAAGTTATACAGATTTGTAAATTACTTCTATTTGAAAATATTAAGCCTTCAAGTACTTATCAGCTGCTGTATATAATAGAGGAAGTTGTGTAGTTCTTTCCACTTTGTCTGCAGTGTTCTCTGCTGCCACCTCTGTCCATGTTAGGAACTAGGCACAAACGTCCATTGCGAACCTTTACTGTTTGAGACAGTTCCTGAAACGTACAGAGGTGGCAGCAAAGAGCACTGTGGTGTTTATACACTGAAATTTGGCACTGATGCATTTTTTGGTATACATTGTTGCATCCAAGCCACACGGTTTTCTAGATAAATCATAATTTTGTGCAAACATGTCTAAAAAGTGTGCTAAACACACATAGTAATTCTGGTTCAATTCACATATGCCAGTTTTTGGCCCAAGTGGTGCCAGGTATCTGGGGCATTTGCAATAGTAAATGTCTAAGGTAGTTAAATTTTAGTATATGAAAGAACTCCCATTATGGAGAATAATCAATAACAGTTCAGAGATTAAATGCCAGGAGGTCACATTTATACAGAATCATCTGACAGGGCGTTAATTGGTAAATAGTTTGAAAATCAAAGCCAGGAGGTCACACATAGTCAGAATCAGCAGTCAAAACGAAATTTTGTAAACATAAAAAAATAGGAGACTATTTATTAAACTTATGTAGCTACATATTAACATACAAAACCTAATATACACTATACGAAACATAACATCACTGATAATGTTTATGAAATGAAAGTAGTTTATGAAGTAGTATATACAGAATAATACATGTGTACCATCGGCACCTCAACCAACACCAAACATCTGAGCTGTAGCATTCATCTTCCTGATATAAGAAATAATGGGAGATATTTATTAAAACCTGTGCAGAAGAAGAGTGGTGCAGTTGCCCATAGCAACCTATCAGGTTTCTTCTTTCATTTTCAAAGAGGCCTGTGAAAAATGAAAGAAGCGATCTGATTGTTTGCCATGGGCAACTGCACCACTCTTCTTCTGCACAGGTTTTGATAAATATCCCTAAATATTCCTAATGCACCCCTCAAGTCCCTACAAGTAGATTCTTAAAAATTAATTTGTAAGTCAAGGGCAACTGGATGCCAAAATGACACACGACGAATCATTACCAGATTCAAGAGAATGGATCAGAGCTGTAATACCAGCCTTAGCCCATGGTGGTGCTTAGAGATGAGCGAAGTTACAGTGATTCGATTCTCGGTTCGGCAGTTGATGACTTTATTCTGCATAAATTGTTTCAGCTTTCAGGTGCTCCGGTGGGCTGGAGACTCTCTCCTAGGACTGTATCCACCTTTTCCAGCCCACCGGAGCATCTGAAAGCTGAAACAATTTATGCAGAATAAAGTCATCAACTGCCGAACCGAGAAGTTCATGAAGAATCGGATGACTGTAAGTTCACTCATCTCTAGTGGTGCTATTTATTGGAAATTAAAACAGACCCTTTATTTTCATATAACCTTAAAATGCAATATGTATAAAGGTGAGATCCACAGTAAATCTTCAACAAAATCTGCATGTAATGCAAATGCTTTTTACTGCGTATTTGCAGACAGATCTGCATGAAAAGAATTTGACGATTGGGGAATCACCTCAATGGGGTGTATTCAGTCAAAGGGCCTATGCCAGCAAGAGCTGTAAATCTTGTCCTGTCTACATACTGTTCATAACCATCTCTTTTTTTTGTAAAGAAGACCAGGTTTTTCACTTCAAGTCTCCTTACTTGCAAAGCATTTCAGATAAGAAGGAAGAAATGACAAACGTATAAATCATACAATTTAACGTTTAGAAATTTAGCGCTTTTATGATGCTGCTGCAGAGTTTAATTTAGTATTAAAGTGGTGGATTATCATGACTGCTAAAGGTTAACTCAGTAACTGAAATATTTTTACACATAAGGCTTTTAAGTTTAGACATACTCTTTTTATTTCACTCTTTCGTATTTTATAAGCTCATTTTCATTTTCAGTAGCGATAAAATACTTCATCATATTCTAGAAGGTGAGTGATAAAGATAGCATGAGAATATTCTTGTAACTCGCTCCATCCTCCTGTTAACTAACATAAGACACATTTAAACACAGGCCTATAGATTGTCACAGCTGCTATCCAAAATCAGTTTAAAGGGGTACTCTGCCGGAAAATATCTTATCCTCTATCCAAAGGATAGGGGATAAGATGTCTAATCACAGGGGTCCTGCAGCTGGGAACCCCTGCAATCTCCGCTGCGGCACCCCAGTCATCCGTTGCATAGAGCAAATTCAGCTCCGTGTCAGATGACTGGTGACTACAGCCGCCAAGCCCCCACCATTCATGTCTATGAATATGAATGGAGGGGGCGTGGCATGATGTCACAAATATGAAATCTTCAATTTTCCGTGTTCCAGTGCCGCTACTGCGGCAGGACCCCCTGTGAACAGACATCTAATTCACTATCCTTTGGATAGGGAGATAAGATGTTTTCCGGCAGAGTACCCTTTAAGGCCACTTTCCACCAGCAGTATTTTGGTCAGTGTTTGTAAACCAAAACCAGAGAGGAACATTTTTTTTCAATATAGCTTTTCTCTGTGTTTATTTTGCTCCAAGTTTTGGTTTACAAATATTGATACAAAATACTGACCTTAATACTTCCATGTGAAAGTGACCTTAGGACAAGTTCCCACACAGGCAAAAGTGACATGACTGATGGAGACCCTACTATTTAGAAAGAAATGGCATAAATTGCATTGACATTTTTGATGTGATTGCAAGGGTTTTGCTTCTAGAACTCCCCCTTTAGAACACCTTTCCAATATTGATTGCCATAAGCACATAATGTAAAATAAATGTAGAAATAAAATAGTGGCACTCACCACACATCGTGCAAAAATGTAATCCTTTTAGATTAGGTAGTTTTACATAGCGCTGGACAGCGCAAAAGATATGTTGCTCAAGCCTCTGTCCACATCCTCTCTTTTCCTTCTTCTTGGAATGTAATGCATAAAAGGGTTACTTTTTTTTGCACAACATATGGTGAGTAGTGTTGAGCGGCATAGGCCATATTCGAATTCGCGAATATTCGCGAATATATGGTCGAATATTCGTCATATATTCGCGAATATTCGCATATTCGTTATCTCCTCGTTTCATTTTCGCATATGCAAAGTTCGCGTATGCGAAAATTAGCACATGCGTAAATTCGCATATGCGAAAATTAGCATATGCTAATTTTCGTATATGCGAATTTTCGCACGCCAGTCTCACACAGTAGTATTACAGTCTTCTTTACACCACACAAGCTGGAAGCAGAGAGGGATGATCACTGTGATGTGTACTGTGAAGAAAAAAAAAAAAAAAAAAAAAAGAATATTCGTAATTACGAATATATAGCGCTATATTCGCGAAATTCGCGAATTCGCGAATATGCGATATTCGCGAATAATATTCGAATTGCGAATATTCGCGAGCAACACTAATGGTGAGTGCCGTTATTACATTTTTACATGTATTTTTACAATTACTTTTGCACGGTAGAGCATCATCAATAGTCATTTTTTGCATGAGCCTATGAGGATTTGCCCAACTCCATTATTTTATGTATCATGAGGATGCAGTGTCAGCAGATTTCTTTTGATAGACTACGTAAGCACCAAAGTAATGCCACCATACAGAGTCCATAAACAATATTAAACAGTGTCCACATAACACTGTAATCAAATAAATAGTAATCTACACAGCCAAAAAATTCCATAGCTGGTGTCAATGGCATTAGGTTATAGCCAGCAACATGGAGACAAAATAGTGAAAAGAATCTGGTAAATAATCCAAACTGACACAATGGTAAAACACTGCTGTTGTCAAAGTGCAATGAAAATGCTCTGTGCAATCTCTTCCTATAGTTTACAATGGTTTATAATGATTTATTACGAATGATGATGATATATATATATTTTTTTTTTAACAACAGACACTTTTGTGGTGTTCTGACTTGGTGTGCCATGTTTTTGTAAGTGTTTTGTTTTGAATTTTACAGTAAACAATCTTATTGTAATTCAAAAACTAAATACTTTAAAAAAAAATGTTAAAAAAATAGTGCATAAACTACAAATAGAAACTCAGCCTAACATCATTTCTCAATGCTGAGATAATATGGACTTTGGCATTTTTGGAGTCATCTTTATAGATTTTTTTTAATGCACCTACAATTCAGTTATAAGACTGTTGTCACGATGCCGGCTGGCAGGTAGTGGATCCTCTGTGCCAGAGAGGGATAGCGAGGACCGCGCTAGTGGACCGGTTCTAAGCCACTACAGGTTTTCACCAGAGCCCGCCGCAAAGCGGGATGGTCTTGCTGCGGCGGTAGTGACCAGGTCGTATCCACTAGCAACGGCTCACCTCTCTGGCTGCTGAAGATGCTGAAGATTGGCGCGGTACAAGGGAGTAGGCAGAAGCAAGGTCGGACGTAGCAGAAGGTCGGGGGCAGGCGGCAAGGATCGTAGTCAGGGGCAACGGCAGGAGGTCAGGAACACGGACTAGGAACAGACAAGGGAACGCTTTCACTAGGCACAAGTGCAACAAGATCCGGCAAGGGAGTGCAGGGGAAGTGAGGTATACATAGGGAAGTGCACAGGTGGGAGCCAATTAAGCTAATTGGGAAGATTGGGCCAGGCACCATCATTGGTGCACTGGCCCTTTAAATCGCAGAGACCCGGCGCGCGCGCGCCCTAGGGAGCGGGGCCGCGCGCGCCGGGACAGGACCGAGGGAGAGCGAGTCAGGTACGGGGGCCGGGGTGCGCATCGCGAGCGGGCGCTATCCGCATCGCGAATCGCATCCCGGCTGAAGGCGGGACCGCAGCGCACCCGGTCAGTGGATCTGACCGGGGCGCTGCAACAACGAAGATGAGGCGAGCGCTCCGGGGAGGAACGGGGACCCGGAGCGCTCGGCGTAACAGTACCCCCCCCCTTGGGTCTCCCCCTCTTCTTGGGGCCAAAGAACCTGAGGAAAAAAAACTCAATTTTTCCGTGATGAGGTCCGATGCAAATTAGGAGGGGTTCTGTGTGGAAACGTACGAGACAGTCCAATCTTTTATTGTAAAAACAATAGATGTAGAGGGGTCTGGCGAGACTGGTCACAGGAACGTAGAACCTGTTGATGAGAGAGGCCAAAAAAAATTTTCCTGCAGATCCGGAATCCAAGAAGAGCATAGTAGAGAAGGAGAAGGTAGAGGCAGATATCCGCACAGGCACAGTAAGGCGTGGAGAAGCAGAGTTGACATCAAGAACTGTGTCACCTTTGTGCGGAGTCAGCGTACGTCTTTCCAGGCGGGGAGGACGGATAGGACAATCCTTCAGGAAGTGTTCGGTACCGGCATAGTACAGGCAAAGATTCTCCATGCGGCGTCGTGTCCTCTCTTGAGGTGTCAAGCAAGACCGGTCAACTTGCATAGCCTCCGCGGCGGGAAGCACAGGAACAGATTGCAGAGGACCAGAGGAGAGAGGAGACGGAGAGAAAAAACGCTTCGTGCGAACAAAGTCCATATCCAGGCGGAGCTCCAGACGCCATCCGGAAGAACGCATGTCAATGCGAGTGGCTAGATGAATGAGTTCATGTAGGTCAGCAGGAGTCTCTCGTGCGGCCAGAACATCTTTAATGTTGCTGGATAGGCCTTTTTTAAAGGTCGCGCAGAGAATCTCACTATTCCAGGACAACTCGTAAGCAAGAGCACGGAACTGAATGGCGTACTCGCCAACGGAAGAAACACCCTGGGCCAGGTTCAGCAGGGCAATCTCGGCTGAAGAAGCTCGGGCAGGTTCCTCAAAGACACTTCGAATTTCCGAGAAGAAGGAGTGTACAGAGGCAGTGACGGGGTCATTGCGGTCCCAGAGCGGTGCGGCCCATGACAGGGCTTTTCCAGACAGAAGGCAGAACACGAAAGCCACCTTAGACCTTTCAGTAGGAAACTGGTCCGACATCATCTCCAAGTGCTGGGAACATTGCGAAAGAAAGCCACGGCAATACTTAGAGTCCCCATTAAATTTGTCCGGCAAGGACAGGCGGAGGCTAGGAGTGGCCACTCGCTGCGGAGGAGGTGCAGGAGCTGGCGGAGGAGAAGATTGCTGGAGAAGTTGCGACTGAAGTTGGTGCGAAATGGTGGACATTTCCGACAGCTGACGGGTTAGAAGGGCGATCTGTCGGGCTTGCTGGGCGGCCACCGTGGTGAGGTCAGCGACAACTGGCAGAGGAACTTCAGCGGGATCCATGGCCGGATCTACTGTCACGATGCCGGCTGGCAGGTAGTGGATCCTCTGTGCCAGAGAGGGATAGCGAGGACCGCGCTAGTGGACCGGTTCTAAGCCACTACAGGTTTTCACCAGAGCCCGCCGCAAAGCGGGATGGTCTTGCTGCGGCGGTAGTGACCAGGTCGTATCCACTAGCAACGGCTCACCTCTCTGGCTGCTGAAGATGCTGAAGATTGGCGCGGTACAAGGGAGTAGGCAGAAGCAAGGTCGGACGTAGCAGAAGGTCGGGGGCAGGCGGCAAGGATCGTAGTCAGGGGCAACGGCAGGAGGTCAGGAACACGGACTAGGAACAGACAAGGGAACGCTTTCACTAGGCACAAGTGCAACAAGATCCGGCAAGGGAGTGCAGGGGAAGTGAGGTATACATAGGGAAGTGCACAGGTGGGAGCCAATTAAGCTAATTGGGAAGATTGGGCCAGGCACCATCATTGGTGCACTGGCCCTTTAAATCGCAGAGACCCGGCGCGCGCGCGCCCTAGGGAGCGGGGCCGCGCGCGCCGGGACAGGACCGAGGGAGAGCGAGTCAGGTACGGGGGCCGGGGTGCGCATCGCGAGCGGGCGCTATCCGCATCGCGAATCGCATCCCGGCTGAAGGCGGGACCGCAGCGCACCCGGTCAGTGGATCTGACCGGGGCGCTGCAACAACGAAGATGAGGCGAGCGCTCCGGGGAGGAACGGGGACCCGGAGCGCTCGGCGTAACAACTGTAGAATGTTATGTAATCATTTGGATCATAAATCTAGCATCAATGCCATTTTACAATTTCTTACTATCTCCCATAAACCATTTTGAGACTGCTCTAGATAATTTTGTGCAGGCGGCATGTGTATTTGTGTAGAAGCATACACTTCAGGCTCAGCCCTTGTCTTGAGTACATACAGGTGTATACATACAGATTCAATGGTCTTAATTGCATAAGAGTTCTGAAATAAATGTTTCATTTCTAAAAGGAATTAATAGGTTGTGAATTAGATATTGAGCATAATCAGTTTACTGAATGGATGGATTGAGTGATTTATTAATACACTTCTCCATGAAGTATGTATTTCCTCAGTCTACTTCCGGTAAACATCCAATATCACAAAATATTGAAAGAGTCTGCTTGTTGAAAATGTTGTTTTTATTAAGTTCCTAAGGCGGAAGAATATATGACAGTATCTATAGTAAGTGATGAAAAGTGAACACCAAGGCTACATCTAATGACCTATGCAAGGAACACTTTTTTATATTTGATTATTTTTTTTTAGTTCTACATGATGTCAGCTGTTTTGATTTGTCAATACATCTCCATACTCTGGAAACTCTAAATATAAGTCCACCCTTAGGCTAAGTTTCTACTTGTTTTTTTGTCCTGCGTTTTTTTTGGTTTGAAAAAAAAATGCAAGAAAAAACACCAGCGCAATTTCTTGCGTCTGGCGTTTTTTCTGGCATTTTTTCATTTGTGTGGAAATTGCATTTTTGGCCCCTTTGCCATGCAGGATGTGATGGAAACATTTATTATTTATCTTTATATTTTTTATAACAAAATTTTAATAAATGTTTAATAAAGTGTGAGTTTCACTTTTTTTCCCTCTCTTTTTTGAATTTTTTTTAGGTAGTACTACTACTCCCAGCATGGAACACACTGTTCCGTGATGGGAGTAGTAGTACCTGTACTAACAGCCAAATCACCCAATGCGATCGTCCATAATATAGCAGAGATGCGGAGCGGCTCTATACAGCCCTCACATCTCTGCTCTGTACTCCGGCCAGTGATATGAATAGAACATCACTAATTCATATTTTCCGCCCAGAGTGGTGATTGGCCGGATGGTTGCAGCCAATCGCCGCTCTCAGCTGGAAATATGAATGAGTGATGTTCTATTCACATCACTGGCCGGAGTATAGTGCAGAGCTTTGAGTGCTGTATAGAGCCGCTTTAATCTAATCTAATCTCTGCAATAGATAGGACGATCACAGCGGATGTCAGGAGTGATACCCGCTGTGATCTGTCTATTAATGCAGGTACTACTACTACCATCATGGAGCACGCTCTGTTCCATGTTGGGAGCTGTAGTACCTGCAGTTAAGGAAAGATCACAGTGGATGTCACTCCTGACACCCGCTGTGATCCTCCTGTATAATGCATAGTAGTGTTGCTCGCGAATATTCGCAATTCGAATATTATTCGCGAATATCGCATATTCGCGAATTCGCGAATTTCGCGAATATAGCGCTATATATTCGTAATTACGAATTTTCATTTTTTTTTTTCTTTTTTTTTTTTTTTCTTCACAGTACACATCACAGTGATCACCCCTCTCTGCTTCCAGCTTGTGTGGTGTAAAGCAGTGGCGTTGCTAGGGTTGGTGTCACCCGGTGCGGTAGAAAATGGTGTCACCCCATACCATAAGTTTTTAGCCTGTTGTGACAGACATCCCTGTTGTAGCGCATTGTGAGAAATTCCAGTATAATAATCAGATATACCAGTTGCCACAGAATAGGAAAGTGTTAAGGAAGTTTTCACCATTTAAATATACAGCTCCCAGAATTACTTAAAGGGGTACTCCACTGGAAAACATTTACTTTTATATCAACTGGTGCCAGAAAGTTAAACAGATTTTTAAATTACTTCTATTTAAAATATTAATCCTTACAGTACTTATCAGCTGCTGTATGCTCCACAGGAAGTTGTGTAGTTCTTTCCAGTCTGACCACAGTGCTATTTGCTGACACCTCTGTCCATGTCAGGAACTGTCCAGAGCAGGATAGGTTTGCTATGGGGATTTGCTCCTACTATGGACAGTTCTTGACATGGACAAAGGTGTCAGCACAGAGCACTGTGGTCAGACAGAAAATAAATTAAAAAAGAAAAGAACTTCCTGTGACTCACTTATACAGCAGCTAATAAGTACTGGAAGGATTAAGATTTTTAAATAGAAGTCATTTACAAATCTGTTTAACTTTGTAGCACCAATTGATTAAAAAAAAATGTTTTCCAGTAGAGTACCCCTTTGAGCAGTGGTGAGGTTATGCTGGGAGTTGTAGTTTCACTCACCATAACTGTAGAACTTACAAGTGACTACAGCTCTGATAGGACATAGAGAGGAGAATGTACAATGATATCAGTGACTACAGGTGACGTCTTCTCTATAGTGAGGAGAATGTACAATGATATCAGTGACTACAGGTGACGTCTTCTCTATAGTGAGGAGAATACACAATGATATCAGTGACTACAGGTGACGTCTTCTCTATAGTGAGGAGAATGTACAATGATATCAGTGACTACAGGTGACGTCTTCTCTATAGTGAGGAGAATACACAATGATATCAGTGACTACAGGTGACATCTTCTCTATAGTAAGAAGAATACACAATGATATCAGTGATTACAGGTGACGTCTTCTCTATAGTGAGGAGAATACACAATGATATCAGTGACTACAGGTGACGTCTTCTCTATAGTGAGGAGAATACACAATGATATCAGTGACTACAGGTGACGTCTTCTCTATAGTGAGGAGAATACACAATGATATCAGTGACTACAGGTGACGTCTTCTCTATAGTGAGGAGAATACACAATGGTATCAGTGATTACAGGTGACATCTCTATAGTGAGGAGAATGTACAATGATATCAGTGACTACAGGGGACGTCTTCTCTATAGTCTTCCCTTATCTAATTCAGATGGTACATACCGCCAGGACTTGTTCCAGCTAAAACTTCTGTCTGCAGAATGTGACGCCCAGACGTCTCCTCACTATGTCAGCGCATTCTCATCCTCTATATGAAAACAGTTATTATTATAAACCTGCCAGACACTGTATCCTCTAAATATAATACTACTATACACTATACTCTGATTATAAACCTTCCATACACCATACCCACTGAATATACTACCACACACTGTACATTCTGAATATAATACAAACATATACTGTACCCTCTGAATATAAATCTGCCACATACTGTAACCCTGAATATAATACCGCCACACACTGTACCCTCTGAATATAATACTACCACCCACTGCCCCCTCTGAATATAATACTACCACACACTGTGCCATCTGAATATAAATCTGCCACATACTGCACCCCTGAATATAAATCTGCCACATACTGTACCCCTGAATATAATACCGCCACACGCTGTACCCACTGAATATAATACTACCACATATTGTACCCTCTGAATATAATACTACCACCCACTGCGCCCTCTGAATATAATACTACCACAAACTGCGCCCCCTGAATATAAATCTGCCACATAGTGTACCCTCTGAATATAAATCTGCCACATACTGTACCCCTGAATATAAATCTGCCACATACTGTACCCCTGAATATAATACTACGAGATGAGCGAACTACAGTAAATTCGATTCGTCACGAACTTCTCGGCTCGGCAGTTGATGACTTTTCCTGCATAAATTAGTTCAGCTTCCAGGTGCTCCCGTGGGCTGGAAAAGGTGGATACAGTCCTAGGAGACTCTTTCCTAGGACTGTATCCACCTTTTCCAGCCCACCGGAGCACCGGAAAGCTGAACTAATTTACGCAGGATAAGTCATCAACTGCCGAGCCGAGAAGTTCGAGACAAATCAAATTTACTGTAAGTTCGCTCATCTCTAATAATACTACCACAAACTGCACTCTCTGTATATAATACTACCACACACTGAGCCCTCTGAATATAATACTACCACAAACTGCGCCCTCTGAATATAATGTTGCCATACAGTGCACCCTCTGAATATAATACCACAACCGCAGTAACACCCCTCAACATCCGTTAGCTGATGCTATTACCACGGGAGGGGGGTATTGGTGGTGTTGCTAGTGGATGATGGGGGTGCTACTACTGGGGGGTGTTGCTGGAGGATGATGAGGGTGTTACTGGCCATCCCCCCTGGCAGTATCATCCCCATCATCCATCGGCAGGATCATCCTCCTGGCAGGAGCACTGCCATCATCCACCACCAAGATCTGCTGATGGAGGTGATGCTGCTGGGGGGTGGGTGTTGCTGGTGGATGATGAGGGTGCTACTGCCAGGGGGGGAGCATTAGGTAGGCAGCAGTTCCCCCACATTAGGTAGGTAGCAGTTTCCCCACATTAGGTAGCATCTTTTCCCCACATTAGGCAGCATAGATTCCCCACATGTGGTACCAGTTCCCCCACATTAGGTAGGTACCAGTTACCCCACATTAGGTAGCAATTTCCCCACATTAGTTAGCACAGATTCCCCACATTATGTAGCAGTGAGAGACAGTGAGTAACACAGAGAGACACACACACACAAACACACACACAGTCAGACACACACTCACAGACAGACACACACAGAGTCACACACACAGAGTCACATACACACACAGAGTCACATACACACACAGTCACACACACACACAGAGTCACATACACACACAGTCACACACACACACAGAGTCACATACACACACACACAGAGAGACAGACACACACACTCACCCATCCAGCGCAGCGCTCCTTCTCACCTGGCGCCCTGCGAGTGACGTAACTGACGTCCTCCTGCGCGGCCATGCAGTGTGACGTCAGGCCGGCGCAGACGTGGGAGCGGAGGCCGGGCAAAGTGCTTGTGACGGCGAGGGGATGTGTGATGACGGACGGGCGCATAAGTGTAGGTGAAAGAGGGGGGGTTGCTGACGGACGGAAGGGCGCACCGCACACACAGCGCGGGGGGGGGGGGGGGTGCTAACGGATGGGAGGCCGGTCGGGCACAGATGGGGGGTGTCTGTGTAGCGGGGGAGGGGGGCGGGGTGCTGCGGAGCATCTTGGTGTCACCCCATTAGGTTGGTGTCACCCGGTGCGGGCCGCACCCCCCGCACCCCGGTCGCAACGCCACTGGTGTAAAGAAGGCTCTAATACTACTGTGTGAGACTGGCGTGCGAAAATTCGCGTATACGAAAATTAGTATATGATAATTTTCGCATATGCGAATTTTCGAGTATGCGAATTTCATATATGCTAATTTTCACATATGTTAATTTTCGCATACGCGAAAGTTCGCATATGCGAAAATAAAACGAGAATATAACGAATATGCGAATATTCGCGAATATATGACGAATATTCGTCCATATATTCGCGAATATTCGCGAATTCGAATATGGCCTATGCCGCTCAACACTAATGCATAGATGTGGCGGCCGCTCTTCTATGGCCCCCCTGCACTGCCGTATATATACCTATTCATATTTCCTGCAGAGAGCTGTGATTGGCTGGAACCATCTGGCCATTCACAGCTCTCTGTGGGAAATATGAATAAGTGAATATATACGGCAGTGCAGGGGACCTAAGAAGAGCAGCCGGCCGCATCTATACATTATACAGGAGGATCCCGGGCGATCTGTCAATTAGTACACATACTAATACTCCCATTATGGAACAGTGTGTGTTCCATGCTGGGAGTAGTAGTACCACCTAAAAAGTAAAGAATAAAAGGTGAAAAACACACTCACACTACATTTTTATTATTGTTGGCTACATTTTTAGTGCCCTGTCCGCCCACATAAATTGATCCCTGTTTAAAAATTAATAACATTTTTGTTATAAAAAAATATATAAATTTTGTTAAATACAATTTTTTCCATCACTGTTGTATCTTTTTTATTATTATTTTTAATGGTACCCTACGAAATGTTATTAAAAAAGGTATCACCATCACTTTTTCTGATCGCTAAAGTCCAAAAGAGAATAAAAACCGCCTGAAAAAAGCCAAAGTTAAAACCCACATGACGTTTTTTTTGGCATTTTTTACTCCCATAGACTTCTAGGGAAGAAAAATGCCACAATTTCAGGGGGAAAAACAACAGTGGCTCAGCATGCTGCGATTTTGCAAAACTGCCAAGGAGCTGAAAAGCGCCAAAAAAGAGTGAAAAAACACCAAAAGGATTTTAAAAAAAATGCCAAACTGAAAAATGCCAAGTTGAAAAAGAATTTTGTGATTTCTCATTGATTTACAACTAACATCTGGCCGCACCATTTTTTGGATGAAAAAACACCATGCGGCAGAATTGGCGTTTTTCTTGGTGTTAAAAAAAAAAAAAAGTACAAACTTAGCCTTAACGTTCCTTTAGTTTAGCCGAAGGTACCAATTTCTTTAAATCAATTCAAAACCATATTACAACATATTATCAAAGCACTGAAAATGCTTCAGATACATAATAGTCACTGGGTTTCTTCACAGATTTATTATTGCAAATGTACCACACTTATGTCACAATGTGCACTAGAAACTAGCACACTTTCCACTGGATCAGACAAAAGAAGTGTGGTCTTTGTAAAAATTGGGTGTTGTCATGACAAAAAGGAGTGACGTGACACTGCATGTACAAGGTTGAGTTTAAAGAATTGTCTGCTGGTGAACAAATTATATTAATTGTACTACTATAAAAAGAGAAAAAATATGTGCATGCCTTTAAATGGGCACTGTCAGAATTAAAAACGTTTATATGTTGTACATCTTGGCAAAACATTAATCTTTCTTATGTACTTAATAAAAAAAAATTACATCTCCTTTTTATAGAAATGATGGCTTATTAAAAAATAGTAATAATATAAAAAAAAAACACTAGAGGTCCCCATATGATCCAGAACATAATCCTGCCCAGCTACAGCATCATCTTTGTCCCAGTTGAAGCACAAGCTGGAAAAAAAAGTCCAGTAAGTTAGGGTGGGTCTAGCACCCATCTGTGCTCACTCCTGTCCTATCAATTAGACTTCTGTCTGAAAAAAGAGATGAAGGGGTTACAGAGCAGTTGGTCATGATTGAGTAAAGAAACCCAGCACATCACAGCAGACTCAGGGAGCAAGTGAATGTATGATGAGTGAGGGCAGGCTCAGTGCTTGCCTTGAAAACACCCCTTCCTGAGCAGTGGATGTCAGAATGACTGAGCATTCTGAGCAGCGGAACAGAGGGATTTGTGAGCCAACTACAGAAGCTAGACACATAAAGACATGTAAATAAGCTGCATGACCTAGTGAGTAACATATATAAGCATAATTTTTTTTTCTGTGATTGGAATAACATGTGATTCATGTTATTTGCTGTGCCCATAGCCTCCTGTAGGGCCATACTGTACCTCTGTGTTCTCCAGTATGAATCTCTGAGAATTAAACCATGACATGCTTCATCCCATACTAAATTACAGAGATATTCTCCCTTATGAATCAATGTTTCTCATTCTATGGGCCATCGTACATGAACATTGCACATGTGCATGAAACTACCATTAGATTCAGTATATCATAGAGTAAAATTTCTCTAGACATCAAGGCACAGAACCTACCTGGTCATTTAAAGGTTAAAAAATTTCGAAAGTGATACTGCACTGAGGTTAGAACTCTACCATTACAGACTAAAAAAGGGGATCACAAATGTAAAGATAGCATTGTCCTGCTACTGCTACACACTTTTGTAGCACATGCATCCCAGGTGCAGTAAAATACTGTATAGTTTTAGGGTTACATTGATGATAAATGGCAGTACATATTATCTAATGGCATTCATATTTCAACATATGCATCACGCTCTGTAATGACTCCTCGGGGTAAACATGCATGTATCTAATTATCTGTAATTAATAGATCACTTATTCTTAGGGAAGATATAATAGTTCATCTACTTGTCTAATTCACTGCTCGTGATTCAGGAATTCTTTTTTTTCCTAACACTCCATCTGTCTCGAACATTTTAACACAATTCTGATAATCTCTTGAATCTAGTTAAACTCACATAATCATTTACTCCACACTTGTTCTATGGCAGCTATGTCTAGATTTATCTGAAGCCTAATTCTCACATGCCTTCCCCTCTGGTTGTTTCACTATTGCTCTCTTGATTTAATCCTGTATTATCTGTTTACTACTATTTCTATCATATTATGCCTTGCACTAATTTCCTCCCTTAACATCGCTCTTTCCTCAATTACATTTCTCATTGTCAGTATATGGACATGGATATGGATCATGCATTTAATTACTCACAATAATGTATATTTGCCGTCTTAGTAAATTCTTAGTTACAAGGTTGATTTTTCAAGGTATAGTGAAGCTGAGCTTGTCAATTGGCACTGTGATATACAAATGTGTCTTGTGATTTTCTAAAGAGTTAAACGGTATAAGTTTATTTAACTTATATTATACATGTCAGGTATAAGCTGTCGTGTGAACTTATGAGCAGCACTAGTTCATTATACAAGTTTTACATGGGATTTTCACCAGTTTTCCCCTCTGCGAGCTCCATCTCTGATGTTCAGTCGTCCATTAGAAAGTGGGTGAGCATTAGTCACTATGTTGTCTTTTGATACCCTTTACACATATATCCTGCTATATCATATACTGTTTCTTGAGCCGTATTTTTAGAATTTTGTTCTGTTTACTTGTTTTAGGGCCTATTGTTCTTGTGCTCATTCTTGCCCTTCTTGTTAATTTACAACTCAAAACAAAGCTTAAAAACAGTGTGTTAGCATAGCCTCAGAAGCAGTGCAGCATGGAGGGCATTACAGAACAATATTGATCAGTGTAATCTCTAAATCCAGCACAAGGGGGACATATAATACTTACCGCAAGCTACGGTCATGTGTCTGTGTCTCTCTCTGTGCCTCTGACTCTCTCTTTCTCTCTTCAGCCACATTTCTTCCTCTCTTTCTCTCCTCTTTGGGCAGCATTTAACAAACTCCTTTAGATACCAGTTGATAGACAGCTATCACCTCCCGACTGGAAACAGGTGTGCACGGACTTGCGGAAGTGCAACCGCCCAGTACATCAAGCAGAGGTAGAATGTCCAGCACACAGTATCCGTTGCAATAAAGCATGCCATGACTAAGGGTAGTATTACCCGAAACGCATAGGCTTATGCTCTGTTCTGTTCTATGTACCTGTTTTTACGCCAATAAACTCTATTGCAACGGATACTGTCTGCTGGGCATTCTACCCCAACTCCTTTAGATAGTTTAGCAAAGGGAACAGGAGCCTGAAAAGGGATATATTACACATTTCTTAAATTAACGTGTAAGCTTCTAAGCTCCTTCTACAAGTACCTCTATGCAGCTAGAATGCTATATTTTAATGTCTATGCTGGGGATTTTGAGCTCTGTATCAGAAAAAGCTCTGAACACCATAATGAAATTAATAAGCTCAAAAATGTTTCCCTTTTCAATAACAAAAATGTTATCCAAGGGTGGAAATTTACTGTAAAGGCGAGGTACACCCTTTTAACCATTTATTTGTTTTAGGACATCTAAACTTAAAAAGGAACCAATTTGCAATTAGTGTTGTTTAAAAAATATCCTAGCATTTTTGTTCAACTCTTATATAGACCTGTTTGTCTTTTTGGTTATAGACTTTTACTAAGCATTGTGTAGTCTAGGGCTATGTTCACACAGCAGAAATTCTGTGCAGAACTCCGCATTGGAATTCCACATGGAGATTCACAGCAGCAGAGTCCTTTTGAATTCATCAGACTCATCCTCCTCCTGAGATGACCAAGAATGAGTCAACCAGTTCACAATGGCTACTGATACTACTACCACCAGGCACCTGGCTGCTGCTGCTACCTGTACTAGGCCTAGGCAAATGAGTGGTTTCCACAGTGCTTGTACTGCCACCAACATGCTTACTAGCCTGTCCTTATCCAACTATTCCTTTACCATGCATAGGTCACAGGATATACTCACTACACTCTTCCATAGGAGTCAACAAGTCAGCGCCACACACCAATTTGCTATACCATGTTATTGCTGTAAAGCAGAGCAGTTGCTCAGACAAGATGTTCTTGTACAAAATCATGTACATAATAATAATAATAATAACCAAATATATATTATTTCAGAATTCAGTGTTTATTTACAATAACAGCATTTAGATGACACATTCTGTTAAAAACAGCCACAAATACGGTTTGCAGCGAACCATTTGGTGACCGTTTTGATGCATTTTACCCACTTTCTTGCATTAGAATGTGCTCCTTCTAGAAGACTTATAAAGCAGTGAGCAATATTTACATTTAAAAAGGGGGTATTCTTTATGTTTTCCCAAAATTAGTAATTCTAATTTCCCTTGATCTGATACAGTCCATTATTAGAATGCATAGAAACTGGCACTTTGAGGAAGTAAAACCAGGATGAAAGCTTTTCACTGCTGGCTGTCAAAACATTTTTGAAATTCTCAGGCCTTGGAAATGAGCTTACTGTCATCACAGCAGTCTGCTGCCATAAGAGCCATTATTTTAATTTCTAGCCACTGTTCCTGTTGAGAAATCAAGCTATGCAACCTCTTGTTTTACATAAACCAAACATGATTATAGATAAGGTATGTCTTTTAATGTGACAGCAGTGACTAATGTCAGGACTAGGAAATTAAATGGAGCCTCTCTCTGGACATTGAGCCTAGAAAGGAATTTAGACATTGCATCAAAAGGATCTTAATTCTTTGGATCTTTTATGGTTTACTATAAATTGGGATATACATTTTGTTTGATATTAACATTTCTGCTGCCAGAAGGTTGAAAGAAACACTTGCATAAGAGAGTGAAGTTCATGTTTATCCTTGCTTTACAGAACTAATCCTATTTAATTGCCTGGTGCCACTTTCCCTAAGGTGCCCATACAACTTCAGTGGTTGTAGGCCCAACACCTATTCAGCTAATAACTATTCCTCTTAACCCTAATACTATTGTTAAATATATATATATATGTGATCTATTGTCATGCACTAAAAGATGTGTCCACCTTTACCACCACCAGGTAAACAATCCAGAACAACCTTAGATCTTTGACAGAGATGAAGAGTTTATTCAGATTTCAGTCCCAGAAACAGCAATTGATGATAGCTTGTGTTCAGTGTAGTTATGGATTAATGCTTTTGAAATATTCACAATGATTGTATCTCTATTTCCCTGTTGGTTTCTTTAAGCAGCTTCTTTCCTTTTCCTTACAATAATTTCCTTTCAATTCTTCTGAATCAGTTTTTCTTTAATAAGGTTACATTTATCAAGGTGAAATTCAAAGTTAAACATACAGCTGGAAAATGACTTTAACTTTACATCTTCACAGCTAAAGATGGCCGGTTTCTATTGCAGAAATTATTATTATTGGTTTACTAGCAGAGTACCTGATGTTGCCTGTCTTTTCTACCTTAATCTTGTAGGAGAGGAAAAGCAACATAGGAGGGCGCTGTTGTTATCATATCCTTAGCTATGCCATTCTCTTATCCCACCCTCTTATCCTTATCCCAAACTTATTTATTGTCTTCATATCCCATCCTCTAATAGCTTCCCCATAATCCAACCTTGTATCCCGTCCTGATATCATCTGATATCCTCATATCCTGTACTCTCATTGGGATGAGTTGTGATGAAGAGATTGTAGGTCGAAATTAGAAGATGGAGTGGCTTTGTGGCAGTGGGCGTGACCTATCAAAAATATAACGGGGTGTGGCTTGCAAGCTAGACAATTGCAAAGTAAAGGACTAAAATAGAAAGGGGTGTATTTGAGTGAGGGTGCAAGCCTTGCAAGCTAGACCAACACATTTACTTAGAGATGTGCAGTTTGTGGGGTCAGGTGGGGCTGATCTGTGATGAAGAGATTGTGGTTTAAGGACCTGTGATGTGGGTGTTTTCAGCCATGAACCAAATAAAAAAAGATGGACCTGAAGTAGAAGGCTTGCGGGGGCGTTGTGGTTTTCAATAGTGCATTGTTTGTAAGCAGGACCGATGCACTCACCCAGAGATGCAGAGCGGAGCTTGTGGCTTAAAGGAGTACTCCCCTGGAAAACATTTTCTTTTAAATCAACTGGTGCCAGAAAGTTAAACAGATTTGTAAATTACGTCTATTAAAATATATCAATCCTTCCAGTACTTATCAGCTGCTGTATGCTCCACAGGAAATTATTTTCTTTTTGAATTTCCTTTCTGTCTGACTACAAGTGCTCTCCGCTGACACCTCTGTCTATGTCAGGAACTGTTTCTGGACAAGAGAGGTTTGCTATGGGGATTTGATCCTACTCTGGACAGTTCCTAAAATTGACAGAGGTGTCAGCAGAGAGCACTTGTGCTCAGGCAGAAAGGAAATTCAAAAACAAAAGAACTTCCTGTGTTATACAGTGGAGTACTTCCTGTGTATTATAAGTACTGGAAGGATTGGTATTTTTTATATAGAAGTAATTTACAAATCTGTTTAACTTTCTGGAACCAGTTTATGTTTCCAGTGGAGTACCCCTTTAACCAAGCCCATTTTCACCTTAAGGACCAGAATTTTTTTTTTTGCACATCTGACCACTGTCACTTTAAGCATTAATAACTCAGGGATGCTTTTACTTATGAATTTGATTCCGAGATAGTTTTTTTTGTGACATATTCTACTTTAACAAAGTGGTACATTTTAGTCGATAGTTGCGTAATTTCTTGATGAAAAATTCAAAAATGTCATGAAAAATTTGAAAATGGTGCATTTTTCTAAATTTGAAGCTCTCTGCTTCTAAGGAAAATAGACATTTCAAATAAATTATATATTGATTCACATATGCAATATGTCTACTTTGTTTTTGCATCATAAAGTTGACATGTTTTTACTTTTTGAAGACATCAGAGGGCTTCAAAGTTCAGCCCCAATTTTCATATTTTTCACAAAATTTTCAAAATCTCAATTTTTCAGGGACCAGTTCAGTTTTGAAGAGGATTTGATGGGCCTTCATATTAGAAATATCCCATAAATGACCCCATTAGAAAAACTGCACCCCTCAAAGTATATAAAATGACATTCAGAAATGTGTATTATAAGTACAGTGAGCCTTTACACCCCACAGGTGTTTGACCAATTTCTGCTAAATTTGGACGTGAAAATGAAAAATTTGATTTGTTTTCACTGAAATGCTGGTGTTACCCCAAATTCTTCATTTTCACAAGGGGTAATAGGAGAAAAAGCCTCCAAAAATTTGTAACCCCATGTCTTCTGAGTATGGAAATACCCCATATGTGGATGTAAAGTGCTCTGTGGGTGAACTACAATGCTCAGAAGAGAAGGAGTGCCATTGGGATTTTGGAGAGAAAATTTGTTTGGAATTGAAGTCGGGGACCATGTGCGTTTACAAAGCCCCAACGCTACCCCCCACACGGGACCCCATTTTGGAAACTACACCCCCAATGAATGTAATAAGGAGTGTAGTGAGCATTTAAACCCCACTGGTGTTTGACAGATCTTTTGAACAGTGGGCTGTGCAAATGAAAAATTAAATGTTTCATTTTCACGGACGACTGTTACAGAAATCTGTCAGACAGGGTGTCAATGCTCACTGCACCCCTTATTCCAAAATGGGGTTCCATGAGGGGGAGTGGGTCCACTGGCACCATGGCGGCTTTGTAAACGCACATGGCCTTAAATTCCAGACACATTCTCTCTCCAAAAACCCAAGTGCGCTCCTTCTCACATGAGCCCTGTAGTGAGCTAGCAGAGCACTTTATGTCCACATATGGGGTATTTATATACTCAGAAGAAATGATGTTACACATTTTTGGGGGCTTTTTTCCTATTTCCCTTTGTGAAAATGAAAAATTTGGGATAACACCAGCATTTTAGTGATTTTTTTTTTTATTTTCACGTCCAACTTTAACAAAAATTCTTCAAACACCTGGTGGGTGTTAAGGCTCACTATACCCCTTGTTACGTTCTGTGAGGGGTGTATTTTCCAAAATGGGGTCACATGTGGCTGTTTTCTTCTTTGCGTTTATGTCAGAACCGCTGTAACGATCAGCCACTCCTGTGCAAATCACCTCAAATGTACATGCCGCTCTCACTCCTGAGAATTGTTGTGCACCTGCAGAGCATTTTACATACACATATGGGGTATTTCTGTACTCAGGAGAAATTGCGTTACAAATTTTGGGGGTATTTTTTTTTTTCTTTTACCTTTTGTGAAAATGAAAAGTATGGGGCAACACCAGCATGTTATTGTAAAAAAAATTTTTTTTTTAAATAACATGCATGAGTAGACCCCAACTTTACCTTTTCATACAAGGTAAAAGGAGAAAAAGCCCACCAAAATTTGTTAGGCAATTTCTGCTGAGTACGGAGATACCCCATTTGTGTCCCTAAACTGTTGCCTTGAAATATGACAGGGCTCTGAAGTGAAAGAGTGCCATACGCATTTGAGGCCTACAATATTTGCATGTGACGGACCCGGATGCAAGAATTAGACGTGCATCCGATACCAACATTACACTATGGCAGTGTTTCCCAAACAGGGTGCCTCCAGCTGTTGCAAAATGCCCAGCATGCCTGAACAGTCAATGGCTGTCCGCCAACACTGGGAGTTGTTGTTTTGCACAGCTGGAGGCTCCGTTTTGGAAACAGTGCCGTAACAGATGTTTTTCATTTTTATTGGGGGAGCGGGGGTAGCTGTGTAGGGATATGTGTATATGTAATGTTTTACTTTTTATTTTGTGTAGGTGTAGTGTATTGTAGCGTAGTGTTTTTAGGGTACATTCACACAGGCGGAGGTTTACAGCAAGTTTCCCACTGGGAGTTTGAGCTGCAGTGGTAAATTTGCTGCATCTCAAACTTGTAGCGAAAAACTCACTGTAAACCCACACCCATGGGAATGTACCCCGTGCCTCTACTTGCCTGCGCCTCCTTTCTGCCACCGGTCCCTGCTTGTCATCAAGTAACTGCCGCCACCCCACCCCAGCATCAACAGAACCCACACCATCACCGCTATCTTCTCCCGCTCTGCTCTGCGATTCGCCGGTCATCTGAGACACTGTAATTGGTCCACAGGGACCAATCACAGTGATCACTGACCAGGACCAATCACAAATGGTCCTGTGATGTCAGGCAGAAGTTGTCTCCCGCCGGTAACAGCGGGATTTCTGCCTGTTAACCTGTGTGATGCCGCACATTGCTGGGTTAACTGAATACCTTATGTAAATTGTGGGATGTGCGAACTAGCTGCATAACCCTCCCTATATATAAAAGGCATTCTGCAGGAAGGGGTTAAGATAACAGGAGTCCTATAGTTTAGCAGACAAAAAAAACACCCTCCAATAAGGGGGTGAGCTAGGGTTAATTTAACTATCCTATAGGTAACATGTATGCCAAATTTTGTATCTCCAGCCATTTGGAAATGATGCTTCCAAATGGCTGGAGATACATTCCCCATAGACTTGGATGGGACATCAGACAAAAAAATAAAAATAACATCCTCTCAAATAGGGGTGGGTTAGGGTTAAATTAACTCTATTTTATTTTTAGTTGACATATAAGGCTCCTTTCACACTGTGAATATTCATGAAATAACGTCTGTCAAAATAACAGGCATATTAAGACCCGTTATAACATCCGTCATGTACGGCCGTTTTAACACCTCTGCCTACAGACTCCCACAGCCGGGACTACTACTACTCCCATCATGGAATAGACTTGTTTCCATGATGGGAGTAGTAATTCCCCGGCTGCGGGAGTCTGCCGGTGGCTGGGGAGGCTACATTAGTGTTTGTACTACTACCCCCATCATGGAACAGACTCTGTTCCATGATGAGGGTTGTAGTACAGGGGCTGAGGGAATGATCGCACCGGGTCTCACTTCTGAGACCCGATGCGATCAGAAGTTATTAAACAGGGGAGCGGGCGGCATGCTTCACTACCCTGCGATGTACGATGTATTTTACTTTCATTTTTAAATTCCCCGCCAGGAGCCCTGAATGGCTAGTACTTAGGAGCCATTAAGGACTCCCGTGGGGTTTTCAAATAGAAGTGCTGCGGTGGGGAAAGATATACAGAATCGCTGGGGGGTATATGTCTGGCCCTCGCAGTGCTTCTATATATATCTTGCCCCCTGCAACACACATATATATATACAGTGGGGATCAAAAGTTTGGGCACCCCAGGAAAAAAATTGTATTAATGTGCCTAAAGAAGCCAAGGAAAGATGGAAAAATCTCAAAAAAGGCAGCAAATTACAGATTAGACATTCTTATAATATGTCAACAAAAGTTTGATTTTATTTCCATCCTTTACACTTTCAAAATAACAGAAAACAAAAAAAATGGCATCTGCAAAAGTTTGGGCACCTTGCAGAATTTATAGCATGCACTGCCCCCTTTGCAAAGCTGAGACCTGCCAGTGTCATGGATTGTTCTCAATCATCATCTGGGAAGACCAGGTGATGTCAATCTCAAAGGTTTTAAATGCCCAGACTCAGACTTTTTGGCCAGAATGAGCAAAGGTACGTTTGGAGAAGAAGGGGAACAGAATTTAATGAAAAGAACCGCTGTCCAACTGTTAAGCATGAGGGTGGATCAATCATGCTTTGGGGTTGTATTGCAGCCAGTGGCACAGGGAACATCTCACGAGTAGAATGAAAAATTGATTCAATAAAATTTCCGCAAATTTTGGATGCTAACTTGATGCCATCTGTGAAAAAGCTGAAGTTAAAGAGAGGATGGCTTCTACAAATGGATAATGATCCTAAACACACCTCAAAATTCACAGGGGATTACATCAAGAGACATAAACTGAAGCATGGCCTTAACAATCTCCTGACCTCAACATAATTGAAAATCTAACTTTTGTTGACATATTATAAGAATGTCTAATCAGTAATTTTATGCCTTTTGGAGATTTTTCCATCTTTCCTTGGCTTCTTTATGCACATTAATACAATTTTTTACCTGAGGTGCCCAAACTTTTGATCCCCACTGTATATATATTGCCCTCCGCAGAGCATATATATTGCCCCCCACAGCGCATATATATATATATATATATATATATATATATATATATATATACATATATATATATATATATATATATATATATATATATATATATATAAACACTAAAGCAAGAGGAGCACTGTGCCAAGGATTCAAGATCCAGCTGGGTGCTCAGCTCCAGGAACAGACCAATTCCCAAGAAAACATCCAATAAGGTAGAAGCGGCACTCCAAAGTTGATAGAATCAAAGTTGTGGTTTATTCACACATCTGTGCAAAAACAGCGATGTTTTGACTTAACAATAAAGCCTTGATAAAGGCTTTATTGTTAAGCCGAAACGTCGCTGTTTTTGCACAGATGTGTGAATAAACCACAACTTTGATTCTATAAACTTTGGAGTGCCGCTTCTACCTTATTGGATATATATATATATATATATATATATATATATATATACTTATATTGTCCCTTGCAGCGCATATAGCATATATATATATATATACATATATATATATATATATATTGTCCCCCGTAGCGCTATCATAAGCCCCTGGCAGCGCTATGAATGAAAAGTATTCTATTAGCAGAGCATCGGGCCGGCCCAATGCGCTTCTGAAAGAATACTTGTCATTCATAGCGCTGTGGTAGCATATGTACATAGAAGCACTGTGGGGGCCAGATAACGCTATATGTCTGGCCCCCCCAGCGCTTCTATCAGATGCCGCTGCAGAACTATCAATGAAAAGTATTCTTTCAACAGTGCATCGTGCCGGCCGGCCAATAATTTTCATTAATAGCGTTGGAGAGACATATGATTATAGAAGCACTGTGGGGGCCAAACATATAGCATTATCTGGCCCCCACAGTGCTTCTATGTACATATGCCACCAAAGCGCTATGAATGACAAGTATTCTTTCAGCAGTGCATTGGGCCGCCCAGCTTCCCGGCCCAATGCGCTGCTAATAGAATACTTTTCATTCATAGCACTGAGGCGGCATATGATAGCGCTGCGGGGGGGAATATATATACACATGCGCTGCAGGGGAACTATATATATATGTGCTGGAGAGGCAATATATATATATATATATATATATATATATATATGCGCTGCAGGGGACAATATATATGCGCTGCGGGGGGAAATATATATATATATATATATATATATATGCGCAGCAGGGGGCAAGATATATAGAAGTGCTGCAGGGGCCAGACATATACCTCACTCCCCCAGCAATTCTATATATCTTTCCCAACCGCAGCTCTTCTATTTGAAAACCTCGCCGGGAGCCCTGAATGGCTCCTCAATACTGGACATTCAGGGCTCCCGGCGGGGAATTTAAAAATAAAAGTAAAATACACTGTACATATAAGGGGAGCATAGCATGCCGCCCGCTCACCTGTTTAATAACTTCTAATCACATCGGGTCTCAGAAGTGAGACCCAGTGCGATCAATCCTTCAGCCCCTGTACTAAAACCCCCATCATGGAGTCTGTCCCATGATGGGGGTTGTAGTACAAACACTAATGTAGCCTCCCCAGCCACCGGCAGGCTCCCGCAGCCGGGTAATTACTACTCCCGTCATGTAAACAAGTCTGTTCCATAATGGGAGTAGTAGTAGTCCCTCAGCACTGCAGGAGTCTGCTGATGTCACCTCTTCTGAGCATGCTCAGAAGTAATAATGGATATTATAAACCAGGTGCAAACGGATGACATAAAGGCTCATCCGTTTGCCATAGACTTCAATGTTAAAAATGACAGGCGTTAATTTACCCATTTCTTGTGATGGAAGAAAAATTTGTGCATGTGCCGTTTTTCTTCCATTACAAATAATGTCCATTATTCATGATGGGCCATAACGGGTCATAATGGATAATCAAAAAATCCCATAGACTTTATTAGATTTTTTAACAGTCGTTTAACCCCTTCCCGCTAAAGGACGTATGCATACGTCCAATCATCCAACACGTTCGCGCAATTGGACTTATGCATACGTCATAGCGATCTCCTGCACTGCCGCGGGCGGCGCAGGAGATCGTCAACTGGACCCGGCTATTAATCACAGCCTAAGTCCGGCCGCAGCTGCCAGAGCCACGATCGCACTGATCCCGGCAGCATTAACCCCCTCGATGCCGTGATCAATTCTGATCACGGCATCTATGGTGTTGACAAGGGGAGCGCTCTCCCCCTATTCTCCAACGGCAGCACCGTGATACGATCGCGGGTCGCCGTTGGTTGCTATGGCAGCAGGAGGTCAGATCATGACCTCCTGTCTGCCTGCTATGGAAGCCTGTGAGATCCAGCCAGAGTCTGGATCACACAGGCTGTAGTGTGTGCAGCCCATCAGGTCCTACTGTGCTGCAGTACAAATGTATTGCAGTATAGTATAACCAGTAAAAAGTGTAAAAAATAAAATAAAAAGTTCTTCAATAAAAGTATGAAATGTAAAAAAAAAACTATAATGTAAATTATCCCGCACGGTGAACGCCGTAAAAAAAAAACATTAAAAAAAGCGCAAAATTTACCAATTTTGGTACAAATAGTGGAATAAAAAAAGATCAAAAGGTAGCACGTAGCACACAAATTATACCAATAAGAAGTACAGCTCATCCCGCAAAAATGGTGTCGGCTGAAAAATAAAAACGTTACGGCTGTTGGAAAATGAATGGCAGAAAAAAAATTTTGCTCAGAAAAGGAAAAAAAACGTAGAAAGCAATATAAAATGGGCATAATAATCGTACTGACCAACAGAATAAATATAACATAACTTTTACCGCACAGTGTACACTATAAAAAAATTAATAAAATAAAGCCAGACATTTTCCAGTTTTCCACAATATTTTGAAGTTTTTCACAAAAAATGCTTCATGTGTCAACAAAAATGCACCAGTTATATAAAGTACAATATGTCACGAAAAAACAATCTCAGAATCGCTCTGCTCAGAAAAAGCGTTCTAAAGTTACTACTATTTAAAGAGATACATATTTAGAATATATTGCTATACATTCGTAATGACAAATATTTTTTTCTTCACATGCGGATTTTTATGCAAATTTTCCATGCGAATAATGGTCTATCACATGGGTCTATCACGTGGGTCTGTTTTTTTTTTTTCATGTTCAAATTTTTATGCAAATGTTTATGCGGATTTTCCATGCAAATTTTCGCATGGAAAAAAAAGTGAATGCGAATTTGCAAATTTCACGAACATAGGACGAATAATCGTCAATACATTCGCAAAATATTGCAAATTCAAATATGGCCCCTGCTGCTCATCACTAGTAATGACTGCGTAGAAATTATACATTGAGCCAAAACAAGTTGGCTTTACACCCTATACAATGTTGAATAGCATCTGTAGATGTTCTCTAAAGTTGACTTCATATTGTGTACCGTATTTTTCGCCATATAGGACGCACCGGCGTATAAGACGCACCCAATTTGCAAAATCCAGAAAAAAAAGATTCTGAACCCAACAGTGGTTTTCAACCTGCGGACCTCCAGATGTTGCAAAACTACAACTCCCAGCATGCCCGGACAGCCGTTGGCTGTCCGGGCATGCTGAGAGTTGTAGTTTTGCAACATCTGGAGGTCCGCAGGTTGAAGACCACTGGTAGGAGGTAATACTCACGTGTCCCCGCCGCTCCGGACCCGTCACCGCTGCCCTGGATGTCGCTCCATCGCTGTCGCCGCGTCCCCGACGCTCCGAGCGTCTTCTTTTCCGGGATCCACGCTCTCAGTCGCCGTCATCATGTCGCTACGCACACCGCTTCTATTGGATGACGGGACTGCGTGCGCGACGACGTGATGGCGTCGAAGGAGAGCGCCGGCCATGCAGGGGATCCCAGCCCGGAACAGACACCGAGGAGGCAGGTAAGGTCCATCCCGGTGTCCTGTGAGCTGTTCGGGATGCCGCGATTTCACCGTGGTGGTCCCGAACAGCCTGACTGAGCAGCCTGGTTACTGTCACTTTCGCTTCAGACGTGGCGGTCAGCTTTGATCGCCGTGTCTGAAAGGTTAATACAAGGCATCACCGTGATCGGTGACGTCCTGCATTAGCAGCGGGTCCGGCCGTTGATGGCCGCAGGGACCGACCCGATAGGGGTGTATTCGCCATATAAGATGCACCAACTTTTCCCCCCCAGTTTTGGGGAAGAAAAAGTGCATCTTATACGGCAAAAAATACAGTAAATGCCAGAATGCTATGGTCTGGAAACCAGTAAGCTAAGTAGGGTCTTTATAGAACTTCCTTCGCAGTAAGTCATACATTTTCTACCCAAAGCAAAATGGCTTGAGGTCTACTGTACGGAACTAAAAGTTATTATGTACTGGCAGACTAAAACTTATGTCTTATTATATATTTTTACATTTTCTCACTGTCAAACAATACATTGAATTGTAAGAATTTAAGTTACTGGATTTTCAGAAATGAATGTCCTTAAACTTTAGAAACTGAAGTATATTTTAGGCTGCTCGGGATTCAGATGCCTTTTGGAAATAGTATGTGACATGGCTGTTGACTGGTTCATTTACAGGGCATTTTACTTATTGAGATGATGTGATTTATCTGAACGCTAAATACAGTTATATGTTCACCACAGACACATAGGCTGCATTTGTATTCACTATGACAGTATGGATAAAATCTGAAGATGCAGCTGCGGTGTGACTGCTGGAGGGGTAGACCAAGAAAGAGATTTTTAGACATTTCCCAAGCTGTTCTTTTACCAACTCAGGATTGATTTTTGGTGCTCAGATTTATTTAGCATTATCTATTTAAAGTCTTCTAAATCCTTTTATAAATAAAGCTGTTTAGTCATAAAGAGAATTGACTTTGTAATATAAACCTTGCTTCTATTTTGCATGGATTGAGCTACCACCAATGTAAACAATTATCTTCATGTTGGATTTCATGACTACATTTTAAGCCATGCTTCATATATGGCCCAAAATGGGCATTTCAAAGGAAATGAGGCAGAAATAGATATTTTTTTGAAATTTCATAATGAAACAGTTCCTTCTATTTCCTTCTCTTGTCCCTGCCCTTTCCCAGTACTATGAAGGCTTCACGGCATACGTTTGCCTTTGAACACCGTTCTGCAGTTAATAGATATAATGAATGTTCATCAAATGTTACATAGGTATTCCACTTTTAGCAAATGAATGATGTTTTTTTTTTATAGTGAAAAATTAAACACTTTTCTAAAAAAAAAAAAAAAAATATATATATATATATATATATATATATATATATATATATATATATATTCAGCACCGGCGAACTAGATGTTCGTAATTAGCAGCCTAGATACAACTGAGTGGATCACTGTATTTCCACACAAAAGAGTAATTCAAACTGTAAGGGAAAATGTGTATCGGCGCTATGGGAGGTGCAATACAATAAAATAACTAGTATATCATATCAATTGTTTGAATTGAAAACAAAAATGGTTCATACCAGATCAATGTTGAAGATATGGCACTCGGTAATCCACTCTCCTAATGATGATGATCAATGTACCATAAATGGATTACCGAGTGCCGTATCGTCAACATTGATCTGATATGAACCATTTTTGTTTTCAATTCAAACAAGTGATATGATATACTAGTTATTTTATTGTATTGCACCTCCCATAGCGCCGATACACATTTTCCCTTACACTTTTCCAAAAATACTTTTTCCTTCTGTATTAATTCCTTATCTCTTGCAGTCATTCAATAAAAGATCTCAATGTTTACAGCCAGGGGATAAAAATGTGTCCTGGTTAAGTGATGGACTAACAGGTGCTTGGCTTTTTACAAAGAAACATAGAATATGTTAGCAGATAAGAGGCGCAGTGTAATCTAATGTGTATTTTATTTGAAAAAAAAACATGTTCATAAAATTGATTAAAATTGGCATCCAAATTTGCTAAATTAAAGGGGTACTCCAGTGGAAAACTTTTTTTTTTATCAACTGGTGCCAGAAAGTTAAACAGATTTGTAAATGACTTCTATTAAAAAATCTTAATCCTTCCAGTACTTATTAGCTGCTGAATACTACAGAGGAAATAATTTTCTTTTTGGAACACAGAGCTCTCTGCTGACATCATGACCACAGTGCTCTCTGCTGACATCTCTGTCCATTTTAGGAACTGTCCGGAGCAACATATGTTTTCTGTGGGGATTTTCTCCTACTCTGGGCAGAGACTCTCCCCATAGAAAACATATGCTGCTCTGGACAGTTCCTAAAATGGACAGAGATGTCAGCAGAGAGCACTGTGGTCATGATGTCAGCAGAGAGCACTGTGTTCCAAAAAGAAAATAATTTCCTCTGTAGTATTCAGCAGCTAATAAGTACTGGACGGATAAAGATTTTTTAATAGAAGTAATTTACAAATCTGTTTAACTTTCTGGCACCAGTTGATTAAAAAGAATGGTTGTCTGTGCCCACAATAGTTATATCTTTTTCATCTGCGTAAATAAGTGACATTATTTAAACATATAGAAAAAATACAACTGTTTTTACATAGAGAACATTCATTTTGCAAATACGAAGCCACATTTTTTTTTAGCGATTTTATAAATGTATTTTTCAAAAATAAAATATGCATGAAAATACACTCTGTAGACATAACTGCACGGTACCCAGTCCTTAATCTGTGTCATCATCCCATGACCGACACAGATATTTATGCTTGGAAAGCGAACTATGACACTTCTTATTGAATGACAGCAAGCAGAGATCTTGTGACAACCATGAGAAATGTATATAAAAACTATAACTCTGTTTAAGCATTATAAAATAACCATTGCATATGTATCTTGCACTGGTTTTGAATTCCAGCCTATAATGTATTTCACAGTGTCATTTCCATGTCTAGAGATTTGCAATTGAAATTTCCCAGGACCCTTTTTGGCGTGATGCCTGCACAGCTCTCTGGTGAATTGAATTTTAGGA
Source organism: Hyla sarda (assembly GCF_029499605.1). Lineage (NCBI taxonomy): Eukaryota > Metazoa > Chordata > Amphibia > Anura > Hylidae > Hyla > Hyla sarda. The sequence goes on from NC_079189.1 coordinate 353,504,725, forward strand.
AATGTCATTTTAGTACTAAAAACTGTACTGTAGTCTCCTGTATGAAAAATTAACCCTCTAATTGTATTTAAGAACTACATCGTTTGACATATTTACAGTACATTGTTCAGTATACAGTTCATTGTATGTGCAGCATATTCACATTGTTATGCTCATAAGATGCTTAACCTGGATATATATATATATATATATATATATATATATATATATATATATATATATATCATAATGAAATACAGCTGGGAATTAGTTAGAACAAATACTTCAGGAGGTTTCTGCCATACTATGGACTTTATGGCAGTCTTTTTAGGATTAACCCATCACACATACAACATTCTTTATACCAACACTTTCCCCAATCTGTTCCCTTTTTCCCTTTCCTGCCCTAATCTTGCTAACAAACATTACACTCACTGTCAAAAGTGACCTGGTGAAGGTAAACATACACTCCTAACCTTCCAACCAAGGTGGTGGAAACCATGACTTACATCGGGCACTCATAACCAAAATAACTCTTTGACACATGTAAGGCCCTACCAAGCCCCTACCATTTCTATCAAAGATATCAGTGCTAAAGATCTAGTCACTTTTTAAAGTCAAAGCCGACATAAAATAATTTCCTAGTCCCCAAGTAGCATTGATCCCCGTGCCTTCCTCTCTACCTTCTGTCTATTGGCCGGATATACCCAATAACTGCATTAGTGATCCTGTGTCCTCACCATTCATCCGGTCTCTCTCCCTGGCTGTCAATATTTCTGTAAGCAGACCTGCCAACAGTTAAACGGATTTAACTTAAGCCCACGGCTCAATAGGGCTTGTCATCAGGACACTGCACAAACCTTTTTTATAATCTTCATAGTGCAGAGATAAGCCTTTTTGCCAATATGTAAATTGGGCTCAAGTTACCTGAAAGCGTTCCCCAGCATGGAAATAGCCCAGAGCTATATAACCCCTCTCCTCTTTTTATCCATCTCCATGCACACTGTCAATGAAAGGGGGTAGGTGTATGCAAGTAGGCATGGAGGTAATGAGTAAGTAAAGATGGTCTGGCTAACCCTGGGCTTTGTCTGTGGTGAAGATCGTCCACTGAACCTCATTTATATAGTCACAAAAAGGCTTATATCTTAGATACATAAAACGTGTGGGCAAATAAGAACCATTCGGACTATTTAGTCCCTACCCCCCCCCCCCTCCTAATTTTCGGAATACTATGTATAGCTCCTCTATAGTATTTGTAGGATAGGTACAGCTACCACTTCTACAGAAAGACTATTCCATTCATCCACTACTTAAGTAATCCATCCTGATATTACTGCATAAACATTTGCTCCTCTAATTTAAAACTATGTCCTCTTGTGATATCTTGGTGCTGGAAAAGGCTACAGAGACACATTTTATTCCTTTTTTTATGCTGGCTTCATGCCGCTGAGTATGGAGCGAGCTCAGCTCCCAAGCCCTTTCCATACCTTCTTAAAGGGGTACTCCACCCCTAGACATCTTATCCCCTATCCGAAGGATAGGGGATAAGATGTCTGATCGCAGGGGTCCCGCCGCTGGGGACCCCCACAATATAGCACACAGCACCCACTTGTTACTGCTCCGGAAGCGCTGGAGGGTCTGGGTCCCGACCTCGGGGACGTAAGATTGTGACGTCACGACTCCGCCCGGTGTGACGTCACGCCCCGCCCCCTCAATACAAGTCTATGGGAGGGGGCGTGATGGCTGTCATGCCCCCTCCAATAAACTTGCATTGAGGGGGCGGGGCATGACATCACACGGAGCGGAGTCATGACCGTCACGATCTTACGTCCCCGTGGTCGGGACCCAGACCCTCCAGCGCTTCCGGAGCAGTAACAGGTGGGTGCTGAATGCTATAATGCGGGGGTCCCCAGCCAGGGGACCCCAGCGATCAGACATCTTATCCCCTATGCTTTGGATAGGGGATAAGATGTCTAGGGGTGGAGTACCCCTTTAATAGCACCATGAAGGACAGTAACATCATGGTTTGTCATTAGTTCAGCTTTCCGGTGCTCCGGTGGGCTGGAAAAGGTGGATACAGTCCTAGGAAAGAGTCTCCTAGGACTGTATCCACCTTTTCCAGCCCACGGGAGCACCTGAAAGCTGAACTAATTTATGCAGGATAAGTCATCAACTGCCGAGCCGAGAAGCTCGTGACAAATCGAATTTACTGTAAGTTCGCTCATCTCTAAATATACCCTACATTGTCATTTAATATGTAACGAGGTGCTTTGACATGTTTAGAATGAAGACTATTATTATTATTATTATTATTAATAATAATACAGGCCAGGTATTCTTTCACCAAATTAAGCTTCTAGTCCTTTGTTTGTGATCCAGCTTTCTATGCATCATCTATCAATGATGTGCTCTACTATTTTAAAAAGATCAATTAGACATATTAGCTTCTTGACAAATAGTTGGATAAGATGTGAAAAAATAGATAATGATAGATAGATAAATAGATAGATAGATAGATAGATATGAGATAGATATGAAAGATAGATAGATAGAAAGATAGATAGATAGGAGATAGATAGATAGTTAGATAGATAGATAGATAGATAGATAGGAGATATATAGATAGATAGATAGATAGATAGGAGATAGATAGATAGATATGAGATGGATAGATAGATAGATAGATAGGTAGATAGGAGATAGATAGATAGGAGATAGATAGATAGATAGATAGATAGATAGCTAGATATGAGATGTATAGATAGATAGATAGATAGATAGATAGATATAGATATGAGATATGAGATAGATATGAGATTGATATGAAAGATAGATAGATAGATAGATAGATAGATAGATAGATATGAGATAGATAGATAGATAATAGATAGACAGACAGGCAGATAGATGAAAGATAGATAGATAGATAGATAATAGATGGATAGATAGATATTTGATAGATAGATATGTGATAGATATGAGATTGATAGATAGATAGATAATAGATAATAGATAGATAGATAATAGATAAATATATAGATAATATATAGATTGATATGTAGATAGGTAATAGATAGATAGATATTTGATAGATATGAGACAGATAGATAGATATGTGATAGATAGATATGAGATAGATAGATAGATAGATAGATAGAAAGGTATGAGAAAGATAGATATGTGATAGATAGATGATAGATATGTGATAGATATGAGATAGATAGATAGATATGTGATAGATGGATATGTGATAGATAGATAGATAGATAGATAGATGATAGATAGATATGTAACAGATACGAGATAGATAAATGGATATATATTTGATAGATAGATAGGATATAGATAGATATGAGATATATAGATAGATAGATATGAGATAGATAGATAGATATGAGATAGATAGATATGAGATAGATAGATATGTGATAGATAGATAGATAGATAGATATATAGATAATAGATAGATAATAGATAGATAGATAGATAGATAGATAATAGATAGATAGATATGTGATAGATAGATAATAGATAAATAGATAGATAATAGATAGACAAACAGACAGATAGATTGATAACAGATAGAGATCTTTTTGTGTATTTATCACATGTAATACCAATGCCCTGTGGATAAAATGAGTACATAGATACCTTAGAAGTAATAAGTGCATACACATCTAATAGGTGACTAAATATGAGGGGTTGAAGTGTATTAATGTATATATTACTGTTGATATACCTTTTAATCATTTTCTCCTCGCTACTTTCAGTTGTGTTTGATCAACATATGGCATGTTAATTTGCTGTGGAGGCTTTCTTCTGTACTCTCAAGACACATGAATTCATTATCTAATCATGTCTATTTTGAAAGTGCTCAAAAGTGTACACATATAACTCATATCTTGAAGATGCGAATGAGCTACTAGTCTAAAAATATCAATCTCCAGAAACAAACACCAGCAGGAGCACAAGAAAACTGACATGTATTTTTTTACTCCATGTGTTCTTTAGAATGGCAAAAATAGATGTTTTTAATCTGGCAAGAACATTAAAAAATAATATAAATTTTGTGCCATACTCTGTGACCTACTAATTAAGTAGTTTACTTGGAAAATATAATACAAAGAAGTTAACCGTTTTATTTGCAAATATCATTTAGGGATCTGCGTAACTCTTTCTTTAATACATGTTTTATCTTAAAGACAATCTCTTTTTTTATATTATTTCATTTGGGCCCCTTTTCTATGAGCCATAGTGAGATAAAGATATAGATAGATAGATAAATGGATAATAGATAGATAAATAGATAGGTTTTTAGAGAACATAGGACATATCAAGTTTACCTATAGTTAAGCTCCAGGGGACAGGATTTGATATAGCCTTTTCCTCTACAGTAATAGATATTGAACAGGAAGTATCCTAGCAGTGTGAAGCAGAGCGCTCAAGTAGGATTGGGATCCTGCAGGACCTGTGGGACCCAATAAAAAACATGCAGGCACGGGCAAGAATGAGGCTGCTGCGGGCGGGAGCTGGTGGTCAGGTGCTATGCCTGCAGGTCCTGCAAATCCCGCACACTCACTCACAGCAGATCCAGCCTCTATGACTGGCTGCAAATTTGGTGCCACCAGCGGCCTGTTTAGGATCTACAGCACGAGCCACAACCGTTTTAAATCAGCCAGCAGAGGCAGCTGCCAGCACTGACATTTTAATTCCCCCTACCTCTTTTTCACTTTCCCAAATCTTCTTCCCCTCCCTGCTGTTTATTACCTGTCCTGTGTCCTCTGGTGGGCTCCCACAGGACACACACATCTTGCGGGAGCAGCCAGTAACGGTGAACAATGCAGCGGGATAGGGATTTTATAAAAAACAGTCCCGTGCAGGGCTCTAGAGTGAAGCATGCACAGTGCACATTGGTTCCTTCTACATAAAAATGTTAGGGCCATATTACATGCTGTTAACAACCGCCAATCTGTATCATCTTTCGGCTGGAAGCAGGTATGTACCTTTGCTTGAAACTCTAACACAGTTTGGACTATTGGGGAGTGATTGTTTCGGAAAGGTTTGTGTCATGATTTTGAACCTTCAAAACCAACATCTAACAGTTTTTCAAACTTTTTGACAAGCTTCTTCAATGTTAGTAGTGCCTTTGGAAATAGAACTATCAGGAGCATAGTAGTCTCTAGCATTAGAATGAAGGCATGTTGGCTCCTATGGTGGGAAGGGGTGTGTATAACAATGCTCCTCAAAATCATAGCTTTGTGTTTGTGCCGTTTAACAGTTATTCTTACTAGAAATTTATAGCTGAATAGACAGCTGGGTTTTCAGGTGAGGCTGTGTTGCTACACAACCTAAACTATTCAAAAAATTTGACAGTTCCAGTATCAAACTGGAAACACCTAGTTAGGTACGTCATGCCCCCTCCCATAGACTTGCATTGTGAGGAGCAGGGCATGACGTCCCACAGGGGCATAGTTGTGATGTCACGATGCATGCAGCTCCCAGAGGTGGGTGCTGCATGCAAGAAAGCAGGGGTCCCCAGCGGTGGGACCCCGGCGATCAGACATCTTATCCCATTTTATAAGATGTCTTAGGGCCGAAATACCCCTTTAAGCTTAAACCCTACGCTGATAAATCCTACTCTGGTCATTACAGACAGCAGATCTTGAACAAGCAGCCGGCGTTGTGGCCACTTTAAATATTATCAGTTATCAGTGACGTCTGTAAGGACATCTTTCCCTCCACGTCGCCCTCTGATCCTCCATATGTATATCCTTTTTTCCCCCTTACCTGGCCTGCATTCTCAGGCTTATTTCTAAGGACTGTGATCCCACAAATGTAGTGGATCTGGTTTGGGGTCTAATAAATATATGGGATTTGGCCTGGGCCTTATAAACTTGTGGAAAGGGGGGTCTGGTGTCTGATTTAACACAGAAAACTGGTTTAGGGTCTTAATTTCTGTTGCCATAAAGGGTAGGGAAGTGTAAGCAGTGAACTTCAGAAAAAGTCACCATGCCGGTTTCGGTCAGATGGAGATAAAAAAAAAAAAGATAGAAAATGACTTGAATCAGAGAAGAAATCACCCGTGAGTCACAATTTTTTATGTATTCGCTTTGTTTGGTACTATATTGTCTTGTATAGTCTGCAACATGATTATACTCCACAGTGTGCCTATGTAGAACTGGTATCTACTACTATAAGGTCACTGTATGACAGAAATCCTGGTTGGATTGTTTTTAGTTTAATGGTAGCGTACACTTATCCCTAACTTTGGGATTAGATTATTTAGTTTTTCACTTTATTTTTCTTCTTGTGCTGACAGTGTGGCATATATATTTAAGGAAGGGGTTAAGGGTGTGGCCATGTGATTTTAAAGCTAAATACATCCATAGGCTATGTTCATTCAGTGTATTTTCAGGTATCTTTTATTTTTAAAATGTGTCTATAAAATCACTGAAAATGTGCATCTGTTTTTGCATACTTAATGGAGTGGATTTACTAAAAGTGGGTTTTTCTTCCAGACAGATATTTTTCAATGGTATTTACAATTTTTTCCCTACTTTTTGCTTTTCCCGTTTTTCTTTTTCTTTTTTTCTTTCTTTTTTTTTTACAACAGTTCTGAACTGTAGGGTTTTACAGAGCTCAAAACCATCAAATTTTATGTGGAAACCTTAGTAAATATGTCGTGACACTCCCCTTTTGTTGGGAACATGCGCCTTTTGTCAGGGTAACACCCCTTTTGTCTGTGCCACACCCCTTTCCCTGGTTGCCACACCCCTTCATTATGCTTTTAATGGAGACATGTTGTAATAATTGGGTTTAAATGGGCACTGTCACCAACTTTATTTTTTGATATGTTGTAGTACTTATGTACTACAACATATCTCTAAAATACTTTTATTATTTTTTCTTTAATTAAAATGGTTTAATTTACATTTGAAAACCGGCCACTAGGGGTCTCCCTCCTAGTGGCTGGCTGCAGCCTGGCGTGACGTCACGCCTGAAAAAGGACTGATTTTGGCCTGGCAATCAGTCCATTTTCAGTTAGGCTGCATTCGCTCCCTGCCTGTCAATCAGACAGGCAGGAAGCGAGCACATTGGCTCCCAGGCCACTGGCTGGGAGGCCACTCCTCCCGCTCATCGCCACCGCCTCGTCGCCGCCGCTGTCCCTGCACGCCCGCTGCCAGACTCTGCAGTAAGTGTAATGAGGGAACGGGGTATGCGGGAGGGGGGTTTGTGATGGAGGGAACGGGGTATGGCGCGGGAGGAGGGAGACGGAGGGGACGGGCTAGCGCCGCAGCGCCGCATGTAACTAACTAATAGTTTATCTACACAGGGTGCCTCCAGCTGTTTCAATACTACAACTCCCAGCATGCCCTGACAGCCAATAGATGTCAGGGCAAGCTGGGAGTTGTAGTGGTAAAACAGCTGGAGGCACCCTGTGTAGATGAACTAAGGGCAGAAGTCCCCCCTAGCAGGCATCAGTGACGTGGTGCCTGCTGGGGAAGTCTGCCTGGTAGTGAGTACACTGCCAGGTAGACAAAAGGCATTTTTGGGGGTTAGGGATAGATTGGCAATAGGCAGGGACAGAAAAAAAATAGGATGGTGGGAGCTACCCTTTAAAGATTTTTTTGGGTGCAAATTTTCGTGCACGTGAAGTGCACTTAAATTCAGCCGCAAAGCCCGATAAAAAGACATCGGAAACACATTAGTAAATAACTTCCAATGTTTATACTGTGTGTGCAGACTACATTCCAATAGACTTACATACAGCACAATTTGCAAACGGATGCAAATTTTCAGCAATTTTACTGATGCATTTTTTTTTCTAAAATAAAATACACATGAAAATGCACTGTGTGAACATGGGAAGGGGTACCTTTTTTTTAAAGCTTGCCTTGTCATATCAATTCCCTAGAAACTACATTAGTATATTGATAGATAGATAGATAGATAGATAGATAGATCTCCTTTCTTTAAGCCACAATGGGATTGATTAGTATCTGGGATAATATAAAAACAGACAAGTTCTATCTTTTCCGTGGGTGGAAATTAACAATTGCTTGGCATTGCCTAGCATAAATGAAACTGAGGGAGCGGGCAACAATCAGGGAATAATAACAGCTAGAGAGAAATATAATTTAGATACCATGAAATTGACTAAAGGATGACACATTGCGGAACAAAAAGTAAATAAGGATTTTAAAGAGCTCTTTATACGGCATAACATACAGTACAAATAACATAAGTCCATTAGGGGATTTGGCAATTACTTTCTAGGAGAATAGAAAGTGATGTTAGAAAATTACTTTAGGCATGGCTGAGGAATACTATTGTTGCAAACACAGAAAGAAGAAAAACAGCTGTGTGATGTGGCTAGCAGCATCTAATATAGAGATTAACGAATTTTTGAAATGTTAGATTCGGCCGGTTCGCCAAATTTTCTGAAAAAAATGGTTTTGGGTCGAATTTATTTGTGACAAATCTGTATTAAAAATGGCTATTTCTGGCCTACAGAGAGCCTCAATAGGGGCTTTGCTTGAAGTATGACATGCAGATTACAGGCATTATAGGGCCTCACTCTTGAAAAGAAAACATCAATTTATTTACATTTAAGACTTATATTAAATTCAAAAGTTTAATGTCTCGGTGTTTACTTTGAACTAATACTCTATGACTACAAAATTCAATCTAACAAGTAGTCACATGGTGGCACAATGACAGAGCCTAAAGGTGGCAGCAGCAGAAGGAGACCATAATCTGGCAGAATGACACAGCCTGGAATTGGAATTTAAGATAATATCCTAGGCCCAGAAGCATCACTAAACCATATAGTTGCTGAATTACACAGCCTGGAGCAGGCACCAGCATGAGTAGACACTAGGGCTTCACTATCCCTAAGATCAAAAGATGAATTTTAAAATTGAAATTGAAGAATTATGTTAGCTAGTGCTACGGTAAAATATATGTTGGTAATGTCTCAGGCCCAGCAGCATCAGTTAAACATATATTGGCTGAATAACACAGCCTGGAGGTGGTGAAAGCATGAGGAGATCATACAGTGGGGATCAAAAGTTTGGGCACCCCAGGTAAAATTTGTATTAATGTGCATAAAGAAGACAAGGAAAGATGTAAAAATCTCCAAAAGGCATCAAATTACAGATTAGACATTCTTATAATATGTCAACAAAAGTTAGATTTTATTTCCATCATTTACACTTTCAAAATAAAAGAAAACAAAAAAATGGCATCTGCAAAAGTTTGGGCTGGAGAAGGCTAGAAGAAGATAGCAAAACGTTTGCAGATGTCAATATCCTCTGTTCGGAATGTAATTAAGAAATGGCAGTCATCAGGAACAGCAACATCTGGAAGACCAAAAAAAAATATCAGACAGAACAGCTCGCAGGATTGTGAGAAAAACAATTCAAAACCCATGTTTGACTGCACAATCCCTCCAGAAAGATCTGGCAGACACTGGAGTTGTGGTACACTATTCCACTATAAAGAGATACTTGTACAAATATGGTCTTCATGGAAGAGTCATCAGAAGAAAACCTCTTCTACGTCCTCACCACAAAAATCAGCGTTTGAACTTTGCAAATGAACATATAGACAAGCCTGATACATTTTGGAAACAAGTTCTGTGGACTGATGAGCTTAGAATTTAACTTTTTGGCCTGAATGAGAAAAGGTACGTTGGGAGAAGAAGGGGAACAGAATTTAATGAAAAGAACCTCTGTCCAACTGTTAAGCATGGGGGTGGATCAATCATGCTTTGGGGTTGTGTTGCAGCAAGTGGCATAATGAACATCTCACAAGTAGAAGGAAAAATGGATTCAATAAAATTTCAGCAAATTTTGGATGTTAACTTGATGCCATCTGTGAAAAAGCTGAACTTAAAGAGAGGAGGGCTTCTACAAATGGATAATGATCCTAAACACACCTCTAAATCGACAGGGGAATTACATCAAGAGGCGTACACTGAAGGTTTTGCCATGGCCTTCACAATCTCCTGACCTCAACATAATTGAAAATCTATGGATAGATCTCAAAAGAGCAGTGCGTGACAGACAGCCCAGAGATCTCAAAGAACTGGAATACTGTTGTAAGAAAGAATGGGCAAAGATACCTCAAGCAAGAATTGAAAGACTCTTGGATGGCTACAAAAAGTGTTTACAAGCTGTGATACTTGCCAAAGGGGGCAGTACAAGATGTTAACTCTGCAGGGTGCCCTAACTTTTGCAGATGCCATTTTTTTTATTTTCTGTTATTTTGAAAGTGTAAATGATGGAAATAATATCTAACTTTTGTTTCCATATTATAAGAATGTCTAATCTGTAATTTGATGCCTTTTGGAGATTTTTCCTTGGCTTCTTTATGCACATTAATGCAAATTTTTACCTGGGCTGCCCAAACTTTTGATCCCCACTGTATAGTGTCTGAATGGCACAGCCTGGAGATGGCTGAAGCATGAGGAGACCATATAATGTCTGAATGGCACAGCCTGGAGTTGGCTAAAGCATCAGGAGACCATATAGTGTCTGATTGGCACAGCCTGGAGTTTGCAGAAGCATAAGGAGACCATTGAAATTTAAGATTTTGAAATTTAAGATTTTAAAATTGAAATTTAAGATTTTGAAATCGAAATTTTAGCTAACACTCCCAAGTATCCCGGCCCCGGTGTGTGGTTACAAAGGACCAAATTTAACAAGGAGTCACATGTCACATGGCTGCACAATGACAGAGCCTGGAGGGGGCATCAGTATGAGGAGATCATGCAGTGTCTGAATTATTGCCTGGAGTTTTTGGCAGCATGAGGAGACCATATAGTGTCTGAATGGCAAAACCTGGAGGTGGCTGAAGCATGAGGAGAGACCATATAGTGGCTGAATGGCACAGCCTGGAGTTTGTGGCAGCATGATGAGACCATATAGTGGCTGAATGGCACAACCTGGAGTTTGTGGCAGCATGTGGAGATCATATAGTGTCTTAATGGCACAGCCGGGAGGTGGCTGAAGCATGAGGAGACCATATAGTGGCTGAATGGCACAGTCTGGAGGTGGCAGCAGCAGCATCAGGAGTCCTGAAATTAACCCTGTAAAAGAGTGGTGTGGTGGATGGCTATACCAGTACCCAGTGACCAAGGTGGGTGAAAAAAAGGTCTGATGCGGAGGAATGTTTGTAACTCGGGAGCAGCACCTTAAATGTGATTGGCACTATCCATATTTGTGAAATGTTGGTGTGGCACCATGGTCAACCTACTCTGATGCATCAGGCATTGGTGGGTGGAAATCCTGGCTAATCCATGCCTGATTCATCTTCACAAAGGTCAGTCTCTCCACTTTTTTCATTGACAGACAAGTTCTCCTTAGGGTGACTATGACCCCTGCTGTGATTAACACCCACTCTGATGGCACACTACTGGTCGGGCAGGACAGCTTTTCCAGGGCAACATCTGCTAGTTGCGGCCACAAATCCAGTCCAGTGGATCTACAAGGTGTGTTGGCAAGGGCATGTCAAGGTATGCCACTGCCTGCTGGTTCAGGTCCTGCTCCAAGTCTACCTGCTGCTGATGAGTTGCTTCACTATGCGGGTGAAGAAAGGTACTCATCTGCGACTGTAGACTCAGGCTGCTGCTGATGGAGCTGGTACTGCTCTTACCACCCCACCAATCCCCAGCAGCCATAGCAGTGGAAGGTGAGCGCAGGGGGCCCCCCGATTCAGACCTGCGAGAGGATGGACGATGGCGCTGATAGGCATCAGCCAACTGACTACATAGGATGCCTCTGTAGTAGGTCAGTTTGTCCTCCCTCTCAATGGGTGTAAAAAAGGGCCCCATTTTGTGCCTGTAGCGAGGGTCCAATAAGGTGGAGAGGCAGAAGTCATCCCGCTGATGAATGGTGACAATTCGGCTGTCACTACGCAAACAAGTGAACATGCATCGTGCCATTTGTGCAAGTGAGTCGGAGGGACTCCCTGCCTCCATCTCCACTGCATACTGCCATGGCGTGTCTGGGTCCTCTGTCTCGCCTTCCTCATACCCCTCTAGCTCCTCTGGCTGCTCCTGCTCCTCCTCTCCTGTCAGATTACTAGAAAAAAAGCCCATTTGGCAAAACCTAAACTGTGCTCCACTGTGCCCCTCCCCCTCCTCCTCCAGTTCAGCCCCCACAGGGCTCATGTGGCCGTGAGATGTAGGTGCCACGTCTCCAGTTCCCTGACCACCCATCGTTTCTAACACTTGTTTCAAGAAATGAAGCAGTGGAATGACATAGTTCATCCCGTAATCCTGGCAATTTACTAATAACGTGGCTTCCTCAAAGGGCCTGAGCAAACGGCAGGTGTCACGTATGACCTGCCACTGGTTCACATTGAAGTTACACAGGGGAGTTCCCCTATCCGCTTGGATCATCAAGAAATCGGTGATGGCTTTTCTCTGTTCATACACAGGTTGGAATCCCAACGTTTTACAGCGTCACAAATCAGACTATGTTGTGGATGTCGTTCTGACGCTGCAGATCAAGGAGGATGTGCTTTGCGGTGTACGAATTGGTGAAGTGCATGCAAAGTTTCCTTTCCATTGTTAGGATGTCTTGCAAATGAAGGGAACACTTCAAGAACCGCTTCACAACCTGATTGAACATGAGTGCCATGCAGAGCGCAAGGCTCAGCTTTCCCAGTCGCAGCTCATGAAAGATGTTCCTCCCGTTGTCAGTCACCATGGTTCCCATTCCCAGTTTTCATGGAGTAAGCCGTGCTCTGATTTCTTTACAAATGACTTTTAGCAGTCCCTCCCCTGTGTGACTCCACCAAGGCAAACCATGTGAAGAACAGCGTGACAACACCGTGTCCTGCACACATGGTATGCTGAAGGGTCACTGAGATTTGTCTGGGCAGTGGAGGCTGAAAACACGGAGGAGGATGAGGAAGCGGAGTATCCCACTGTCATAGGGCCAATGGCCTGAGAGCATGGAGGAGGAAGCGGTGTGACCTGTCCAAGTTGGTATTGTGGCTGTGCAGGAACTACATTCACCCAGTGAGCCGTAAAGGACATGTATTGTCCTTGACTATAGTCACAGCTCCAGACGTCGGCGCTGCCGTGCACTTTTGTACACAGGCTTAATGACTGGCTCTCCTTCTCTTCCACAAAATTGTGCAGGGCTGGTACTGCCTTCTTCGCAAAGTAATTACGGCTTGACACTCTCCACCTCAGTTTGGCACAAGCCATCAGTTCTCTGAAAGGAGCAGAGTCCACCACTTGAAAAGGGAGGGAATGCAGTAGCAGCAACTTCGACAGGAGCACATTCAGCTTCTGTGCCGTTGGATGAGTGGGCACATACTGTTGTCTCTTAGACATGGCTTTGCTGATGGATTGTTGGCAGAATGACTGACTAAAAGTAGGAGAAGCAGGAGCATCTGGAGCGACAAAAGGAGGATATGACACACATCTCCCTTTGGCTGAGGTGGTGGAGCCTTGGCTGGCTGAAAGAGGGAGTGGCGTGCCACAGGGTGATGCAGCAGGCTGGACCACTACATCGGAGCCATGGTTCTCCCAAGCCGCTTTATGGTGGTGAAGCATATGTTGATGCAGGGCCATGGTGCCAACATTGGGACACTGGCCACGCTTCACCTTCTGCCGGCATATCTTGCATGTGGCTATGTTAACCTCCCCTGGATGCTTGATGAAAAAGTGCCACACCGCCGAGTAGCTGATTTTCCCACCAACAGTCCGCACTAATTTATTGCTACTGCAGCAGTCTCCAGGAACCCCTGTTCCACTACCTCCCGGGAAGGAGCAGGTGGTCTCCCCCAGGCATGTTTGGCTCCAGAATTTCAACTTCTGCCACCATGCTGACTGCCAACCATGCTACCACCTTGCTGACTCAGCTGCTGCCTCATGCGCAATCTGCAACTCTCCTGATGATGATGAAGCTCCTTTTGCATTTCTGTGGTATGCACTTATAAGGGCAAAAAATTAGCTACAGTACGCTTGAAAAACGTATTGGAGTAAAACACCAGCAGGTGACTACTTTTAGCTGTCCTTTTACAGTATGTAGGCCCTTGACAGATTAATAGGTTCAAAATAGTACACCACTTAGATGTAGGTATGTGGTATGCACTTATGAGGGCAGAAAAATGCGGTACAGTACGCTTAAAAATTATTTGAGTAAAACACCAGCCAGTGATTACTTTTACCTGTCCTTTCACAGTATGTAGGCCCTTGACCACTTAGATGTAGGTATGTGGTATGCACTTATGAGGGCCAAAAATGCGGTACAGTATGCTTAAAAAAACATATCTTAGTAAAACACCAGCCGATGATTACTTTTGCCTGAACTTTCACAGTATCTAGGCCCTTGACAGATTAACAGGCACAAAATAGTACACCACTTATTTGTAGGTATTTGGTATGCACTTATGAGGGCAGAAAAATGCGGTAAAGTACGCTTAAAATTTTTTATTTTTGCACACCAGCAGTACACAACAGTGCTGGAGCACACAAAAAGCTGTGTACTAAACACAAAATGGCACTCTGTCAAAGACTATTAGGAATGCACTGCTGGGTATTATACTGTCTACAGACTAGTATAACTAGCAGATGATTTGTTCTGTCAGAACAAAGACACAGGATTACGCTGAAAAATTATTCCTGCCTCCTCTGCTAAGGTTTATGAAGTCGAGGCAGCTTGTTGAAATTTATGAGACAACACACAGCTATCTGCCCCTTTCTGTAATACAATGCTGTAGAAAGTGACTAGGAGGTTGATGGCTGCAGTAAAAATCTTTTTCAGTGAGAAAAACACTGCTCTCTGTTCACCAGAATGCTGATGTGACTAGGATGTGAAACGCTGCTGGAATGAGCTTTTCTGTGTAGCACACACACAGTGATGTCTGTCCTATCTCTATGCAGTGTAAGGAATGATATGACGAGCCGCAAAATGGCTGCAGAATAGATAGGGCTGTGAAATCACAGGGGTGACTGGCTGCTGATAGGCTGTATCCTGCATGTGATTCAGGGTCATACGGCCTACTTCCCTTCCCGCCTTGCCTTCCCAGAGTTCCTTGCCCCATGTACTGACATGTGGATCCACCATTTTAGATGCCCTAGAGCCTGGACCGCAGTAAATGGAGTTTAATCAAACGATTTGCGCAATAGAATCGCAGCGATATTCACATTTGTTGCAATTCAAATATTTCATGAAATTCATAACAAATTCGGGTTCATCAGCTTTGATTCGGTCATCTCTTATGTACATGATAACCACGTCCTCAATGTGTTACTATCAGTCTGTAGTGACTGACGTCATCAGGATGGCGGAAAGCAAACAGTGTCCCATAAAGTGTCCAAAGGAGAAACTAGCACACAAGAAATATTAACCCATTAACACTAAAGGTTCTGTGATTGGGTTCTCGCAGACCACGTTATTCACATTGTAGCATAAGTTCATGCGGGAAAAAGATGTGTTCCAGCCTGCAAAAGAACAAGAGCATCGCCAGTCCTCAAGCACATGGAGTTAGCCATCACATGTTGCCCTCCTCAAGCAGTGGTCTTGATCAAGGTGTGCTGAGACACGGCTCAGCGCGTGTCCAGGATGTGAGCTGCGTCCCAGGACTCCTTGATTGAGACCACTGCTCAAGGAGGGCAACTTGTGATGGCTACCTCCATGTGCTTGAGGACTGGCGATGCTCTTGTTCTTTTGCAGGCTGGAACACATCTTTTTTTCCCACAGGAACTTATGCTACAATTGTGAATAACATGTGGTCTGCGAGAACCCAATTGCAGAACCTTTAGTGTTAATGGGCTAATATTTCTTGTGTGCTAGTTTCTCCTTTGGACACTTTATGGGACACTGTTTGCTTTCCGCCATCCTGATGACGTCAGTCACCACAGACTAATAGAAATGCTTTGAGGGCGTGGTTATCATGTACATATTTGTCCACTATTTGAGCATGCAGCAATCTAATATTGATAAATTCTGGGCTAAACATGCTCATGTTTATTTAAAGGGGTATTCTGTGATCCAAGCTTTTATCCCCTATCCAGAGGTTAGGGTATAAAATGTCTAATCGTGGGGGGCCCTCCGCTGGGACCCCTTGTCATCTCCCTGGTAGGCAATAAAAACTTAGATCCCGTAATACCCCTTTAAGTAATCTGCTTTTTAAGGTAGGTGATTGGCTCACCTACCTTAAAAAGCAGGTTACTTAAAGGGGTATTATGGGATCTAAACAATAAAAATAGGAAGAAAGTTTTAGAATTTACCTCATCTCAGCTTAGAGTGCGTGGCATTATTTTCATTTCCATTTCCAGAAGAAAAAACTACAACAAGGAATTGAAATATCAGTATGGCTCGCAATAAAGACAATAGAAACACTTCTGTACCTCCTCTATGGTCTGCAATTTAACTAATTGTTTCTTTCTTCTTTGTAAAGAGATTTTGAACCTTTTAAGATTCCAGGGCCACAAGAGAATTTAAATCCAGCAATATTCAATTATAGAAGTAATTTAATCACAATAAGCAGACACATGATAGAGAAAGAACGACAACATGATCTAAACCATGAGCACTTCACCTGCCCGAGATTTACAGCATCTTCACCTGCCATACACAGGCAGGCTTACTTAACATGAATCAAGAACAGTGCAAAGAGATACCTACATATACTAAATATCCCTTTCCAGTTATCCCCTTGAAGTTCCAGTTCAAAGTTCCATTATTGTATTTTTATTCCATCCTCCTATGAGTCTAAGTGTCATAACTCTTTTCATTTTCCATCCAAATAGCCATATTCAGGCATTCTTTTTCGTGAGATTGTACTTACGAGTTATATTTCTCATTTTACCATATATTGCAAAAACAGGAAAAAAATTGAATTTGCAAATTTAGGAAGGTTTTGTTTTTCGTTTGTGCAGTAATATTGATATGTTATCTCTATTCTTTAGATTGGTATGATTACATCAGTACTCAAATTGTTTAGTTCTCTTCATGCCTTACTACTGTACCTTCTTTTTTTCAATTACATTTTTACTTTTACTTTCTTTTTACTTAAATGTATGGGGACTACATTTTTGCACTGTAATCTGTTATTTTTATCAGTACCATCTGAGCATTCAGACTTTTGAATCCCCTATTCTATTTTAATAGTTTGGACTTTTTCTGGTGATAAATTTTATGTTTTTTTAGTTTAAAAAATCTGAAAGGAGGGGGGAAATTAGCATTTTGATTATAGAAGGATTTTTCTTTCTCTTTTTAAGAAACGTTTTTGCTCATTTGAATGCTTATTCATTTCATTGCACTGCCTATGGTAGCCATTACAAACAGATCTTTTACAAGTTGCACTGAGGTCTGCAGAAGGCCTCGGACTAACATGACAACAGTGTCTCCCTAGTGGCCAGGCAGAAGTCCAAAATCAGGAAATGCAGTCTGGAGTGCAGAGGGGGGGGGGGGGAGAGGATAGGGGCAGCCTTAGCCAATAATAGCTCATCTCACATTGAACTGCTCTGGGCTGTGTGTAGCAGAGTGAGGAAGTTCTCCCATGTGTAGCTTTAGATGATGTCACACCTGCTGGAAAATGCCCCTTCCAAGTCTGTGAATCTGAGACTGAGCAGAAAATACAGTCCAATATCAAGGTAGAAAACTTAAAAATAATACAAATAAAGACAGGTGGTTTATCATGATGGGGGCCGTGAACTGGGAGGATTATAAAATTTATCAAGATCATGACTGGTACTCTTTAAAAAAAATGAGTGACAGCATCCTGTAGATAGCTTAGATGGGCTGATCACATGCCCATTTACAGCATGCCAATTGCTCCACTGCTTTGTTTCTGAGTTATAGAGTTTTCTAGTTCCCTAAGACTGTCAAGACAATCCATCAGAGAGGCGGGAATCTTGATGTTATGTATCCTGTGTTCTTTGCAGTAACTGTAGTGGGGGATGTGCAGATTTAATAAAGGGGCATGCCTGCCCTCTCAGGAGATGTCTCAGTGTGGCCACATCCCCCTTCATTAAACATGCACACTTCTCTGCTACAGTCACCACATGGACCACACAGTCCATATTACAATAAAGGTTTCCACCCCCTTGATAGGCATAGCCCTATAGCTCTGGAACAGGGGAACGAGTGTCATGTATACAGGTATGTGATCTGCCCCCAGAGCTATGAACAGGTTTCTGCCACACTTTTTTACAGAATGACCACATGTCCTCTGTAAGCTGTTAAATAAGTGTTAGACAGTGATCTTTTAAGTCGTGTCTTCATTAATGGTTCCTCACATGGTTTTCTAGTCAGACAGATTTTATAGTCTACTGCAATTTCTCTATGTAATCCTATCTACATCTTCACTAGCACAGTAAAATAACACCATCAGTTACTCAGTTTAGGCCAAGCCTTTAATCATCCATATCTCCATTCATTCAGACCATGCTCTTCTTCAGCACCATACAAACCCTGTACTAGAGGTCACTTGATTTTTTGCTGTTGTGATCTTTGGGCTCTTACATGAATATCATCTAGTATGCAAACCTATGACTCCTGTGACTGTGAACCACTGTCATTCACAACAGGGAAGGATTATAAAGAGGTTGTCTGCCTTCAGCCTGTAGTCTGAACTGTAGTGCTTTCACCATTCCAAAGTCTACCCGGACAATAGATCTGTCTTACGGCAAGTGTGTAAGTTGTATCTATGTAGCAGCTATTGTCTATTTTACTACTGTATATGTTACTTCTTGCTATAAATATAGTTTTAATATATGTGTTTACCAGTCTATCCTTATGTATTACAAAGGTTTGCAAAAAACATTTGTTTTCTAAATAACTTTAGTTTATTATATTAATATTATTATTATTATTATTAAAGAAAGTATATATTTTAGATAGGAATTTTTTTTTTTTTTATACCTATGGGATAAATGGTCAATGGGATGTTTAGTCACAGTATATGTTATCAATGGATCATTATAAACTGCTATTTATTAATATATTTATATATAAATTTATTTATTCGCATATTTGTTCATTCATTCATTTCATGTTTCATACTTTACAAAAGAAAGCAAAATAAAAAAAATAGCCACCCAAATACAAGCAAAAAAAAATACAAACAGAAAAATACACTAACAAAAAATTATTTAGATGGCATTAAAAGCACCTCTACACAGTGTGTATATAGGAGGCACAGACATGTAATATGGACTACAACCAGACATTCAGAATTTAAGATGCAGA